>NC_137018.1:42696167-42698667 GCF_032717465.1 Coenobita brevimanus
GGAGGGCGGTACGCTTAGTACCCACCCAGAGCCATGCCTCGCCCAGCACCCCTGGGATCCAATGGGTTATATATATATATATATATATATATATATATATATATATATATATATATATATATATATATATATATATATAATAAAAAGAATATTTATGCAAGCTGGGAAGTAAAGCTGCCTGGCCATCCCCCATCCTCGCCTGATCAGAAGTCTGTGGTGAGGCGTGAGTGGGGTGTGAGTGCGTCGACGAGAATACAGCTTACTGGATCCTGTCTTAGGTGTCTTTGGAAATTTCATAACACATTTTCCTTAGCGATTTATTCTCCACATTGGACCGCAGTGTGCTCTTAGATGTTATTGATGCCATCTGTGTCGATATCAAAACCACGTAATTGATGTACAAGACATTTCAGTGGAGTATAGACCATAAAGTTAAAAGCTAAGGAACTGAAGTCTCTAATACAGCCCCTGATCAGAGACTTGTTAGGTGTGGGTGTGGATGTGTAGCGGTAATACACCCCATTAACGCACACCATTCACCACCTACACTTATTTTTTCACTGTTTTCTTTTTATGTAATGCATACTTAGTCCTTCACAACGACAGGGTCACTACTAAATTAAATATAGTCGCTTCGCTTGGTAGTAGTAACAGAAAATAATAAGACAGTAAAAAGATGTCCCCTCATCTGTCGGGGGAGGGAGGGGGGGGGTCACCTATAGCAAGACCTTGCCAGATACATCATTTCAAAACAGCGTGGGGTTATTGCTTTTCGTCTCATCATCATCATCATCTCTCTCTCTCCCTCTCTCTCTCTCTCTCTCTCTCTCTCTCTCTCTCTCTCTCTTTCAGTCTCCTATCGCTTTTATGCAGTTACTATTCTTCTGAACTACTTGCATCCCTACCGAATTACGGCAAACACGAAGCACACACCCAATTACACACTCTTTTTCTGTCCAACTCTAATTTTGCCCGCTCTAAGCCTCAGTTTCTCTCTTTTTGCATTAAACAAAGGAAAGTGTCTAGTCATTTTAGTTACCCCTTCTGTGTTCACTGATCCTTCCAAAAACTGACATAATGCAGCATGTGGTAGGATAAAGATTAATCGTTTAAGGCTGAAATTAACCAGTTCAGACCTAGCGCTTCTTTTAGTTTTTATGGCCATCTTCAGACAGTTACAGTCAGCTTAAGAGATATGTTCGAATTGGAAGGGTTGGATACAGCCTTCGTTAACCCTGAGCTGGTTAATATCGTCCGTGAGCAGCAAGAGTCAAATAAAAAAGACGTCCTCAGAATGTAGGGTTAACAAAGTCCATTTTTTCTAATACATTCCTCACAGCCATCTCAAAAACTGGCAGCATCTGACAAAGTATGGCACCTAAGAACCAAGCTGACAAAGATTAATACTGTATATACACGATTGAATACATTGTAATGATAATAATAACAACAATAATAGTAAAAATAATAATAATAATAATAATAATAATGATAATAATAATAATAATTATTATTATTATTATTATTATTATTATTATTTTTACTACTATTGTTGTTGTTGTTGTAACTTTCAATTAGTGTTCAGTTAACCACAAACACCATTCAGTTTAAACTCTTCTCCCTAGGCAGCCTGTCACAAGTTATATAAAGTCGTCTGGCGTCGTCCCCGTGCTGACAGGTTTATGATGAACTATGTCAGCAAAATCAAGGCTTCTTTCTTTGTAGCTAAAAATTTACCCCTAACAAAAACAGTTTAATGCAGTTATATCATCTGGCCAAAACAGTGTACTTAACAAGAGCAAGCTGAGATTGCAAACCTCCGCCAAGGAGGATGAGAGAGAAAAAAAAAATCCTGGATCCGGATGACGATCCGGATCGCCACCAGAATCTAATGGACTGTTCCTTGGGCCATACCCAACCCCTCCAAAAAATCCAGCAAAATCCGTTCATAAGTTTTTGAGTAATCCTGCTAACAGACAAACAAACGAACGCCGGCAAAAACTTAACCTCCTTGGCGGAGGTAATTAATGCTACATGTATTAAGAGAGAGAGAGAGAGAGAGAGAGGCGAAGACGAAAATGAAGAAAAGGAAGACTGAGGGAGAGCAAGAGTTGTAAAGGGGAGGGGAAAGAGTGATGGAGAGTTTATGAGGGTGGGGAGGGGAGGGGTGGGGGAGGGAGGGGGAGGGGTGGTGTAGAGAGGAGAGGGAAAGGGAGGGGGAAGGGAGGGAGAGATGAAATATGTTGGTATTAGGGAGAGGAACGAGAGCAGAGGAAGAGAAAGAGGGGAAGGGAGGCGAGAAAAGGAAAGAAGAAAAAGAAAGATTGAAGGAAGATATGTATGATGGTATGTGAGAGGGAAGTGAGAGAAAACCGTAGAGAAGGAAGAGAAGAGGAAGAGGGAAAGAGAAAGAGACGAGGAAGGAGAGGAAGGAAGGGGAGAGTGAGAAAGAGGAAAATGAAAGAAAGGAGGAGGAAGGAATAGAAGAATATTGTGGAGA
>NC_137018.1:42701167-43101167 GCF_032717465.1 Coenobita brevimanus
TTATAAGTATTACTCTTGAATACCTTCTTGTGCGTTATTTACATCTTTTTAATAACCACTTAGTTTCCATTAATAACATACAAGGGAATGTTAACCTCATCTCCCCGTTGATGCCTTGTTTATTGAATTATGCTAACTCCAGGCGATTTAATTCACTCTAGAGAGACTTTCCGAACTAGAGGGTTTAGATATAGCTTAAACTAGACAGCGTTCAAAGAGCGCATACCTCAGCCAATGCCATTGCCATTGAAAAAGATCCGGATCCGGACCTGTGGATATAGGATCCAGATCGGGATCCGGATCCACTCCAAAATTTAATCAATTCTTTCTTGCCCATGGCCCACCTCTCCACAAAATTTCATTATAATTTATCAAGAACTTTTGGAGATATTGTGCGGGATACTCCGGATCCGCCTCCGGATCCGTCCCTAAATTTAACCATTTCTTCCTTGGCCCATGGCCCACCCTTCCATAACATTTTTTCAAATTCCGTTCATAGCTTTTTTAGTAATACCGGATCCGGATCCGTGGATATAGGATCCGGATCCGGATTTGGATCCACCCCAAAATTTAATTAGTTACTTCTTGGTCCATGGCCCACGTTTCCACAAAATTTCATTTAAATTCATTGAGAAATTTTGGAGTTTTTGTGCGGGATACTCCCGATCTGGATCCGGATCTGACCCAAAATTTAATCATTTCTTCGTTGGCCCATGGATCACCCTTCCACAAAATTTCATCAAAATCCGTTCATAACTTTACAGGGCAGACAGAGAAACAGACAAACCAACCAACGCGGAGTAAAACATAACCTCCTTGGCGGAGGTAATAAACCCGATATATTCAAGGGAGGGTCTTCTATAAAAAAAAAAAAAAAAAAAAATGCATGACATTAGCTGGAAAAAGTTATAAAAACCTCCTCGAGCTGAAGGGGTTAAGGTGTACAGTAATAGGCAAAGTAGATCGTTGAAGTAGAGCAGCCAAGAAATCTCCAAAGGTACCAAGAAAACAAGGATCGTGTTCAAGGCCGTACTCTTGGACTCAAAGGACTGAAAGACAAAGGACTGAAAAATGACTAGAGACAAAGGGAAGGAGTGTAAGAGTTAAAAGACAAAAGGCTGAATAGTTACTAAAGACAAAAGATTAGAACATTATTAGAACAAAATGAGGTAAAAAAAAAAACACACACTAGAAAACAGAGACAAAAATCACCCATGGCAAAAGGAAAAAGGACAAATGGTCAAAATCAATAAATGACACAGAGCAAAAGTTCACTAAAAGAGAAAAAAACACGAAAAGACAGGAAAAAAAAAAATCTCTAAAAGACAAACAGCAAAACTAATCATTGTGGTACAGAGAAAAAAACTAAAAGACAAAAAGCAGGAAAATTAAGAAAAAGAACAATAAAATCACTAAAAGTCAAAGAGCAAACAATTACTACAAGACAATGAGCAAAAAAAAAAAAAAAAAAAAAAAAACTACTATAAGACAAAATGAGAAAAAAAAAATCACTTTAACAGCCCATTCCCTGTGACCCAGTAGTCCTCATACATACTTCACCTTCAGATGTCATCATTTCGGCGCTAAAACCCAGCGGCCATTCTGAATACAAGCTAGGGCTGTCTCATACAGGACTGGTGTACTCGTATTAGCTGGGGTCATTTTTCATGTCGGCGGGACTTATGGTAAACCAATAGAGTTTACTTTTACGAAAATCAAATCCTTAAACTGTTCCCTACCTTTGGGACTGCAGGCCACCTCTCTACCAATTAGGCGAACACCTCCCCCATAAATTTTGCTACATTCTTACCATCTCCAGACAATTATAGTTCTGATCACAAAAGATTTTTGAGGTGGAAAGGGCATATTCAACCTGACTCAACCCAACCATTATGAAAGGCGTGTTTCCTAAGCTGAATAAAACAATCTGAGAAAAGAAACAATATTATACACAAGTCGCCATTTTTCCGAGTAAATTTACGTCTAACAAAATCCCAGTATTTTAAAAGAGGAGCTTCACCTTTCCACTACGATTACGCCCATTCTGTGTTCTTCTTGACGCCTCCTGACGATTTTATTTAGGTTATAGGAGATGCCACTTACCGCATGCATTACCAGTTTATCTCGTGGCTGTCCATTGAATCAATCCAAAGAGAGGCTTCAGGATCTCTCAGAAATATAAACTCGGTGGATGTCAAGAAAAAAAGGAAAAAGTAAATAAGTCCACAGCAATGAAAGGGCTTAATCATTGGACAGTGTGTGTGTGTGTGTGTGTGTGTGTGTGTGTGTGTGTGTGTGTGTGTGTTTCAGAAATCACACACACACACACACACACACACACACACACACACACACACACACACACACACACACACACACACACACACACAGATAAAAGATATGAAACTGAACTAATCAAATAAAAATGCTCTGGTTTCCCCATTAGACCACTCCAACAGTCTCAAGGGGCCAACGACAGAGAGAGAGAGAGAGAGAGAGAGAGAGAGAGAGAGAGAGAGAGGAGGGGGCAATATCATAAATGACAGGGAGAGAGGAAAGAATGTGAAGATGAGGGGAAGAGTAAGATGAATTCACAAAAGAAAACTGCTATGACCTTGTGCGTGTGGAGAGAGAGAGAGAGAGAGAGAGAGAGAGAGAGAGAAAGTAAAAATATGTTAAGAAAGTATGTAATTATGAGAAACACTATTAAGACTGGGCAAGTGAGATAAAAAAGCATTTTAAAAAATTTGAATAAGAAAGAAGGAAGTGAAAATGGTAAGTAAAACAAAATATCTGAAGAAGAAAGAGGTACGTAAGAAAAATGTTTATGAAAAATATGTGCACAGTGTAAAAAAAAAAAAAAATGAGAATGAGGGAGTGGGTGAGAGAGGAAAGAGAAAATTATGAAAAAAAAAAAAAGTATGCAAGAGAATTATTTTGAAGACGAAAGAGGGAGGTAAGAATGTATTGTAAGAAAAGTTTGTAGGTATATATGTAAGAAAAAGCAACAAAACTGAGAGCAAAGAAAATCATATGAGAAAATGTTAAAGGCGTGTAGAAAGAGAGAGAATGAGGGTAAAGAAAGCTCTATAATAAAAGTATGTATGAAAAAACAATGAGAATGAGAGAGAAGAAAACGTTATAAAAGTAAATTCTGTAAGATGTATGTTAAAAAAAAAAATAAAAAAACAATAAGAGACAGTAAGGAAAGCTCTATAAGAAAAGTATGTACCCGGGTAAGTATATATGTAAGAAAAAGCAATAAGGGTGAGAGTAGAATAAGTAAGAATGAGAGGGAGTGAGGTAAGAGTGAAGGAGCAACGAGGGAGGGAGTGAGGGAGGGAGGGAGGCCTGACACTCACAGCCAATCAAGCCTTGTTAAGACCAGCCTGACGGGGAGCTGCCGTACCCTGCCCCTCCACCGGTACACACCACATCACACCACCATGCACCACAATACACCACACCACCATGCACCACAATACACCACACCACCATGCACCACAATACACCACACTACTCTGCACCACAATACACCACACCACAGAACACCACACTACATCACACCATACCACACCAAACCACGCCACGCCACGCCGCACAACACCACACCACACCACACCACACCACCATGCACCACAATACACCACACCACCATGCACCACAATACACCACACTACTCTGCACCACAATACACCACACCACAGAACACCACACTACACCACACCATACCACACCAAACCACGCCACGCCACGCCGCACAACACCACACCACACCACACCACACCACCATGCACCACAATATACCACATTTATCTGTACCAGGCTACACCGGACCACAGCACAACACGCTGTACTACACCATACTAAGCCACATCAATATGCACCACAATAAACCACATAGCCATGCATCGCACTACACCACATCACCATGCACCACAATACAACACTGCACATCACGCACCATACCACCGTACCATCCTACATTACGCCGCCAAGCTGCACCAGGCAACACCACATCACAGCACATCAAGCTACATCTACACTACACTACCCCACACGACACGACACCACCATGCACCATACTACACCAAGCCACGTTACACTGCACTAAGCAACACCACATTGTACTGCGCGACACCACACTACACCACACCAATCCACGTTACATTATGCCACACAACACCACAGCATGCTACACCCACAGCTACAGCACGTAACATCCATGGTACGTTCACAGCACACCATGGACGTCCATTGTTGGGGGTGGGAGGGGGACATATGCCCTTCACTTTGCATTGGGGGGGGGAGAGCATAGCTGTTGTCCTCCTCCCCCCCCCCTGCCATTTATCAAGCTGATGTGAGATCAACTGATGGTAGATATTATACGGCAGTACAGTATGGTTTTCACAATCAAACCTGTGTCACTGTACGCACGGCACTGCACATGTTACGACATTACATTTACAAAAAAAAATAATAATAATCATATGATCAGGTAATAGGTATATAGCTGAAATCATGATATGGAATACATGATATTAGTATCGCAGGCACAAATGATTTTCCAAACCTCAGTGTTCATAAAGTAATAAGGATGGGAGGAAGGAAAGAAACATACAGTATAATACCCGCACAGATCACTGAAAATATCTTTTGAGTACAATAGTACATAAAGACAAAAAGTCGTATCGTGGTTTTGTCCGAAGATGAAGTGTAACACGTGAAACATTATCAGAGTTCCACCATATTTACACGTTCATGGTTGGTTAGCCTGCCTTCACCAAGCTCTGTTGCTGATGGGATGATGCTATACATGAATTCAGGAAATTCAGAAGCCTTAACATCCATGTGCGAGAATTACAGCGTCCTAGAGGAAAAACGCGAACATATTCATCCAGGGCAAGCAACATGCTTCCAGCTACTAGGAAGATGAGAGGTGGCATGATTTTCCTTTATATAGAGGGAGAATCCCAAACAAACAGTGCAAACATTCGGTGTCAACAGAACAGTAGAAAGGTGGATTAGGGATTTTCAGTAGGAAGGTACAACGGAGAGTGGTCAACGCTCAGGTCGCCCTTGTGTTATCATACCCCTACAGGACCAGGAAATAATCAAAGCGATGGAAGGCATCACCTGCATGCAGTGCTTACGACGAACTGCACCTTGAATGAGGCACACGAACAGTTGTGTGCAGACTTCAGTCTTCTGAGTTACATGTCCGACCTCCAGCCTGTGAGAATGATTTCGCCATACTTAACAAAACAGTCGAATGTCATTACACAGTAACTGTCCTCATATGTAAAATATATTAGACAATTTTGTTTGATAACACCAACAGATAATGGCAATCACAACTCATAATTATCAACGTAATAAGCTAATTTTGAAGTTAAAATAATAAAGATGCAGAACTGACTTTCGGACACTATTTGAGAGAAATGGATTGCATTGTTGCTGACATGGCAGTAAAAAAGAGAACAGATGAGAAACGCTTCATCGATATCAAATTTTAAAAAGGCATTCGGAAAGATGTATTAGATTTGTTTTGCGTAACAAAAAATTTGCTGGCATCCACAGGCTCGTCACCTGGAGCAAATGGCAGCATAGGTCAGTGCCACCAACCGTCCATATGACACAAAGCAGGGCGCATCAGAATTTGAGTCTTTGAACAGATGTTACTTTATGTTTTCATCAATTTTCACGACATAACTTTTGTCTTTCATTATACAACTATGCTGGACTGTGCCCTATTACTCTTCGTTTAAAACTGTTTCTGAAATGAACTAAAAGCAGTAATTTCCAATGAGGACCGACAAAGGGCTTATAACGGCGTCCCAGAAACCCACAGCTGTGTGGACCCACTCCTTTGTGTTCCACCCACACTTTTTCTTTTTTTAACAATCAACACCCGTGCATCACACCATGACCACCTACACCAACACCAACACCCATACAACACTCTTACCCATATCACCATTACCACTATCCACACTACACTTTCACCCACATCACTACCACCACCCACTCCATTAAAACCCGCACCATCATCCCCATCCACATCAACACCAACACCTAAACCATCACCACCACCACCTACACCATCACCACTACCACATCCACACCAACGCTACCACACATACCACCACCACCCACACTAACCCCCTTCACTCACCATCACTACCAACACCAACACTGTTAATCCACACCCACACTATCACCACCCACTCACACCAGCATCACCATCATTCACACCCACAAAACCACCTACACTCATATCATTATTCACAAAACCACCACACATGCAAACTGTCACCCATATCGCCACCCGCTCCCATACCACCACCCACACCCATACTACCACCCATACCCACACCACCACCCACACCCATACCAACACCCACATCCACACCACGACCCATACCCACACCACAATCCATACCCACACCACCACCCTCACCCATACCAGCACCCACAACCACACTACGACCAACACCCACACTACCACCCACATCCACACCACCACCCACACTATCTCCAATATCCACACCCCTCACCCATACCACCACCAGCCACACCATCACCGCCACCCACACCGCCACCACCACCCACACTTTTACAACCACCTACACCACTACCAACCCACACACCACCACCTACTTCCACACCACCACTCACACCCACACCACAACAGATGCCAAAGGTACAGCACCACACCAGGCTACATGTCAGTACAGGGAGGTGTAGATGGGGGACGGGATGGGTACGTGAAGTGAAGGATGTTATAGACACTTTATGGTCGTACTACTGACTTTAAGAGAACAGGGTGATGATGATGATGATGATGATATGAATCCGATAATGAACAGAATGATGGAGAAAAAATATAGAATTGGCTGATGCTGATGCTGATGATTATACCAAATACGACGATGAATATCACAGTTATAAGAAATATGATAATGATGGTGACGATGATGAATAAATGGATAAATTCAAAAATTAAACAAAATCATTCAGGAGCCGAATGCTAATCGCCAGCCAAAACAAGTTGCTGAAGTCAGGTACAGTACGAGTTACCTAAAAAACAGATTTGAAGAAAATTCGAAAACTCTACGGAATCCACTCACCGCTTTTCGGAAAAAAAAAATCCATATTAAAAACCAGAGCAAAGTGACCTGAGATAATAAAACCCCGCCGCGCGGTTGAATTGGGGTCAGAGTCACTTAGGGTGAAAGGAAAAGGGTTAAATGAAGTTTTATGGCTTGATAATAGCACTATTATCAAACGAAAAAGCTGTTTCTGTTTAAAACTTTAATATTTGATCGACTTTGCTTTTGTTCTTTCAAGGTCAGTCAAGGTTACATCATGTGGTGCCAACATAATCTCCATATATGACTTAATATTAGTGATTAATAGTAACCATGCGCCTATCTCTCACCGTTTGGCTGATTTAAGCAGTCGAAATGTGACCTTGACTCTGACCTCTCAAGACCACCCTTGTCCCTAGGGGATTTTCACCAAAATCGAATCATTTCCTCAGTTCCACATACCCAAAACCTGTACAAAATTTGAAGATGATCCGTTCATTGATTCAAGAGATAATAGATGCACAGAGTCATAATAAATAAATAAACAAACAAACGCCGACGATTACATACACACCTTCCGCAATGAATTCTGGGCGGGGTGATATATATGGCTGCTGGCATTCGGTCGTCGTTGGTCAAATCCTCACCGAAAGTAACAGACCTCTGCACATCGACATAGTTGCTATTTCCTGGAGGTTTAGTGAAAATTCGTCCACAACTTTTCGAGATACGCTGGAAACAGACAGACACACACACACACACACACACACACACACACACACACACACACACACACACACACACACACACACACACACACACAAATACTATATCGTCTCTCTTTGCTAAAGGCAGACGATAATAAAAAAAAAAAAGTTTTCTTAAAAAGCAGTGACCACTTATAAATACACATACTGTACATGCTGCACAGCCAAATTTTTGGCCATAATCAGGAAAACCGGCAAGAGTCTGTGTCCTTTCCTTTGGCCTAAGTCATCTCAGTTCCTTTGCTCCTATTGTTTGAAAGGAAAGGTTTGGGTGTATGTTCTATCTGGCTTTATCATTTCTTTACATTTTTTCCTCAGCTATTTATTCGGTACATTACACCTTGATATCCTCTTGTACGTTATTAATACCAGCCATGGCGATATTAAAGCTACCGGTATATATAGTGCATACGAATTATTACGAATCCCCATACGACCGCACCTAAAAGCAGGTCTAACTAAAGATGCAAAATCTAGAGTCGGGAAGGTCGGAGCGCGGGATGGTGACAGAAAGACTGTCTATTTCACTGCCGTGAATTGTTCAAATGGAAATAATATCTAAACGCAAAAACGCAAAGGAACCCTCTTGGCCAAACATACATATGAAAAAGTGTGTGTGTGTGTGTGTGTGTGTGTGTGTGTGTGTGTGTGTTCCAGAAGGTACAACGGTTTAGGCCCGACTCGCCCCTCGTCAGGTATGAATAGAGGTAAAACATACATAATCGTATGTATAGCGAGATGTAAGAGAGGAACGGGAGTTAGGGAGGATGGGGACGGGGAAAGAAAGTAGGGAGGAAAGCAGTGGGGTTATGTGTCAGAAAGGGGAGGAAGGGAGGGAAAGTGTTGAAGAGGAAAAGGCGGCTTATGAGGATTGACAGGACGAGTAGGGAGTGGACATCTTACTTCTCTCATGGTGGCAACTTCTCGTGTTTTATTACAGTTAATTCAGACGATTTTCCTCAGCTGTGAGATAATCATAATTAATTCTTTCGTGATGGGACAACTCTAGATTTCAACTTCAACAAAAGCCAGACGATATATTCGGCAGAGAGTGAATCATGGTAGTTTGAATGCTTACATGGAGGAGATTTTTCGTTCTTTTGAGGCCTATTTCAAGAAGCACACGGGGGAATAAAAAACTAGAGTTCTACATGCATTCTGTTGTACTTTTTCGTGATCAACACCATATATTGGTGCTAATCTCTTGTTAAATCTATAGGGAGAAATGGCAATTTTAGGCCAAGTTAAAGTGGACAGAGTATGAAGAAGCAGGCTGGGTGAAAAGGGCAAGGGGCCGTGGAATATAGATTAAAGTAGAACTGGGAGAGGGGCTAAAGAGAAGCGAAGAGACGTGGGATCGGAATCACAGACAAAATTGTGATCAATGGCCTGTAGTAAGTTTGAATTATTTTACAGAAATGATATGGAAAAGAGAGTGCGGAATCTTCCTATGTCTCTTGTGCTACGTGCAAACACAGTTCTTAGTTACGAGAGGGGGTTGACGGTAAATTTACCTGTGCATACAGACCATCATGGACAGTGGGTTCTAAAGTGAATATTTTTCCTTTTTTCTTTTTAAGGGGAGAAAGGGCAAATAAAAAGAATAATAATATCAAGCCATGAAGCATCTCTACAGATATTTATTAATTACCCAACAAGAACTAATGTACTACCACCTACTGTAGAATAAAAACTGTTAGGATGGAAGTTGTGGAAGCAATGAAGAAAGTCAAAATGGGAAAAGCCCCAGGAATTGATGGAGTGTGTGGTGGAATGCTGCAGCATGGGGGAGAGATATAGAATGGATGTGGAAGATGTGCAATTTGCCCTGGGAGGAATTTGGTAAAGTCCTGGATGACTGGAAGTCAGGTATAATAATTATTCCCTAGTGTGTGGTAATCACAGGGACATTTGTCTTCTCAGTGTAAATGGAAAAGTATACGGTAGGATACTTATTGACAGAGTAAGGGAAATAACAGAGGAATTAGTTGGAGAAGAACAGGGAAGCTTTAGGAAGGGAAGAGGTTACAGATATTCATTCTTAGATCTTTAACGGAAAAGTGTCTAGAAAAGGGAAAGAAGTTGTATGCGGCCTTCATAGATCTAGAGAAAGCATATGACAGGGTGGATAAACAAGGATTGTGGAAAGTATTAAGAATATATGGAGTAGATGGGAAGTTGCTGAATGCTGTGAAGAGTATGTATGAGGGTGCTAAGGCTGCAGTGTGTGTGGATAGTGAACTGCGTGAGTTTTTCTATTTGAAGGTTGGGTTGAAACAGGGATGTGTCATGTCTCCATGGTTGTTCAATCTGTATATGGATGGTGTTATAAAAGAGATACAAGGTAGGGCAGTGGATGTTGGAGTGGCCCTAATGAGAGAGGGCAGTGTTTGGAAACTTCCTGTACTGTTGTTTGCAGATAATACTGTGTTGTTAAGTGAAGACGAAGGGGAGCTGCAAGGCTTGGTGGATGAGTTTGGGAGTGTGTGTAAGAAACGGAATTTAAAGGTGAATGTAGGGAAGAATAAAGTTATGGTCTTTGAGAGAGGTGAAGCCAGTGAATGGACAGTGAGAATGGATGATGAGGATATGGAAAATGTAAGTACGTTTAAGTACTTGGGTAGTGTGATGAGTAAGGATGGAAGTTTGCGGAGTGAAGTGCTTGAAAGGGTACAACAAGGATGAAAGGTTGCTGGTTCCATGAAGGCAGTGATAAGAAACAGGGCAGTGAGCATGGAAGTGAAAAAGTTATTACATGACAGTATTGTGATACCAGCTCTGACGTAAGGAAGTGAAACTTGGACTTTGTTGGAGAGACACAAGTCAAGAGCGAGAGCAGTGGAAATTAGTTATTTGAGAGAAGCCTCTGGAGTCACATGGAGAGACAGACTGACGAATGACGAGGTGAAGGAGCGTTGTTTTGTGGATGTGGATGTGATAGGAAGCGTTAGGAGAAGCACATGGAGGTGGTTTGGCCATGTGAAGAGGATGGAGAGTGAGAAACTGACGAGGAGAATGTATGTGAGTGAGGTGGAGGGGGGGGAGAGGGAGGGGAAGGCCAAGGATGAGATGGAGGGATGGAGTGGGGAGGTATATGAGGGAGGGGAGTGTGCACTGGGAGCAGGGCAGTGAGATGGCAGGGGATAGGATGACGTGGAGGCGATTTGTTTGTGGCCACCCCGTATAAGGGATTAAGGCGTCCGGCAATAAATAGATAGCTAGAAAAAGAAGCACTGTTAATACAGTACAATCTACTTTATGGTTCAAAGCAATCTTACTTCTTCATTCAGAAATCCCTATTTATGCATAATGTTTGTTATATGATAGTATCAAAAGTAGATTAATAACTGTTTATATTAACAGAACACTGACAGAGAGTCTAATTTCTAAATACTGATATTTTGTTTACGGATGGAAAAGTATTTTGATGCGAAAAAGTACAGTTTTCGAGGAGAAGGCCTTTCTTGTCCTCAGTCAATGGACTGTACTCTAGACGGTTTAGGAGATTTCGTAAGACATCATCTTCAGCGATTATTTTGCATTTGATACTTAATTCTTCAGTTTTTCTGGTGAAAAACTATATCGACTTAATCACATACACAGACTACTCATATCTTAGCTATTTTTATTTATATTCATATCTCTGTTTCGATTAGATGGAGATGAAGGACCCTTAAAAGACCTAAACCTATTGGGGGAAAAGAAATCTTGTTTTGTTTAATGCACCAAACAGTCAATTTCTGCATCATATATATATATATATATATTGTACTGGTAAGGCTGATTATTATTGGCACGCGCTCTTACAGGCATAACCTAAATTAACCTTTATTGACCTAAATCGACTGAAGGCTAGGCACACAGAATTCTCATATAGGTCAATCACAGAGTGTAAACCCATGTTACAGACACTCAGTATATAGGGAATAAGTCCACTGGGGGGGTATGACGATACAGGGACACGGGCAAAACACTGGTACTTAAAGGTAGTTCGTCGTGTATTGCAAGGGGGGGGGGGGAAGTCACACTAGAGAGAAACGACCATGGCCTCCCGTCTCGTGCCTGCACTGGCTGTCAACGTGAGTTTCCTCCTGGGGTTGCAAATCCATTGATCCAAGCAATGGGGAAGGAGAGGCAACACTGGGGGCAGTGGGGAGGGTCTGCTTTTAAACACTAACGCCACCAGGGGATGGAACTGTAACCTTAGAGTCTTTTACTCACGGACACAGCCGGAGAGGGGCACCAGGACATGGTGCAAGACCCACTATAGACAGAAAGTAGCAGGTGGTGGCCGGGCATAGGGGGCAGGCTTGTCAGGGGTGTGCTCCTGGGGTCAGTCACTGTCTGGATCGCCACGGGCCCTACGTGAGCTGGTGGGCGGAGTGGTGGGCGGCCTTCTCTTTGTAGGGGCCCTGGGTGAGGAGTGGCCCTCTGGACTAGGGCTGAATAGGGCCAGGAGGCACGTGGCACGGCGCCAGCCCTTCATCGTAGTAGGGGTTCTGGGTGTGGAACTGGGTAGGCCCGGGCCAAGGGCCGGCTGCGGGTGGGGTGGTGCCCTTCCGGAACCGCAGTCCCGTCCAGGAGGTGTGGCTGTCAGGGGCGGACCGCGGCCATCTTCGCCAGGAGGGGTCTGGCGGCTGTGGTGGGCGGTAGGGGTCATCTGCCTCCTCTGGGGGCTGCAGTCTCACCTGGGGGAAGAGGCCATCAGGGGTGGTTTGCGGCCGCTCGCTCTGGAGGAGTCTGTCATCGCCAGCCGGGGGCGGTGGTGGAGTTGCAGCAACAGGACGCCTGGCCTCGGCGTAATGTTGCCCTGGCTGGTCTCAGGTGGGGTACCTGCAGGGGAGCAGTTCCCACTCTCCGGGGGAGAGGGGTGCCTCACTCTGCCACAGGAGGGGCAGACTGAGCGAGGGGTGTCACCCTCTGTAGGAACCTCGAGAGTCATGGAGTGGGAGCGACCGGCGGCCTGCTTCCCTGCTTGGCGGACCTGACGGTCCCTATTGGAACTCTAGACAGGGGTGCGAGAGGGAGACCCAGCGGGCGCTCCTTCGGCCAGGCAGACCCGATGGGCACTGCCTAGGTTCCTGTTTGGGACGAAGGTGAGAGGAGGTCGGAAGGATGCTGCCTCAGGTGCTGAGCCTGAGGAAGGCGAGAGGGAGAGGCCCAGCGGGCACTCCTGGCATTTGCCACCGGTCCGGCGGACTCTTTCCCTCTGCCACTGGGACTGGGGCACCTGTCCCGGGGACGACGGGAGGGGGAGACCCAGCGGACACTCCTGGCCAATGCCACATGTCCAGCGGACTCTGGCCTCCTGTCGTCAGGGCTGGGGCAGCTTGGGAGATGACCGGCGGTCTGTCCCACTTACGTAGCTCCGGCGGAGTCTACCTCCAGGCCCGCCTCCCTCCTGCGGAGAACCAGCGAAGGTCATCTGTAGGACGTGCCGACTCCCGAAGGTGGGTGGCAGAGGGTGGAGAACAGGCGGTCACTCCACCCACAGTAGGTCTGGCAGACTCTACTGTGCCGTTGCTCCCATGGGGTATAGCAAGGATAGAGGCTCCAGTGGAGTCCTCTCCTCTTGTGAAGGCCGATCCGGTGGATACGGCATTCAAAGGCTTGCTTGGGTGTTGGGGATTGTAAATCTCACCTCGATTCTGGCGAGTGCTTCTTCCACCGGAGTGTAGTGCACTCAACCTGCGTGCTGCCCGGTGGTCAGGCTACGGAAAATAGGGGCGTCGGATCACGGGGGAGATATGTCGCTCTGACTCTAAGGCTTGGCAGGTGAGATAGCCTCGCTGTCATCTCCTTGTGTGGTGGGAGTCACCTCCTTGTACCCTCCTCCTGGGGTGGTGGTGTCCGGCTCTCTCCACCGAGCAGGTATTTCAGTAATTTATTCGATAGCAAGCCCAAATTTGCAAGAAACCGGGAACGTAATATAAGGCTACTAGTACCTCAGGAACACGATAGGAATACCGTCCTGGGTAATGAACAACATATTAAAATTGGGAAGACGTGTCAGACACTTTTAAATTCAAATATATCACTTCCTTATTTCGTCCATTCCTAATAATGCTCAGCACGACGAATTATGTATTTCATCAGATAATGTGACGTGATGAAAGTACGAAACGATTACCGGTATTTACATTCACTCGTTTTTCATCTAACGTCTGACAGACCACAGTGCCATCACCTGTTGGGTGACTCAGGGAGCGCGGTGGGTCCTGGCTCAGTGATAAGGCATGTGACCGAAAGTTCGCGCCATGCCCTGGTAGCTTCCTTTACTGGGAGAGGTAGCGCTCTCCTGTAACCCTAACGGGGCTATACAGTATGATCCATCCACGTCTAGCTCGGGGGAATAATCATTTGGGGCGACTGTACATGCCGTGTAAAATCACAGATCTTTTCAACAAAGTCATATCATAAACTGACATCTTAATGAACTGTACTAAATTTTCAGTCAATGCCTGTAAGTTAAAGTCCTACAACACCACAAAAATAAGTCGTGCTGGAAACTCGAACCACTGCACATAATCCCACCATGCGTCTCAATCCAAACACTGTAGTAATCACACAGAAATGACGTTTAGCTTTAAAAACTAATATTGAATCGACTATATCAGGGATGTGTTTTCTTTCCTTGACAACTGTGTGGGGTTTCTAATAGTCTGAATGAGTCTAATTAAACCTGGATGGAACAAAAATGGTCCTGAATGGACTCGAAATAATCTGTGTGAGAGGGACTTGATGTGGTGGACCCAAACACTAACTGGTCTGAGTGAACCTAACTGGATCTGAAATGAACTTGAATAAAAAGGACCTGAATGGACTTTATTGTGCCTGGATGGATTTTAGATCAAAACTGACGTGACTGAACCAATATTGAAAAAAGAATGGGGGGGAGGGGGCTCTGCTGATGTGACTGGGCGTAAACAATTCTGACTATGATGTAAGAGAATGGATGTAACAGTGCCCTAAGTGGCTGCAAAATCGCTGATCAGTTTGACTGTTGTTCTTATGACAGCTATCTTGACACGATGTGGGAAGGCAGCCCACAAACGCCCTAATAATATGAGGGTTGTTCAACAATGAGATTCCCTGCCATAGACAATTTCTCTTATTTTACAGCATTTACAAAACTCTTGAGGCATATGGTTTGCAGATTCCTCTTCTTCTTTTACACTTAGTGCTTATCTGCATGCTAGCTATAATGTGCATTACTCAACGTAGATGTACAGACTTACAAATAAGACTTACCAATAAAATCCACGGGATTCACTACTGATCTACGTACAGTGGATCTTATTGCCCGCTTCCATTTCTGTATCTTACGTATAGTTGTCATATCGTCCCTTAAAAAAACATTTGTCGATGTAGCACCCACATTTTCAGGTAGCCTGTTCCAGTCATTTACAATCTTATGCATGAAAGTGCCTTTTGTTTGTGTTTTATTACATCTTCTTTTAAAAAGCTGTTTTGAGTGACTTCCAAGACGTGTGTTTGGTTTGCAACATGTTATCTGAGTCCAGTTTTTCAAGGCCTGTCATGATTTTAAATACTTAATCATATAGCCCCTCTTTCTCCTAGCTTCGAGCTTTGGTAGATTTAGTCTTCTTAGTCTTTCTTCATACACTCTCTAATTAGATTTGGAGGGAGACGTGTTGCTCCCCTATGCATCTTTTCTATTTTATTTATGTTTCTTCTCAGTTTGGGGGACCAGAATTGTACACCATAATCTAGAAGTGGGCGCACGTAGGTCTTGTAAATAGTAATGAATCATTCTGTCCAGTTCTTGAAAGCTTTTTTTTTTTTTTTTTTTTTAAATAGATCAATACTTCTGTTCGTTTTCGATACGGTCTTATCTATGTGGGCATCAAACTTTAAGTTATCACTAAATATCACTCCTAATCCCCCAGTATTATTGTTATATCTTGGATTGGTTCTTCCCACATGCATGATCTTACATTTTGATTGACTGAACCACATCTACACCTGTCTCTGTTCCTACAGCGTTGTATATCTTTGTCATCGGCAAAAATGTTGCAAGATTTTTGGGGAGGTCATTTAAATGTATTAGGAACAGTATTGGCCCCAGCACTGAACACTGTGTACTGTACAGTACCAAAAGTGCAGGCTGCAGTAAATGTATGAGGTTAACATCCAGTGGCCAGTGGAGCTGAGCTTCACCCTAGTCACCTGAGATCTGCTGCAACCAGAAAGCAAATATTCATAAAAAGTAGCAGTGTGATAGCTTCTCCCATCACGATTTTTTCGCATTATATCCATCCCATGGGTTACAAAGTTGATATTTTATCAGGGAAATCAAGTTCCGTTTGATTAAAATATAAAATCGAGAACTTGTTTCCCTTTGGTGATGTAAGCATACGAGTTATGATTTTCATAAATTCGCGCTGTGAACAAAATCCGCTTTCCTTCGACTTTTTACACGAACACTCAACAATGTTTGCATTGCCGAAACCTGCTTATGTAATAAAGAAATTATTTATAATTTTGAATAAACATCTCAAAATCACTCAAACAGCTATATCGCAATTTTTAATAATTTACCTTTCAATAAAAACATGTGTCCAACAATTCACTAAAATACCATAATCCTCACACTCTTATCACTACTGTAACTTTGGGAACTAGAGTAGTGGAACCATTTCATCTCGATGTTGATGTTTACAAAACAGGTTTCCTCGATTTTAGCAGTTCCCATGGCTGTGACCCAGGCCAAAGCCTGCTCCATCTGAAGTGAAGATGTGGGAATGCAGAAAGTGTGGGCGTCCTGTGTTTTTCGGTGAGAAGGGAAGAGACAAGAGATTAAGATGGAGTAATTAGGTGCAGAGCGCTGATGATGTTTCCTTGCTTGTGTGGAATTCCCTCCTAGAAAATGTTGTCCCCACCTCCTTGGCAGACACTTTCAAGAGACTTGCTCTGCTTTTCTTGACAATCTCTACTAGTATGCAGATTAGTCTTCTCCCCTAAATTCTTGTGTTAATAATTATACCACAGTAATCGTCTTGAGATAACTGTAGAACTGTTTATTCTTCGACTGGGATACACTCAGCTAGCCATGCAGTGAAAATTGTTTAGGTACCCATAAGCTGTTTATTTTTTGCATCAGGCTGGTATTATGTAACTACAGTACTTAGGTCCGGTTCCATGTTGCATATGCAAAACTACACCATATAGGTGTCTGTGGCCCAACCAGGTGAGAATACCAACATGTTGTCAACAATTTCAGGGTAAATTATCTAACACATTCACCACACACACTTTAAGAAGCTACAGATGCAGTATGAAAGCGTTGCGTGTAATGTATATATAATAAATACCGTAGCATATGTAGGCTATATAGACTTTGCAGTCATTAATTAACAGTAGTAATGTCAGTGAAAAGCATGAATTTCCTATTGAAAAAAAAACTGAGTGAATCTGCAGAAGAGCTTCAATGGAGAGATGGAGCGGAGAGGTACATGAGGGGGGGGGGGTGAGCTGGGAGAAGGGCAGTGGAATGGTGGGGGACAGGGCGACATGGAAGTTATTCGTTTATGCCCACCCTTTCCGGGAATAAGGCATCTGGCAAAAGAAAGAAGAATTTTTTTTCTCTATAAACAAGAATGCAATTACTAGTATCATTGTCTGTCTATCTATAGCCAGATGCCATGGTCCTAATCCCATAAGGGGTGGTCGTTTGTCTTAGTTGTTTTACAAAGAGGTGCACTAACCTTCTGCCAACTCACCTGTTGACATGTAGGCAACACGTGTGAGTTGGTTATATGGTTACCACCCAATGTTGTAAATGGTTTTCTGGCTTACAGGAAACCATTAGGCTCATCACTCAACACGTGTGGTTTGGTTGTAAGGTTACCACCTAGTGTTGTAAATGGTTTTCTGGCTTACAGGAAACCATTAGGCTTGTCACTCAATGTGGAGCAACCAGAAAAGGGAAGAAAGTTTAATAGAATGTGACAGGAAAGATGGGAGAAATAGGAACAGAGGAGAGCAGACACAAAAAAAGAATGATAAAGGTGAAGGAAGAAGTAGGAAGCACTACATCAGGCAAGTGCCAGATTATGGTTGCCACCACTTACCATTAGTTATCATTGTGAAAGATTGAAAAAGCCGTATAAATGCATAGTTTTAAAGATATGAGCTCTACAACCTCATCAGTTTTACATGCAACTCTTGGCAAATGGCCATCCACCATGTCAGACGTTCAGGTTGATTGGGCTCTAAAGTCAGTCCATTACTAATTATTCATCCCAACTAACCTAATATTATATGACCTAACTTAACCTAATTGATTGGTTCTTTGCCACACTTGCATGGTCTTTCCTTATCTCTTATTGAAATTAGTCTTTCATAGGTTACTTCGGGGGGCGCGGTAGCACAGTGGTAGCGCGCTGGACTCGTAATCGGGGGATCGCGAGTTCGAGCCTCGCCCGGGCTGCCGTGCCGGGAGTGGTAGCTCGCTCCTGTAACCCTAGCGGGGCTATATAGTTCAATACAGAGCTTAGCTCGGGGGAACTCCATTTCTCCATAGGTTACTTATTATGTGTCATAGGTTACCATAGATACAGGGCATTTTTTAAATTTTACCAGTGAAATACATAGAAGCTTGTTCATATCACACCAATGATATTACCACCAAGAGCAAAACTTATTTCCAGACTCCAAATGCACGTCATACTTTTGGCGCAATTTCAGATTCTCTACCGATATGTTAGGATTGGATAATTTCAGCTAAGTAAGGATATTTAAGGCACATTTAGGGTAGGTTAGAGTAGTTGAGGTGAGGACATTATCGTATGTTAGGTTTAATAAATTAGGACTTAGTCTGGGACTTGGCATGATAAGTAATCAGGGGTTCATTTATCATTAAGGTTAGGTTAAGTGGCAAAACTAGGTGATTAAAATTTGATGGGTCTGGGGGGTCAGCCCCCCCCAACCCCCAGTTAAGATAGGTTAGGATAGGATGCCTGAGACAAGAACATTAACAGCAAGCACTAGTTAGTTTTAGTATTTATTTAATAATACTAACAATTTCAGCGGAGAGGAAACAATCACTTGGATTTGATTGGCACCCAAACTGCCTGCGCTGTGAGGAATGTGGCAAGAGGCTTAACCCAGGCCAGCATGCAGAGGTGAGCCACCATACACAAACCACATTAGCTACTGCATTACACTTTACCTCTTTTGATGTTCTTTTTGCAGCTAATGCCACAATTAATTACAGAAATGTTGCCAGTTAGAGCCCCCACAAACTCCTGAAAGTTACCAGTGTTTGCCAGATCACTATATAGCGTTGGGTCACCACCTGCTCAGAACTGGTGTACCTTCCTTTTTAAAAAATTCCTGTCGAGATTATTATTCATGTATAAAGTATTATACTGGTATCTTATATTTTACCGATGCACTATATGAGATTTATGCTGAAAAGTTCTTCATAGAGATTACTAATAGCCATGAAAGCTTATTGTGTGTGTTTGCATTCAGCACTATACACACTCTTTCTTTTGCCCTCTCATTCTCACCTACACCTGCACATATACCCCATCCATACTCCCATTCTCTCACACTCTCACCTTTTCATTTAGATTCAGTTACTCCACATACATCAACTTTCGCACCCTCAAGCACCTGGACAATCTCTTGCTCTTTCACCTCATCATTTGCTCCCCTTACATTCCATGTTGCGATTACCATGTCCTTTGTCCGGTCCTTGGTCGTCATTTTTTGATCAGTCCTTGTCTATTGTTTGTCTTTTTAGTTAGTTTTTTTCCGGGGAGGGGCACTAACCCTCCGCCAACCCTTTTAGTTGTCTTTTATGACAAGCAGGGATACTGGGGGAGTATTCTTGAAAAAAAACCCTACCCCCAGGGGTAGGTAAATAAGCCTTCTACAAGTATTTAGGGTGTACTGTTCTGTTGAATTTAAAGACAGTATCATTGAATAAAAGCGACAGTTTCATCACTATTCAAGTGAGCAAATTTCATTAGGTTCCTGGTGCACATGCCATAATTTCTACTGATGAATTTAGCACTACCCTCCATGCAGATGGCACAAGGCCATTGTCAACTTTTGACAGGTGAACCCCTTTCCACCCTACTGACCAACACCTTTATTTTCATTACATTCACTCTGAAAGTCCTGAACTGCAACCCCCCCCCCTTGAGCATCCACAATTTCTCCACAGCACCCCCCTTACTATCAGTCATTGATGTAAAACCAACAGCTTGCAGCAGCTCCAACAGCTGTCCATTTATGACAGCTAAATGTTTACTAAACTTAGAATGCATTTAACAGGCAGTTACCATTACCACAGAAGCCCCTAATTCCATGTAGTTGTGACTGCAGGCTTGTCTGAACATGAATCTGAAGGACAGCAGGCTGAAGTTGCCCATCTCTTCCAGTTCACCATCCTCCTCTCAGGGATTAGGAAGGGAGTTGAGGGATGTATATATATCAGTGCCATTGTGTAAGATGTCCCTCTCCCACACTTCCCTAATCCTTGGTTTATATGCCTATGCATATTGTTCACATCAGGGGACAGTTGATCATCCTGAGAGCTCTGAGTGTGTCATGGTTTGAGCCATTTTCCAGCTTAGTTTCCTAGCTTGGAGTTGTATGTCATGGTGTGAACAATTTCCCAGCTCCATTCCATCCTGCAGGACCTCACCCCACATCTTCTTTGCACAGCCTCTAAACACTCTTCCCTCCACATTCTGATGTGCCCTCCTCATCCAGTCTTCTTCCTCCCTCCTCTCAACATATCCAGACAATCTGAGCATTCCAGTTTGTATTGTCTCTGATATTTCTTATGCCAGATTGCTCCCTCAGCACCCTGTTTTCATATCTGTCACTCAGTGAGACCCTGTCCATTCATCTCAACATTATTATTTCTCTGTATTCCAGTCTGCGTGTATCCTCCTCTCTTACAGGCTATGCCTCATTGCCATACAGCATAGCACTTCTCATGGTGTTTTATATAGAATATCCTTCCCACAAAAGGAGAGCCCCTTTATGGTTAGGAGAGACAACAGTTCCACAGATCTCTTCCAGCCACTCATCATTCTAGGAATGGACCTAACTCTCCTCCCATGCTCAACATTTTGTCCAGATACCAAAACTGTGCATTCCGAGTGGCTCTCTCCCTCTTTGACATTCCATTCTCTTGTCCACAGCCTGGAGACCCATAAATATTGCTCATTGGAAAAAGTCTCCGCTTGCACTCTACCTTTAAAACTACTGTATCTTTAGTCGCCAAAGGATAGAATTCCTTCTTATTCTCATTTCTTACACAATACAGTTATGGTCTAAAACCTTTTATTAACTAAACCTTTACCAGCTGTCCATAAATTTACTTATGTATACTGTAATTAGCAAATGTTGTTCAGAACAGTAAAATGATTATAAATTTTTCAGCACAAGGGTGTGCCCTACTGTCACCACCCATGTTATGGAGCACTGTTTGGACCTCAGCTCTTTGGTCATGGAACACGCAACGAATGCCACACCTCCTTTGGCAAGGTGGAAAACAGGGATGGTCAGGTCAAGAGGTAAGATGTAAGTGCTTTATGTACATGATGGTATTGTTATGTGTGTCATGTGCCAGTTGCTGTGAAAATGCTCACAGGGCATTTATGTTTTGTTACCGGTATATGACTGAAAGGTACTAATAAATATTAAGCTTATAGGAGTACTTATCAGGTGGAGCCAGGATTCCCAGGGCTTGAATGGTGAATGAATGTATGTGTGACCCATTTCATTGGGCATTGTGTTGATTAGTTCTCCCTCTGCAATTTAGCCTACTCCTCTTCCTGGCTTTCTGTACCCCACCTTACCCTAGCTGCAGGTGGGGACAAAGAGAGAGGATGATAATTATAATGATTAGCAGGAATGCCTATTATGTTGGTACATCACCATACTCACCCTCAAAGCAGTAGTGTATAAATGAAAGAATTATCTGATCATAGTTTTGCTTAAAGTTGTTTAGTATTTTGCAGTTGTTCTTTCACTAGCAGTGATGAACATACACTTGATGGCACTGTGCACCCTGGGTGGGTAGCTGCATCCTCCTCCTCATGTTTCCCTGCTGGGGGAGGAACCTGGTCCTACCCTGGTGAGACACTCAGCCACAAGGGAGTGCCAGACTACACTGTGTATGCATTGTAGAGACAGTCAGACCTCAAAATGACAAACTTTATAATAATGTCTAAGCATGTCATTGAAAAGTGTTTATACTTCTGTGGTATCATGCCTGCATTCTAGGCTATAGTATGTATAAGTAACATTGAATAACCATCTCTTCTTTCTGCATTATTAATGCCGTTTTATGGTCTGGTTCATGTACATTCTAAGGCGATGTTGGACTACCCATTGGGGTGGACTTGGACCAACTGCTCTGCACCACTTAAAAGATTGTCAGGATTCATGTTAATGACATTTAGCATATTTTGTTTACTTTGTTAAAACCACTCAAAGTGATCTTGCATTTGAAATAAAATTCATAAGTACAGTAATGAGGAAACATAAAAAAACTTAACGTAGATTGCATTGCTACCTTTTGAAGTTGCTTCACCTCATTCTTTTCCTGCATGGCTTTCTTTGTTTTCATAATCCTGTACCGTATTTTGAAGGTTGTAAACTCAGACACACACTCATCTATGCATGAACACATGCATGCAGGTGCACACACGTTTTACAAATTACAGTATGTGCCCAGTTTAACGAACTAATTCAGCCAATTCCCATTCCGTTATCTTGAATTTTCTGCTGAATAAAGTTCTGTAACCAAGGCACAGTGCAAGGGAAAATATTTCGTCATTTCGAGGTACTTTCCATTAAATCCTTAAAAGCAACCCAAACCTAGCAAACTGTTAACTCTCAGTGCTACATACAGCAGTCTGAGCCCATAATTAATACCCTCACAAATGCAATATTGTATATGGAATTCCCTGAACGGAATTATACTCGTTTTAACGGAAATTTTCCCTTAAATAGGGCAAGTAATACCGGGAAAAAATTATTCTGTTATGTCGGGCTTCTGCTAAATCGGTGTTCATTAACCCCTTATGGGTGGGCAACTTATCAATTATACGACCGTTTGGTGCGGCATATTTTCAGAAAAATAAAGTATCAAGGAATTAGCTTAAGCATACATAAATCGATGAAAAACGAAGGCAAGAGGTGTTACATGCGTGGTAATACATCTCTGCTGGCTGTGGGAGGAGGAGGGGAGGAGTGAGGGAAGAGTGCAGGCAGGCAGTATATCACCAGGCGCACCTGGGGCGAGGCTAGTGAACTCTTCACTCATTTTCCTTACCACTGAACACTATATATTTATCATTAATGCATTCTTTACACTATTCATTGTCTTCAAAATCTTGTGTATGTGTTTTCTGTTTTACCTGAACACTAATGACAATAAAACTTACATATGTTTATTCTATTGTACTTGAGCAATTATAACACTACAGCTTATATTTATATATTCTATTTTACTTGTTTCAAGGCTTGGGAGGGTAGAGGGCAGGACAGTAGGTGACAAGGATGCCTTATCATCCAATTTCTCCAATAATTTAGGACCTAAAATGGCCGGACGTTATGTAACGATGCCTGCCACCTCACGCACGGACGGTACGTAATCCCCCTCCCTCCCCCGTTGGGGGTTAAATCGAGCATCTAATGTACATGTAAAAGCCTAAACATAGAAGAAATATTGTGTTGGTTGAAGTCCACCCTGGTGAGGTGTAAACACACCGGGGCGAACCTGGACCAACAGTGGTTGTTGACTATAACAGCCACTGTTGTTGTTATCATTTTTTGTATATGATCCACATGAAGTACAGACACTAATAGATATTCACACAAAAATTCAGTTATCAATGACTGATATTAAGTTCACAGGAAGAACTTTACCAACACTTTTTTTCTTTTTTTTCTAAAAAAATAAAGTTTACCGCCATGTTTACTTTTCCTGAATTTTACCCACTGTACTCAAAATTCCCTCATCTTGTTGAGACCAAGAGCACCAGCTAATACTTGCATTTAGAACCCATAAGTGGTTGCTCTTGATGACAAATACCCAAAATCACCCCCAGATAATTTACATAGGTGTTAGTCACAATTAAAATGACTTGGTGTGATCAGCCCCAGTGGTCTGCATGGTCTGATTCATCTCAGCTGGTGCTGCCGTACTTGTAGGATGGTTCCACAGAAGCAGTTGCTTACCTATATTCAGTGGGTCATCTCGGTCAGACAGACTGGGGTTAAGCAACAGCAAGGATAATGTTCAAATGGTACATAATTATTGGTTTAGTGGGTAATTACTGCGCTCCAATCGGATTGAGCCGGTGAAGGTTTGTATCCAAGGGGTGGTTGGAGTTTATTGCACACGAAATGCCACCCAGGGATGAGTGAGGCTGGTCACTCTCACCTTAAATGTCAGGACCAACTTGCCTAGCCCCGGGCTCCTACGCTTCTCATGGGGCAACATGGGATTGGATGATGGATGAATGAATGGGTACATAGTTATCCATCCATCCATCATCTAATCCTACGTTGCCCCATGAGGGGCGTAGGAGCCCGGGGCTAGGAAAGTTGGTCCTGGCATTTAAGATGAGAGTGACCAACCTCACTCATCCCTGAGTGGCATTACATGAGCAATAAACCTCAACCATCCCTTGGATATAAACCTTCACCAGCTCAATCCGATTGGAACACCTTTATTACCCACTAAACCACCAGGAACCAAAATTTGGTTATATGGTTACCACCCAGCGTAGTAGATGGTATTTCCTGGTGTACAGGAATCCATTTGGCTTGTCACCCAGTGTAGAGTCACCTATAGGCAGAAGGAAGAGGAAAGAATGAAGGAAAGAAAGACACAAGAGGGAGTGTAAAGCCACCCACGGGCAGAAGAAAGAGGAAAGAATGAAGGAAAGAAAGACAGAAGAGGAAGGATGGAGGAGGGGAAAGGGCAGACACCCGAGAGCAGCACTACATCAAGTGAGTGGATGGTGAGCGCCCCCACCTACTTAGTTATCACTTACATTAATCATGGCAGACGTTCCGTAGAGCCCCAGGAGGGCCCAATACATGTCCAGGCCCCCAGCCAAATGGGCAGATTCACATGGCTATGTGGAATGTGAGAGGTGTGAATGAGGAGAGCAAGAGGGTGGAGGTAGTGAATGTGTTCAAGAGTGCAAGATATGCCGTGATGGCACTGTGTGAAACAAAGATAAAAGGGTGTGAAGCAGAGGAGTGTGAGGGTGTGATATGTGTAAGATGGCATGAATGGGTGAGGAAGATGCAAGGAAGGAGTTGCTTTTTTGATGAATGAGGTGTGACAGAGTGGAATGAGAGATTACAAGTGTGTCAGCTTGAGATGTATGTGTCAAGTTCAAGTTTGAGAAGGTGAAAGTGGCAGTGATTGTAGCATATGCACTGTGTGATGACAGGAGTGAGAGAGAGAAAGACAGGTTTTGGGATGAGCTGGGTGAAGCAGTGGGAGAAATGCCTTGGAGCTATAAAATGATTGTAATGGGCGATACGAATGGAAGAGTAGGCACTGGTCCAGAGGATGAAATAATGACTTGTAATGGAGTACCAGGAGAAAATGATAATGGGAAGTGACTGAAGGATATGTGTCAGGAAAGGAGGTTGTACTTTTGTAACTCCTGTTTAAAACAGATGCACATAAATATATATGGTATAGAGGGAACAGGGATTGTGTTGAAAGGAGCCTGATTGATTACAAGCTTGTAGGGAAATTGATACAGGAGATGGTTGCTGATACAAGGGCCGTGAAAGGACGATGTGGAGGTCTGTCAGATCATATGATTGTGGTATACTAGATCAAGCTGAGAGCAGTGAGGTGGACCAGGAGAGAGAGGAGCAGTCAGGGAGAAAGACTTAAAGTCGAGAAGCTGTGTAGTGCCCGGAAGTGATAATGAGTTGTATCTAGTTCATTTTATATGACCAAAAGTTAGTTTAAGTGAGAGTGTGTGGCCGGGGCATGGCTGTTTCCATGTGAACGTGATCAGAATGTAGATTAAGTTACCTAGTTGCCATTTTTTTTTTTTTCTTACTGTAATGTATTAATATTAAGTCTCTTTATAATATAAAAACTCGAGCGAGAAGGAATATGTGCCTGTGGTCACCTAATCCAGCATCGTGTATGCATGCGCAGAGGGATGTAAGGCATGATGATTTTTATTATTTTTTGATGTAAGGATACAGGGAGAGGTTGTGGAGAGTGATTATTGTAATTGGGAAATGTCATTTTTTGGGGGTAATCGATTGTGAGGGGAAAGGCATCACATTGAGTCTGTCACGAGTCTATAGTAATGAAAATTTTAAATTGCGTAAGCCGTCATCCTCCCCTTTCCACCACATAATATTGGCGTACCATGAGATGCTCACTCTTTCACCAGCCGTGATATGTGACGGATGGTCGGTACTGTTGTCATCCCCCCCGCCCCCAAGAAATTCTGAAGTGTTTGATCACGCGAGGTGACGGCATTGGCCGAGTCCAGAGTTCCTGCTCACCTCCCTTGTAGTCCTTGCGCTGGATAGTGAGTGGGTCGAAGTGTGGAGATTGGTCCCAGTGAGTGAGTCAAGGTCCCAATGCGGAAGTCAAAGTCCCAGTGTGGAGATCAGGGTCCAAGTGTAGAAGTCAAGGTCAAGAATTTGAGACCGGACCATTGAACTATGAGCTCAGGAGGACCATTATGGAGAGCCACAGTGGATGGAACCTGGGACAAAGAAGCTTAGTTTTTTGGAATTTGATATTAGGACCATATGTTTTTTGAATAATGTGTCAACTGATTTAGGATTATTCTTTAAGGCTAGTAGCTGGGAAGATTTCCTTTTTTTTTTGATCCTGTTAATACACATTTCCTCCCACTCGAACTTTAATGTTTGTATAACCCTTGAGACCTAGTGGTATAGAGTTTGCCCAGTAGCTTGTTAAGATGCAACCCAGGAGCATTTTGGGAAATAGCGAAGGTCGGGCTTGGGTTGGCCAAGTTGGAGACTGATCCCATCATTTTGGCATGCTACTGCTCTTAACTTGGCCACTTGAAAAGTAACAAATGCAGCTGAAGAGGCCGCTACTGGGAGAGAGTCTCCATCAGTCTGAGTTCCCGACCGTTCTAGCACACAGTGGTCATCACAAGTGACTTGATTTCTGCCCCTTTTGACCATGTAAAAGTCTGGATCGCAGAGTGGACAGTACAGGTGGTGTTGCAGCGTTGGGATGAGCTATTAATGTGAGGGTAATTAAACTTGTAAGCAATAATTGAGAGGTCATTTAGATGATTGTCATTAAATCTAATTAAGGTAATAGCTCATCCCCCCAGTTCTCAAAGGTGTATGTAATTGGCATTATATGTAGAATTATAGGGTGTGTGTATTTGTAGTGTTTACTATTTTGGTGTTGCAGTTGGGCATTTTAATAGTTGAGCTTCACCTCCAGGGGTTGCTCATGTTTGTATAATTCATGCTGGAGTCCTGTGTTGAAAAAGTAATTGACCTTGAGACTGAAATGCCTGAGGGAGTAGGTGTAAAGCAGGAAACATCCACAGTTGATGATGATGGTGATGGTGATGATAATGATGATGATGGATGGTGATGGTGATGATGATGATGATGGGTGTATGGTGTATATATTGTATATACTCCATTTTTTTTTTTTTTTTTTTTCACTTTGAGCACGTCTTGTCCTTGCCTTAACTGGCTGGGATCATGGAGTCAGGTATGCCTTACCAGGTCTCTCCAGACTGTACCTGTGTATTTATCTTCTTTACCAGTACCTATGAATTGTAAGTTTGGATTGATTAATACAGTTGAGTAGTTGTTTAGGTTATGTCCAGCTTTTGGAGAGATGAGGCATGGAAGCTGCGTGTTGTCAAATCGAGTACACCATGGCGTATAGACATTCATTCTTGCCATACCTTGAATCTTTTTTTTCTTTAGATTAGATTATTAGGCTTAGGGAAAATGAGATCTCACAGTTAGGACTTTTTTTTTTCCCCAGATTTAGGGAATTGTACATGTGAGGGGCAGTTCTACCTGAAAGCCTCCACCTGGAGGTTTCCTACTCACTTTGAGAACCTCGACCGCCGAGTGTATGTAATACCCAAACTGCAGTATAGGAATGCTCAGAGAGAGAGGGGAAGTTTCCAGTTTCTCTATAGGGCATGGAGAAGTTGAACTATAGGGCGTTCACATGTTAGGAGAGGTAGGTAGGTTTTGCTCGGTCTCTTTGGACAGAACGCAGTGGAGCAGCTCGTGTTACTCTTAGCTAAGCACAAAGTTTCTCCTTGTAGCAGGGCATTCTCCTTGTGAGTAATATACCTAGTGAGTGGCATGCGTTGTCGGTTACATATTGTGAGCAGCATAAGAAAATTTACTCATGGTAGAGGAATTATTTTTTTTGTTGTGGACAGGATAGCCGCCAACTGTTCTTGAGCGTGGAGCTTATGTAATATCCCACAGTCGCAATGTAAGACAGGTTGGCTGGTGTCTTTGGAGGCATGTAGATTGGTTTCCCCTTATGAGCCAGGAGTGTGTGGAACACCCCACAGTAGCAGTATTGAGGGAGACTGGTCAAGTAGGTGAATTTACGTAAAGAGTTTGTTAAATATGGGTACTGGGTATTTCCGAGGAGTTCAAGTCCAGTCATCGAAACTTTTAGTCTTCCCTAACTGTGGGCGGATGTAGTGCCCAGAAGTGATAATGAGTTGTATCTAGTTCATTTTATATGACCAAAAGTTCGTTTAAGTGAGAGTGTGTGGCCGGGGCATGGCTGTTTCCATGCGAACGTGATCAGAATGTAGATCAAGTTACCTAGTTGCTAAGTCGTTTTTTTTTCTTACTGTAATTTATTAGTATTAAGGCTCTTTATAATGTAAAAACTCAGGTGAGAAGGAATATGTGTCTGTGGTCACATAATCCAGCATTGGGTACGCATGCGCAAAGGGATGTTAGGCACGATGATTTTTATTGTTTTTTGATGTAAGGATACAGAGAGAGGTTGTGGAGAGTGATTATTGTAATTAGGGAATGTCATTTTTCTCGAGTAATCGATTGTAAGGGGAAGGGCATCACATTGATCACAAGTCTATAGTAATGAAAATTTTAAATTGCATAAGCCATCATCTTCCCCCTCCCCCTTTCCACCATGTAATATTGGCATACCATGAGATGCTCACTCGCTCACCGGCCGTGATATGTGACGGATGGTCAGTACTGTTGCATTCCTTCCCCCCCCCCCCAAGGAATTCTGGAGTGTTTGATCACGCAAGGTGACGCCATTTGCCAAGTCCAGAGTTCCCTCTCACCTCCCTTGTAGTCCTTGCGCTGGATAGTGAGCGGGTTGAAGTATGGAGGTCAGTCCCTGCGAGTGAGTTAAGGTCCCAGTGAGTGAGTCAAGGTCCCAGTGCGGAAGTCAAAGTCCCAGTGTGGAAGTCAAGGTCAAGAATTTTAGACTGGACCAGTGAACTATGAGCTCAGGAGGACTATTATGGAGAGCCACAGTGGACGGAACCTGGGACAAAGGAGCTTAGTTTTGTGGAATTTGATATTAGGACCTATGTTTTTTTAAATAATGTGTCAGCTGAGTTAGGATTATTCTGTAAGGCTAGTAGCTGGGAAGATTTCTACCTTTTTTTTTTTATCCTGTTAATACACATTTCCTCCCACTCGAACTTTATTGTTTGTATAACCTTTGAGAACTGGTGGTATAGAGTTTGCCCAGTAGCTTGTTAAGGTGTAACCCAGGAGCATTTTGGGAAATAGCAAAGGTCAGGCTTGGGTTGGCCAAGTTGAAGACTGACCCCGTCATTTTGGTGTGCTACCACCCTTAACTTGGCCACTTGAAAAGTAACAAACGCAACTGAAGAGGCCGCTTTTGGGAGAGAGTCTCTGTCAATCTGAGTTCCCAACCGTTCCAGCACACAGTGGTTATCACTGGTGACTTGATTTCTGCCCATTTTGACCATGTAAAAGTCTGGATCACAGAGTGGACAGTACGCTGAGGATCAAAGAAATGGCATGAATACAGGACCAAAGAAGGGGAGGAGTTGAAATCAGTGAATTGGAATGAAATGGATCTGGACATCTTGTGGAATGCATATAGGGATTGCTTAGTTAGGAATGCCAAAGCAGTGTGTGGTGTGGCAAGAGTAACAACAAAGAAGAATGGTATGGCATGGTGGGATAAAGAGGTTAAGAGAGCAGTGGAGGAAAAGAGAAAGAAGTGGCTAGAGTGGTTACAGTACAGGGATTAATTTGAAATAAGAAGTGAATATACTGAGAGCAAGAGCATGTAAAGTGATTAGTGATGAGGAAAAAGGTGGAGGTACATGATGATCTAGGAAGGAAAATGAATGCAAACTACTTTGAAAATAGAAAGTTATTGTGGAAAGAGGTGCGGAAATGTAGAAGTGACAGTGGAAAGAAATGTGAAAGTGTGAAGGCTGTAAGCGGTAGATTATTAGCCCATGGGGATGAAGTAAGGACCAGATGGAAAGAATATTTTGAAAGCCTGGTGACTGCGAATAGAGAGAGCAGAGCGGCTGTAAACATGATTGGTTTAGGGGTTGTAGACAGAAGGAATGCAGTGCCAGGAAACGTGACACTCACACAGGTGAAGAATGCTGTGAAGTGGCTGAAAAATGGGAAGGCAGCTGGGGTTGATGAGGTGTATTCAGAGATGATTAAGTGTAGTGGAGAGCTGAATGAAGTGCTTGTTGGAGATATGTAAGAAGGCATGTATAAGTGAATCTGTGCCAGCAGAGTGGAAAAAGACAGTGATTGTACAGTTGAGTCGACTGATCTGCAGCAATATGGTTCTGGACCACTGCTGTGCTTTAGAAATTCCTTGGTTTATAAATAACACAACTTAGGAGAAAAATTACTTATGGTTCTAGCCTCTAGGCCAAGTTGCCACAAATCACCCTGCCTACACCCAGCTGGTCATCAGCGAACTCTGACTCAAATAATTATTCAATGCATGTACTACTAGGAATAAAGAATATTAATCCATCCATCCATTATCTAATCCTGTGTTGCCCCATGAGGAGCGTAAGAGTCCTGGACTAGGCAGGTTGGTCCTGACATTTAAGATGAGAGTGACCAGCCTGAGTGGCATTACGTGAGCAATAAAACATAACATTAAATAAACAGTATCAAAAGGTCTGTCCTGACTGACCAACAACAGTGGTTAAGTGGAAGGGGTGTGAGTGGGGGTTCTGAGGCTAGAGGCAAACTAGGGCCTTTCAGCATGAGGTGAGTGTGGTAGTGCCTCATGCTGTCGCTGCCTCAGTCCCGCTTCTTCCTCCTCAGCCTCCCTCAGGTATCCCTCAAAGTCAGCTGCAGAGATAACTGAAGCGATGTCATCGTCATTCTTGTCTTTTCCTCTCTGTTATTGATGAAGTGAATAGCATCCATTTTCTGGTCATATTTAACTGGTGGCTTTTTTTTTCTGTCCCTTTTGCGACAAAGTCTTAGGCTGGTTGTGGTCTGGCATCGTATCATGCTTGAAGGGCAAGTAAGGCAAAAAAAAAACGCCAAGTAGTCCTCAGAAACCATGCTCGAGGCTACTTTTGCAGCAGGTGAAGCAGAACTAAAAAATGGAGGGAAGTACTGTAGTGTGTATATTTGCCTCTAGGGAAGGGTTATGATTGGCTTCTCATTGCTTGTAATGCTTGCCTGTGAATGGCTGGTGGCCACAGTTTGCAACACAGACACATGTCATGGAAATCTCAATGGAAATGCGTCACTTTGGCGCCAAAAGTCTGCACTAGCATATAACCCTGGTTTCTGCTACTTTCAGTCCTGAGCGGGAACCAATCCGTGGATTAGAAAACCATGGCTTACAAACACGCATTTCATGTGACTCGACTGTACTCCTGTACAAAAATACAGGTGAGCGAAGTGAGTGCAAGAATTATCGTGGCATAAGTCTATTGAGTGTTGTAGGGAAGTTATATGGAACAATTATTATAGAGAAAATAAGAGAGATATCAGAAGTCCTAGTGAGTGATGAACAGGGTGGCTTTAGAAGTGGCAGTGGATGTGTGGATCAAATATTTGCAGTGAGACAGATAGTGGAGAAGGCTTGTGAGAAGGACTACAAGGTGTTCATGGCACTTATGGAGCTGGAAAAAGCATACAACAAAATAGACAGAGAAGGATTGTGGAATATTTTGCGCATGTATGGTGTAGATTGTAAGCTGCTAGGTGCTGTCAAGAGTTTTTATGATGGTAGTGAGACATGTGTAGGGGTAAATGGGCATCTAAGTGAATGGTTCACAGTCAGTGTGGGTGTGCGACAATGTTGTGTGATGTCCCCATGGTTGTTCGGTATATATATGGATGAGGTGATGGGGGAAGTAAAAATATGAGTAATGGAGAGAGGGATGGCATCGGTAATAATGGTAATGGATGGAATATCTCAAATATGTTGTATGCTGATGATGCAATGCTACTTGCAAATACCGGACAAGAGCTTGGTAGACTAGTGCCGAGTTTTGCTGATGTCTGTAAGCGTTGTTCCTTGAGAGTAAATGTAGAAAAGAGTAATGACAGTAATTGAGAGAGGTGACTCCCAGTGTTGATGTAACAGTGAATGGAGAGAGACTGGAATTGGGGAGAGTGTTCAAATACCTGGGTACAGTGATAGAGAAGAGAGGAAAATGTGCAAAAGAAGTGGAAAGTCGAGTTATACAAGGAAGGAGGGTAGCTGGTGCTATGAAGGCCTTGACAAGAAACAGAGGCTTGAGTGTTGCAGCAGCACAAGGCTTACATGAAGGAGTGTAAGTCTGTTTATCTATCTATCTATTGCCAGATGCCATAATCCTGTACAGGGTGGCCATTTGACTCTGAGTTATTTGTTTTACAGGGAGGGGCACTAACTCTTCACCAACCCACTTGACACGTAGGGAGCACGTATGGTTTGGTTATATGGTTACCACCCAGCGTTGTAAATGGTTTCTTGGCTTACAGGAAACCATTTGGCTTGTCACTCAATGTAAAGCCACCTGTAATAGAAAGAAAAGCAGTAAGTAGTGACAGGAAAGATGGGAGAAATAGGAAGAGAGGAGGGCAGGCACAGAAAAAAAAATGATAAAGGCTAAGGAAGAAGTAGGCAGCACTACATCAAGTGAGTGGATGATGGTCGCCGCCACCTACCACTTGGAGTGTAAGTGCCGACTTTAATATCTGGATGTGAGATTATGGTGTGGCATGGAAATGAAAAGTCAAGAGTGAGGGCAGTGGAGATGGGACATGAAATAATGTGATTCATGAAAGATGTGGAGTGAGGAAGTCTGTAGACACCAGAATCAAAGAGAATGTCCTGTACAAAGGAGTACAAAGGAAAGCAGACAGCAACAGACCTTATGGTCCTTTCGAGGCTGTTCGTTACAGTGTAGACTATGACTATGAGATCTAACTCTACATGCTGAAGGATAAGGATAGTAAAGCAAGAAGGCTTCCCCCACCTCCAAACCCTCCAGTTAAAACTGGTAAGAAAAAGTGAGAAAAACCACCATGCAGGATGGAAAAACTGACATGGAATTTTCATAGGAAAGACTGAAAAGGAAAAGTTACTTTCTGTAATACTTTATCTATAAGCTACCAGTATGAATAACCTGAAAGTGAAAGTAGTAAAGTAAAATGAATAATCGAATAATGAATAACGTATAACAACGTGTGGGTATGTCTGCGGACACAGCTTGGAAATTGCATAGTGCGCAGTGTGGATGTTCAGGGGTGGCGCGGCAGCCTTGTCTGGCACTGTTAAGGTAGGCAGCAGCCAATCAGGCCCCAGCTCCATTGATTCCACTGAGACTAGGAGCTTTCCCATGCAGGACAAGCACACAATTCACCTCCTGAAGCAGTGGCCCTTGTTACATTAAAAAAATCCTGATAGTGGTCACTTAACTAGCAGGGACCCTCAGCGATCCACAGCCCATCACAGGTCGAAAGTATGAGTAATGACCATTAACTCAGGGCTATCTGTGCATATACTATATTTGCATTCATAAATTGATCCAGGCTTGGAAAAAAATAAATAAATAAAATAAAATAGATAATTATACATACACAAATGTTTTATTCTGGAGTAAACATATTAAGCTGGGGGACAAACAACAAATACATATCGAGGCATCCTTTAAAGGTTTGTACTGTATTAGAATTTACTACATTGGAGGGCAATTTATTCCATATATTTACAACTGTATTGAAGAAGAAATGCTTAGCTTCATGTGACTGGAATCGTTTTCCAATTATTTTATACCCATTGCCTCTAGTATAATTCGAGTGATCAGCTGTGAAGTATTTATCAACAGCCATGTTATCATGTCCTTTGAATATTTTGAATACTTGAATTAGATCTCCTCGTAACCTCCATTTAGTTAGGATAAATAAATCCAGGGCTTCTATACGTTCCTCGTACGGTTTATTTCTCAATCTAGGTATAATCTTTGTCATCCTTCACTGCACTCTTTCAAGCTTTTTCATATCCTTTTTATAATACGTTGACCAAAATTGAATGCAATACTCCAAGTGCGGGCATACTAAGGAATTATACAAAGTGAGGACAGTATTTTAGGATTCTTATTCAAATGCTCTACCTATGAATCCAATCAATTTATTGGCTTTTTTCACAGCTTCTGTGCATTGTTTGCTTGGTTTCAGATCCTTTTTTATTATAACTCCTAAGTCTTTTTCATAGTTTACCCTATCAGGTTGGACATTATTCATGCTGTAACTAGCTCTTACATTTTTACTGCCAATGTTTAGCACTTTGGATTTATTAATACAGTACAGTAGTGCACCAACTTTCGCTACAGCAGGATTCGCGGTATCCACTTTCGCGGCATGCACCAAATATTCCCTAACTTCCACTTTCGCTTGAAAAAAATCGTTTTTCGCGCACAAATTTTGGGTTTGGGACAATATTTTGAACTTTGAATTTCCTGCACCGCCCGCCCGCAACCCACCGCCATCTTGAATGACGTCATGTCAACACTCTGTCCACCCATTCCCGCCATTGTGTACGAGCGTGCTAGCTCCATTGTGTTGGATTCTCACGGTTCAATGACCTCTAGTATACCTGGTAGTGTGGGGAAAGGGCCTGGTGGTGTGGGGGGAGAGCCTGGTGGTGTGGGGGGAGGGCCGGGAGGCAGTGGTGGTGATAAAAAGTGGCCGGGACATTCAAAGTCGGGAGGAAAGGCCAAGGCTAAAAGAGAGTATCGTGTTGGAGTGAAGAAACGGCAGTACAGTACTGTACAGTTTTTATTGTTTGTATCTCACAATGCAATGTACAATAGTGATTTGATGTACTGTATTGCAAGTGAAAATGAAAATCTGATGTTACTTTAGGATAACCGGGAACCAATTAGCCTTTTTGCCATAAAGACAATGCCCCAACTTTCGCTAATTCCACTTTCGCGCATTATTTTTGGACCCAATTAGGTGCGAAAATTGGTGCCCCACTGTATTGAAATCCATTTGTCAAACTTGAGCCCAGTTAAACAGTCGATCAAGATCTCTCTGAATTGCCTGTCTTTGCAGTATTGTATCTGCTCTGTTACCTATTTTAGTATCGTCAGCAAATTTTGAAATTTTTACAACATGATCCTTCATCAATATCATTGATATATATTAAGAAAAGAATTGGACCTAACACTGAACCCTGCTTCACTCCACTTGTAACATTTATCCAGTCTGACTCTTTTCCGTTTATTACAACTCTTTGCTTTCGTCCATTGAGCCAATCTTCAACCCACCCGAGAACCCTGCCTCTGAAACCATGTGCCTGTAGCTTTTGAAGGAGTCTTTTATGTGGAACTTTGTCAAAAGCCCGTTGAAAATCAAGGTAAACAACATCAGCTGATTTAGTGTCGTCATACATGCTCAATATATCATTGAAAAAGTCCAGCAGATTCGTGAGTCAAGAGTGATTATTACAAAAACCATGTTGAGAATCTTTGATGAGATTGTTTGATTCTAAGTGTTTCACAAACTTGTCTCTGATAATAGTTTCAAGCAATTTGCAAATCACCGATGTTAAACTAATTGGCCGGTAGTTTTCTGGCTGTGCTCTGTTGCCCTTTTTGAATATTGGGGTTACGTTAGCAAGTTTCCATTCATGTGGCACCTTACTGCTCGTAAGTGATAAGGTAAAAAGGTCAGATAAGGGCTTTGATATTTCATTCTGTAAAACGAATCCCAAAGAATTTTTCATTTACATTAGAAGCAAAAAGGTAATAACTCCAACAATCGGTCCCTTAATCATAGATAACAGTGAGCACACTGATGATGAAACTATGATGGTGAAAATTCTTAATACTTTCTTTGCATCAGTATTTACATCAGAAAATATACATACGATTCCTGCTGTTTCCCCATTCCTATGGAAGAGGACAACAGATTTTAATGTGGAGAGAATGGAAAACAGTAGAGTGGTGAAAAAGGTATATTTGAGTGAATTTGAAGGAGGGAGGAGGCAAGGTAGGCCAAAGAGAAGGTGGAGGGATATGGTGGATGAGTGTGTGAGGAAGAGAGGTATGGAAGTCGGTGAGGCAAAGGGACTGACAAGAGATCGAGCTGGCTGGATGAATGTTGTTAGAAGAAGTGCATGATGAGGGATTTGGCACCCCTTTTTGAAGTGACAGCATTCGAATTGACTCTTATCAGATACGTTTATGTGAAGCTACAGAATGTGGTGAAAGGTTTGGCGTATCAGATAGAGCCGACATTGGCAAACATTGAAAGATTTATTTTGGGGGTTTGGGTGGGATTTTGTTTTATTTTCCTTCTAAAATTTTATGAGAGATGTCGTAATTATATTCATCCATATGCATAGACATCAAATTTATTTATCTTTTATGCACAATATTCTGGGGGCTTCAATGATGAGTGAATGGAAGCGTGGCCCATTAGGATGGGTAAACTTGGGCTGTCTGGACGTTGTATCGTAGCCGTTGCCATGGCATTTCCAAAATTGTTAATTGTAGGGCTATAAGAGAAGATAATTTTTAAGTTGGTCTTGTCTTGGATGGCAGGAGAAAGGTAAAGTTGAGTCTGGGGTTTGATTGTAGTGTTATTCTCAAGAGGAAATTATCTTGACAAGAGCAGTACTAAAGTGAGAGCAGTTTATGCTACCGTAGCTAACTCCGTGCCCTCTCCTCCTGCCTTTTCCACTGTGCCTCTTCTCTCTCCTATCGCATCCTAACTCTTTCTCAGCCTTCCTTGTGCCTTGGCTGTCTGTGGCTCTCTCCCTGACCCATCTCCCATTTTTCCAGTATATCACTGGTTGGATCATGTGCTGAGCACGTGTGAGGAACTTTCCTCAGTGGTGGAGTTTTCCGTCAGGCGTCATACTGTGCTGTGTGCGAAATGCCTTGGCTAGAATCTGTATTGCTGTTTCCTTCAGCTGTCTTGAGCTTAGGCACGACTTTCTTCAAACCTCTATATTACATATTAACAGCATATATGTCACTGGCTGTTATGTAGTGTATTATGATATTTTAGTGCCTTGACAGTTGCTACTCCTCACCCTGCACTAGGGTAGGAAAGGAGGTCCGGATGATGATGATGATGATGATGATGATGATGACATAGTTATTGAGTAGGACTAGTTTTTTGTTAGTATTTTTGTATTTTCTGCCAAGAAATCTCTAATACCACATGCATCTTTGCATTTCAGTTGATATTCCTTCATTACTCATAACAGTACTAATGCATATCTTCTGCAGGTCTCATTTGGAGGGGAAGCTGAAAGCATACAACCAGTACTATGAAGGCAAGCCTGGAGAACTCAAGAGCAGAGAGGTGCGATTATGTTGAAGTCTGTTGATGGTCATTGGTGTTAAAGTTTGGAAAAGTGATTACAGTATATGAAAATGGTGAATGACAGTATACATACACACAAGATATGTCAAATAAGTACTATGGTTATGGAGAGCAGAAGTCAAGTTGCTAAATGACCTGATTATCTGTAAGCTCCATTAACCCATCACGTCCGGGGGTTGTTTTCACCACCCAAACCACCAGTGGGTATTTTTCTTAAAAATCACTGTTACTTAAACCATAATTTCTCAGCTAAACCTATAATATAAAATCATAGTATAATATGCCCATATAATATGATGCAATAATCATAATAATAATACAATAACAATAATACTACAAAACACTAGATCTTGTATTCATGTCACCCGGATGTCCCCGGTCATCATGTATACATGCCACCCGGATGGGAGGGGTTAAGCACAGTGTACTATATTTGTTTACTCACATGTACTAGCACATATGATACCGTGCTGTGTGTTCAACCTTTATATAATTTGTCTCTGGTTCTTACCTATTTGTTTGCTTATTTTGTACCATTACAGTATTTCACTTTCATTACATTAATCCTGTCATTTAACACTTCATTACCAGTAATTAGGTGGAACTTGCTTAGGAAAATTAGAAATGAAGAGATAGTGTCCATATTTCGCTGTCCAAAAATCCATCCATCCATCCATCACTCTGTCCTGTTGCCCCATGAGGAGCATAGGAGCCTGGGGCTAGGTAAGATGGTCCTGACATTTAAGATGAGAGTGACCAGCCTCATTCAGCCCTGAGTGGCACTACGTGAGCAGTAAACCCCACCCACTCCTTAGATATAAACATACACAGGCTCAGTCCGATTGGAGTGCCTTAATTAGCCACTAAACCACCAGGCGCCATAATTTGGTTATATGGTTACCACCCAGCATAGGAAATGGTTACCTGGTGTACAGGAAACCATTTGGCCTGTCAGTCAGTGTAGAGTGACCCATAGGCAGAAAGAATAGGAAAGAATGAAGGAAAGAAAGAAAGAAGAGGCAGTGCAAAGTCACCCGTAGGCAGAAGGAAGAGGAAAGTATGATGGAAAGAAAGACAGAAGAGGAAGAAAGAGAGGAAAGGCAGACACCCGAGAGCAGCACTACATTAAGCAAGTTGATGGTGAGCACCCCCCCTCCCCCCACCACTAAACCAAAATGTTTAAATGGCTATTTGGAAAACTACTGTATTGTATATACCAATATGAATAAATGTTGTCATGCTCTGTATATTATAGTACAGTAGGCCTTTTAGGGACATCGTAGCAGAAAGTAAGACCAAGATTATATTCTCTCCCCTTCCTTAACATTGAAGGTATGAACTTGCTATCAACATAAGTGCTGAGCAGTGGGATCACCATATCCCTGTGTCATTACCAAATGGGAAGGTTTCCAACCTTCAAGTCATTTCCATTAATTGTTTCTTTGGTGTTATGTGCAGGCTACTGCCAGACTGCTTTTAGAAATTGGAAATCTCCAAAATTCTTCTGACTGTTAGAATTCTTGTTAACCCAATCAGTGGTTTAGTTGCATTACATATTTCATTCTGGCTACATCCAGATCTGTCTTTCTTTCCTTCATTCTTTCTCCTTCCTTCTGCCTCTGGGTGATTCTACACAAATGACAAACCAAATGGTTTCCTGTACACCTGGAAACGATTTACTACCCTGGGTGGTAACCATTTAACCAAATTATGGTGCCTGGTGGTTTAGTGGGTAATTAAGGCACTCCAATTGGATTGAGCCTATGTAGATTTATATTCAAGGGGTGGTTGGGGTTTATTTCTCATGTAATGCCACTCAGAGATGAGTGAGGCTGGTCACTCTCATCTTCAATGTCAGGATCAACTTGCCTAGCCCCGGGTTCCTACGCTCCTCATGGGATGACATAGGATTGGATGATGGATGTATGGATGGGAAATCTCTAGTTCTCAGAAAGGTTAAGTTGTCTTTTATAACTTGCAGGGAATATGTGAGTGACATTCACTCTCTTGTCCTTCCCTATCCCCAGGAATCAGTGCGGAGATGGTAGCAAATGAAACTTTTAAAATTGTGTCAGGTTAACCCCAAATGTAATCACATTTTTGGTAAATAAATATCTGGAGAAGCAGACTTCTCCCTTGTGATAGGAAGGGAGCAGTAGTAAATTTTTTAAGCAATAGTTAATTTTTTTTAGTATTCAATCAAAGAGGAATACTTGGCTGACGAGCGTAGGGTTAGAAAAGAGGTATACAGGGCAAAATCTGAGTCTCAGAGTTTTACTGGATAGTCTAAATAGTTTGGAAAGGAAGAAAAGGTGGAAAATCAGATGAAGAGGGAAAACAGGGATGTCATAGGTGAGCAGTGTGTGAAGAATGATGAAGGAAAGGTAGTGGTGAACAGTGAGGATATTAAAGATCCCTGGAGAGAGCATAATAACTGGTTGCTGAATGAGGAGTTTGGAGCAGGGAAGATTTGGAGTCAGCAGATCCAGTGCATGGTCCATGGCCTTTGATTGATGCTGCTACTGTGAGGAAGGCAATAGGCAGGATGCAGGTGGGGAAGGCAGCAGATGTGTCTGGATTGACTGCTGAAATGTTGTAAGCCTCAGGAGATACAGGAGTGGAGTTAGTTACTGACTTGATAAATATGATTTTATGAGAGTGTGTTGTACCAGATGATTGGCTGAAGAGTATGATTGTAAGTGTGTACAGTGGGAAGGGGGATGCCTTAGGAAGAGGAAATTTTTGAGGTATAAAACTTTTGACCACATAATGAAGGTAATGGAGAGAGTTCTAGAAGGCATGATTAGAGAAAGAGTGAATATTGATGAGATGCAGTTTGGGTTTATGCCAGGCAAAGAGACCACTGATTCCATATGGTTTGATGGCAACTGTGCCATAGCAACAGGTCAGAAGTCATTAGCATATAACTCTTACTTAAAATAAAAAATATCTGAATCACTCTCTCAGTTTAAAATTGCTAGAAATCATGCAAAAACTGTATTAAATCTAGCTAAATCAAATTCTCTTCAAAAGCAAGCATCAAAACTACTTAACAGTCCTAATGACAATAGAATATTCTGGTCAACTCTTAATTCATTCAATAATAACTTTAACAAGTCATCTTCCATTCCCCCACTAAAATCTTCAGATGGCAACATTACAAATGACCCGCGTGGGAAAGCTGATATTTTTGCCAGTACATTTGCCAGAAACTCTACCATAGACGATACCAGCCAGAATGTCCCAGTACTAGACCTTGACTCTCCCGAAATAGACCCACTTAAAATACAGACAAGAAACGTAAAATCCATCCTATAGTAGCCGCAGCGAGAAATGAACGCTGTGGTGGGGCAGCCGGTCATCCGGGGATTCCCCCACTGTAGCCATATCCACATGTCACCGACCATAGAGGTAGGATGTCACCGACCATCGGCCACCACTGCAGCCCCGCTCCATGATCCTTACCCTGTGTCTCTGGCTTTCTCTTTCTCTCTCGGTTTCTATATAAACTGCTGTATTTCCGAAACTAATTATGAAATTATTATGACTTTTGTTCCACACCACCACTGAGGTAAAAATCAAGGAGAGTTTTCTGTATAAAGGTTTCCCCCCCCTTGTCTGAGGGCAGGTCAGTTCTGGCGAGTGTATAATTATAGGTCAGGCGGAGGTATCGGCAAGGCCGCACTCCCCCGCTCATATGCCACATTTAGGCGGGGGGTCAAACCTTTATACAGAAAACTCTCCTTGATTTTTACCTCAAAGGTGGTGTGGAACAAAAGTCATAATAATTTCATAATTAGTTTCGGAAATACACCAGTTTATATAGAAACCGAGAGAGAAAGAGAAAGCCAGAGACACAGGGTAAGGATCATGGAGCGGGGCTGCAGCGGTGGCCGATGGTCGGTGACATGTGGATATGGCTACAGTGGGGGAATCCCCGGTCATCCCGGCTGCCCCACCACAGCGTTCATTTCTCGCTGCGGCTACTATAGACAGTTTACCTAGCAACAAAGCTCCAGGCCCAGATGAAATTCCGCCAATTGTTTTGAAAAAGTGTTCCCCTGAACTTGCCTCTGTTCTAGCTAAATTATTCAGACTATGCATACGTACTTCTTGATTCCCAGATTCATGGAAAGAAGCCAATATCCACCCAATTCCGAAGAAAGGTAATTTGTCTGCCCCCTCAGATTACAGACCAATAGCTGTCACATCTTCTCTTGGTAAGGTATTTGAAACTTTAATTAATAAACACATTGTTAAACACCTTGAATCCAACAACTTAATTTGTGATAGACAATATGGTTTTCGCCACGAAAGATGCAGCATTGACGTACTCAATCTCCTAACTCATACCATCCATTAATCAATTGATCTACATTGAGAAACTCATGCAGTAGCTCTTGATATTTCTAAAGCTTTTGACAGAGTATGGCATCATTCCCTGGTGTCCAAACTCCCTTGCTATGGACTAACGTCTTTTGTTCCTTTGATTTCTTCATATCTTAGTGACAGGAAAATAAGAGTAAAAGTAGATGATGTATATTCCAATTTCCACTCAGTTAACACCGGTGTGCCGCAGGGATCAGTTCTGGCGCCAACCCTATTCCTGGTTCATATTAATGATCTCTTATCTGTCACCCACAATCCCATCCACTCATATACAGATGACTCAACACTACATAGTTCATTCACACTCAGACACCCGTTTACAAAGTCTAATATCTCTACCTGTTAACTCAGTACAGCCGTCTCCATAAATCAAGACCTATCTACGATCAGTGAATGAGAACAAAACAACCTTGTCTCTTTTAATGCTAGTAAAACTAAATATATACAATTTACTAATAGACAGATATTGCCAGATTCATACATTACCTTCTGTGCTACTAATATTCCCATCTCCAAAAGTATTGAAATTCTTGGCGTCTCACTTAACAATGCCCTCAGCTGGACCTCTCATGTCAGATCACTTGCTAAAACCACCTCAAAGAAACTTGGATTATTGTACAGAGTCCGTAACTTCATCGCTGTTGAGCAGTTAGCTATAAATTATAAGAGTCATGTGGCTCTCAGATTGAATATTGCTCACCCTTGTGGAATGGATGAGGAGAGGTTGCATTAAAACAACTAGACAAAATTCAGAACAAAGCTGTTAGAATTAACAACCCTGCCATTACAAATATACTACCTCTCCTGCAAGTAAGAAGGAATGTTGCCTCCCTTGCATTATTTTACAGATATTCTTTTGGAAGTTGCTTCCATGATGCCACCTCTCCATGCCTTCCCTCATGCTACACGGGCATTTGGTAGCACTCGTGACTGGAATGTCACTCAACCATATTGCAGAACTTCTGCCTATCAGAATTCTTTCATTCCCCAAACAGCATCTCTCTGGAACTCGCTTCCCCAGAGTTGTTTCCCTCCAAATTTCAACCCACAGCTGTTCAAGTCTAACTGTTACAGATATTCTATGAACAGAGGACACCAGTAATCTGGTGTATGGATTATTTTTTTTATTCATTTGTTTTTCCTTCCTCCGTTCTGTTATTTAAAAAAAAAAAAATATTCATTGTTCGACAGCTTCTGGAAAAAATATAAGAAAGAAAAGGGATATGTATTGTACTTTCTTTTTGTTGATTTGGAGAAAGCCTTTGACAGTGTCCCTAGGAAGTTAGTTCGGTGGGCAGTGAGAAAGCTTGGGATCAAGGAATGGTTGGTTTGAGTGGTTATGGCTGTGTATGTGGGTGCTTGCACCCAGGTAAGAGTGGACAGAGATTTGAGTGATGAGTTTTCCTTGAATGTTGGAGTGTATCAGGGGTCAGTCTTGAGCTCCTTGTTGTTTTTCATGGTACTTGAAGCCCTCTTACGTGACTTTAGAAATGGACTCTCATGTGAGATGCTGTATGCTGATGATTTGGTGTTGATTGCAGAGAATGAAAGGGAGGTGAAGGAAAGATTTAGGAAGTAGAGAGGTGGTATGGGGCACAAGGGCTTGCGAGTAAATGCAGATAAAACAAAGATGATGGTATCTAGGGTTGGTGGCAGTACTGTCAAAGAAGAGAGAGTGGCCATGTGTGGTTTGCCAGAAGGGCATGGGAAGCAATTCCATCTTGTGCAGTGTTTGTGATAAGTGGGTGCATAAGAGGTGTAGTGGTATTAGAGGTAGATTGCAAGATAATGCAGATTTTATGTGTGTGGTGCATCAGGAAGAGCATGTGGAGATTGCCAGGCGCAAAAGGATTGATCTTGTTGGTGAGTCTTGAGTGTGTGGAAGAGTTTTGTAGTTTGGGAGACATGGTATGTGCTGGAGGTGGGGCTGGAGCTAGCTCTGTGGCTAGAGTGAGGAGTAGTTGGAAGAAGTTCAGGGAGCTGATTTGACAGGGCATTCCCTCCGTGCTAAGGGATCTTTATATGCAGTATGTGTTGGGAGTGTAATGCAGTATGGTAGTGAGACCTGGTCTGTAATGGAGGAAGATATTTGCAGGCTCAGACATACAGAAATGACAATGATTAGGTGGATGTGCAGTGCGTCCTTGAATGCGAGGTTTTGGGGGGCGAGGTTTAAGATAGAAGAATTAAGAGTTAGGATGAGACCAGAGTGTATTGTTGTTGTGATGAGGAGAGGTAGATTGAGGTGGTTTGGCCATGTGGAGAGGATGAAGGATGACAGTTGGGTGCAGAAAGTGAGTAATGTTAACATTAGGGGTAGGGTTGCAAAAGGTAGACAAAGACCTGGGATGAGGTCATTGAGTGTGACCTTGGGGATAAGGGACTGAATGGGGAGGCTGCCAGAGATTGAACAGCTTGGAGGACTGCTATTAGATTACCAAGACTGACACATGCAAGCATGTTGGAGCCTTTAAAAATGAAATGAAACAAACCAAATCCTGATGTTCGTATTTATCCCACAGTAACAATATTGTTAAAGTAAATTACTGTCCATTCATTTATCATGATTAGTCCTACTACATGTTGATAGTTTTTTCAATTTGCATTAGGCCAATGGGCGTTTGATCTTGGAGGGTGTGCTGAAGATTTACTGGGGTGTACGCAACGTGATCCATTTGAAAGAGGAGGATGATCAACGTACTATTGCAGTTCGCCGTAGATCCACCGCCACCGCTACTGCTTTCTATTCTGACAGTGATGATGAGGTCAGGTTCTCACTTTAACTCCCAAAGACTGATTTCTGAGTCATCAGTATTGGGTCCTGCCACGTAATGTCCTAATACTGACGATCATAGGCAGACTACAAAAACTGGAGAGCTGTAACCCTGCCGTTTTGATGACGTAAATGTACCTAGCTAATGGAAACTAAGAGATCTGGTGGTGGCTGTCTGATGGTTGTCAGTTTTGGGTCCTGCTACATTAAGTCCTAATACAGTACTGATGATCGCAGACAGGCTGCATAAATACAGTACTGTATGGCTTTTTTTTTTTTTTTTTTTTTTTTTTTTTTTAAATGCTTGTTTCTTCAACTTGCTTCATGCCTAGGCAAATAATTCATATTGATTTTAGTGATTTCTGTAAGGTTATTTGGCGAAAATAATTTATTTTCCAAAATTTTTGTATTTTGGTATTATGTGAGGGGTGACTTTTTTATCTTTCATTGTCAATAGTGTGGTAACCATTTGACATATGAGGGTGAAATTTACATTTGCAGGTGTGTAAATTCAAGCTCATGAACTTTTATAAGGCCAAAATATACCTGGGTGAAAGTGGAAAAATGTGGCAGGGGGAATTGTCAGGGTGGGAGATTCGCAGTCTTTAGGGGTTAATTCTCTTATTGTTATTCATTTCAAATCTTTGGAATTAGTACCACATAATAGTAGTACAGTATTAGTAATAGCTGTACCTCCAGGCTTCTTTGAAATTTAAATCCAATGGACTTCTTGCTAAAGTTGCCTTCCTGTAGTTCATCATCCCTTCAGGGTCCAGGGAGAGAGTTAAGGAACTTTGTATAACCCATCAGTGGAGATGCCCAGTCATATCAGTGCCACCATATGAAGGCATCCCTCTCCAGCATTGTTTAATATGTATTAAATATATCTTAATTGTGGCAGTGGACTGTTCAGCTCTTAAGACCTTGCATGCATACACTTTACAAGTAGAGAGGTTAGCTTAATGTACATACCCTAATTCTTAACTACATTTGTTCTTATTGAAAAGTATCATAAGCTCATCTAAGATACTTGTGCTTTGGATAGATTTAGGCCGATAGCCAGCATTACAAGGTACCAGTAATAATTTATGTATTTTTATTTTGTATTTATTTATTTTTTTACAGGAACACACACTGTGGCGGGATGAAGATTTGAATGGCTGGCGCACCCTCCAGTCGCCCAGCTCCCCTGTAATACCCGATTCCCCCCAAACACCAAAAATCAATCCACAAACTCCAACTTCTCCCATGACTCCCACTTCACCTAAAACACATGCAGCAGAGAAGGATGATGCATGCCCCTCCCTAGTTAGTCCATCAAGAGAAAATGGGTCTCCGGGTTTGTGTAACATCCCATTGGAAAACAGAGAATTGTCCAGAAGTCAGTCTGAGAACAAAGATTCAACACTGCTCCAGACACCCCCAGAAGGGGAAGATTTCAATGAAGCATGGAAAAACAGTGACTGCAAGACCTGTCTGGAATTTAGTTCAGCACTCAGTCCTGGTTCAGGTTCCTTGAGAGAGGACAGACCACAGTTTGTCAGGTCACAGAGTTATGACAGTGCATGTGGGACAAAGACCACATTACACTCTTCCCCAGATCTCATCCGCAGTAGCAACAACAACAGCAGTCCCACATCTTCCCCTCTCTGTGAATCCCCCTTCACCAATGATAATGATAATTGTGAGAATAATGAGGGTGCTGTAAACGTGGAAGAACAAGGTACATCTAGAAGAGCAGCCATCAAGACAGGGAGTACAGCCATCAGAAGGCGACCAGGCAGACGCATGAACAAAACCAAGCTCAAGGTATGTCATAGATACTTGGTAATGCATGGTATGTGTACTGGAAATTATTACTATCGTATCTTAATTTTCCACCCTTACAAATGGAGTGAAAAGGATCTAGAAATAAGAAGATTCATTCAGACCTTCAAAAGGCACTCCATCTCACAAGCAAGACCATCCGTACTAAACATATTTCCTTTTATTGATACACATGAAGAAATGAATACTGGGCCTGGGAACTGATGTATATTCTTTTATTCACTTGTTGATAAGTAAAGAATTTGGTATATTGTTCAGTAGTACTAAAAAGAGGCAGAGCATAGCTTTAGGTTTGTTAAAATATCAAATAAAAATGTCATTAAGTTTGTATTAGAGTAATATCTGGACTCTGGTGTTATTAACCAACATTCTGTTTGTTACAGCGACGATGTTCAATCAACGGTCACTTCTACCTACGAGAAACTAGTTCATTCACACCACCCCATGGGTCTGCTTGCAGTGTTTGGGTCACCTCCATGATCACTGCTGCTGAAGTTCTTAACATGTTGTTAGAAAAGTACAGAGTTGAGATGGCTACACGAAACTTTGCTCTCTTCGTCATCAAAGATAATGGCGGTTAGTGGGAGGGTATGCTGAGGGATGGTGTGTGAGACAGAACTCAGTGCACATGTTAAAAAAAGATATTGTGCCAGTGAGAGTCTAATGATGCCCCAATGATCAGGACAACTTGTCATTCCACTCAGTCGCCCTTCATTCATCAACAAAGCAACTCTTTTCTTGCATCGTCGTCACCCATTCATGCCCAACCTTACACACTTTACACTCTCCCACTCCTCCACTTCACACCCTTTCATATTTGTTTCACACAATACCATCATGGCAAGTCTTGCATTCTTGAACACATTCACCACTTCCACCCTCTTACTCTCCTCATTCACACCTCTCACATTCCACATGGTCATGCGAATCTGCCCATTTGGTTTGGGCCCTGGGCAGGTATTGGGCCCTTTGAGGCTCTCCAAAATTTTTGCCATAATTTAGTGATTTTACAGTAGATAGGGGTGTTTGGGGGAAACCTAACCGTGCCAGAAACCCCAGTTATATGGTTACCACCCAGTATAGTAAATGGTTTCCTGGGAAAAGGAAATCATTTGGCTTGTCACTCAGTGCAGAGACAGTAAGGCAGTGCTACATTGTGTGAGTGGATGATGGGCCCTCCCACCTACCACCTAAAAAAAAAAAATAAATAAAGCAAATAAATTTTTTTCCAAACTCAAAAAATTAGTCAAAAACCTAATTTTCACTAGAGAACCTCACTCAGATCAATGAAATCAATGTCAATATGTTTCTGTTGATGAAACTAGGTCAAGGAGTCAGCATGAGAGTAAAAAAAATGAAAGCAAAGAATTTTTTTCCCAAACTAAAAACAAATTCGGCAATAACCTGATTTTTGCTACAGAACCTTACCAGAATCAATGAAAGCAAAGTAACATATGTTTCTGTTGATGAAACTAAGTGCTGGAGTCACCTAAAGAAAAATAAAAAAAAAATTTGGAGAGTGTAGACAGATACAGGCCGATCATGGCAGGGAAATTTCCGTGTCATATTCGGGAAAAAGGATAGGAAGGGGGAAAGGTGGAGGTGGGGTGGGGGGGTCTCTGGTGGGGGTGAGGGGGGGTTGAGGCACACCCCCAATGCTAGGGAGGTGGTGTGGGAGGTATTATGGCGGGAGGAAATGCACACAAATAGATCATAGCAGGGAAATTGCCACATTGTTCAATATAAAGGGGGGTTGGAGGAGGTGGGAGCTTGGGGGGGTGGGGAGGGGATGGGCGAGCATGAGACACATCCCATATGATGTAGATTTGGTATTGGTGAGTAGTTTGGGTGGGAGGGACAGAGCAGGCTGTATCCAATCAGCCAGAGGGATGTGGAGAAGTGGCTGGGGGGGGGGGTTCCCCACAGACCTGGTGAAGCGGCATGATCATCCTTCTCACCACCTCATCCTTTAGTTCTGATTGGGTAGGAACCATTTGTGTCATAAATGGGGCTGGCTTAGTGCTCAGCAGTTTTTGACAGACCTTCTACGGTGAGGATCTGTCCGTTCTCCCCTTTGGGGCTAAGATGCGAATGAATGTGTTTGAATGGATGAGTAAATGGGGAGTGTGTCGTCCTGTCTCGGCTACCTCCCTTTCCTTGGGGGAAGCAGTCTAGGTATATAGATAGATAGATTCTATGATCATCGGTCATAGGACTCTACATGGCAAACTTGCAAACTGATGATAGTCAGTCATGGGACTCTACGTGGCAAACTTGCAAACTGACAATCGTCAGTCATAGTACATTAGGGGTTAACATAACAAGTTGTGCCTTCTCTCATTTTTCATTCATACACACATTGTTTTAAGTGCAGCTGCATCTTTTGTGCACCCACTTGTTACAATCTTTTCCTAAGATTGCATTGTTCAGAATATCCTTTTGGCACAGAGCACATGGCCACACTCCTTCTGCCACCACAGTGCCACCATCCTCTTGAGCGATCATCACTTTTGTTGTAAAAGCTTGCATGGAAAAGGTTTTGGTATTTTGGAATGCATTCCTCACATATAAAAGGATCAGTTAGCACCTACAGTCCTCACTTTCTTCTGTACAGAGCGACGGAGGATCAAAGATGAGGAGTACCCACTGATAACACGTGTAATGCTGGGGCCACACGAGGAAGTAGCAAGGTTCTTTATTGTTGATGCACAGCAGACCCAGGAGATCTCACCACAGGTTGGTTGATGATAGTGAGTTGTGCTTGCTTTGGTAAGGAGTTTTTATTGGAAAAGTTGGTATAGCTTTGAAGGGGGGAAGGGGAATGATTTTATGTCAAGATGGAATTTATTGGAAAAGTTGGCATAGCTTAGAAGGGAGGAGGGAGAATGATTTTATGTAAAAATGGAGCTGTGCTAACTCTTTTACTCTGGTTGGAGAACTTTAACATTTTTCTCAGGTTAATACCATATATTGTTTAACTGGGAGAAATCGTAGCAGTCAAATGTTTAATAAACTGTCCAGAGTAACCCTTGTGATACAGCTGTGATTTTAATATAGGCGAATGCTGGATAAGTTTGTTTGGCCAAGAGAAATCCTACTAGTCACAGGGTGAAGGATTTACAGTGTCTCCTTGGCTATTTACTACAGTTGTTCGTGGATGTACTGTATTGTGTTGGGTGCTTAATGAGGGGTGTTATAAAAGGGACAGAATCTACCTCTTGGATACAGTGAAATCTTGAAAGATTTATTTCAATTTATTAATTTTTTTATGTGTTTTTGCCCTGTTGGGTATGCTAGTCACCCTTTGTAGTGAACAGGACCAGTAAAGTGGCTGGTTTTGTCACTGACTATAACCATGAGACAATTAGTACAGTAAACAGAGTCTGACGTGACAGTATTATACATATAAAAAAACAGCAGGGATGATGAAAAGATACTAGAAAAAAACAAACTGGTATAGTTTTAGACTCTTTGGTTTCCAAATAAGGCATAATTTCATTTTTTTTAAATGGTTATACGGAAAAAATAGTGGTAACTAAGTACAGTACATCAGAGTACAGCATATTACCCTATACTTGTATTTGGGCCCTGACTTTATTACTGTTTCTTCTGATTTATAACCAAGCACCTGTTACAAGAATAACATGAATAAACTTGTGTGTGTAGTTGTGGTGATGTATTGAGGTTTGGGGCAGTTGCTGTAGTTGTTGTTGTGTTGCCTCAGTCTCTCTGGTCGAGATGACCCATCAACCGCAGGCAAGCAGCCACCCCTTGCAGGGCCATCCCATTCAAAAACCGATATTCCCGAGTGGCTGACAGCACCTTGCCACTGCAAGGCACAGGGATCAGTGTGGAAGGTTGGTCTCTGGGTGGACACCATATTTGCATCTCCACCCAGTTAGCAGGTGCACCATAACAGGCTCCACATCATTCCTTTGACTGTATGGTTACCACCCTGCAAAGTAAATGGTTTCCTGAGGTGCAGGAAAGACGAGTACGGTACAGTACAGCAGTAAATAGTGACAGGAAGGCTGGAAGAAATAGGATGAGAGGAGAACAGAAACAGAAAGAGAGTAATGCAGTAAAAATGAAGGAAGAAGTAGACAGCAGACAGCTACTTTAATGGTCACTGCTCCTCTGAACTGTCTGCTTGCATTCCTCCACCTCTACGACGGGCGCGTAGCACCCGTCTGGCAGCAAACTCTCATCCCTTTTCTGTCCAACTCTCTAATGCAAGAGTTAACCGTTACTCCCAGTCTTTCATTCATGCAACAGGTCAGCTCTGGAACTGTCTCCCTCTGTCTGTATTTCCTCCTGCCTATGATCTCCAGTCTTTCAAACGCAGTGTGTCCAGGCATCTCAAAATGATCGGATCTTGAATTTGGCTCTCTATTGTATTTTGTTTTTCTCTTGGAGGGAACTGTTACTGCGGGCTCATGGCCTTTGGTTCCTTCTTCCTCGCATAAAAAAAAAAAAAAAAAAAAAAACTACATCAGTTGAGTGGATGATGGTGCCCCCTGCATACCCCCAGGTTCCCATAGTAACACATGCATCTCATGCTGACCAGGTTGAGACAGTGCTTCTTTTTTTGTTTACTGAGTCCTTCAGTTTATACAGAATAACTTTGTACTCAGTACTGTAGTCGCGGCGCACGACTCTGAGGTTGTCATTATCGTACCCTGGCAACCTACCATTCAAAAGTGCGTCCGATTTCATGTCATATTATACACGAATCATATTATTATGCACGAATATATTATGCACGAATATTATTATACACGAACATATTATACTGTACACGAATCACATCCGTCTCATATTATACATGAAATCAGACGCACTTTTGAATGGTAGGTTGCCAGAGCACGATAATAACAACCTCAGAGTCACGCGCCGTGACTATAGTAGCAAAAATTAATGTTCATCCATCATAGTTTAGTATAACATATTTGGACAATAATTTTAATTAATCTTGAATGATAAAGTTTTTTGTGATAAAAAATGAATTGAAAAATAGTGTTATGGCAACAGAGTTGGCTATCAAGCAGGGAAGAGGGGTGATGTATGGGGCACTTGCCTTAGTAGCATGAGAGTGCCTCCCACTAACCAGGCTGACAGAATTCAGAGTTGTCTGCTGATCCTCTCACAACTTATAAATTAACTTTCTACTCATGCTGGAAGCCAAAGTTATGATTTTTCTGTTATATGGTATTAATGTACAGCATTGGATGCTTTGGGATCATGCAAGCAAGTATGAGTGTGGAGAGACATACCAGACTGCATCAAAACTTCGTACATCACAAGCATTCAGTCATTTAAGTCAGAAATGATAATTAACAGCCTTAAACCTGCACATAGTGAAAACTGTGAATACAAAACCCTCCCTTTTTAAGAGAATACTGTACTGTTTTTTCAGAATTGCTTTGTAGTCAGTGTGACATGTCAGCCTCCCAGCCCTCAGTTGTGGTTTGTCACAGCTGACAGTGGAATTTTAGGTCCATTAACTCTCTCAGTCCGTCTGCATAGATGGACAAGTTCAGTAAAAGCCCTCTCATTCGGCATCTGTGGGACCAAGCAGGTGCCGATTGACCGGGAAAACCTTCCAAAAAGTTTCTAGCAATCGTGGCCAGCCACCCCAATGCAATCATAGTGTCTAGCAAGAATTATTGGTCAAACTTAAGCATTAAATATTTAATAAACAGCTTATATTTAATATACTCAGATTTTATTTTCGTGCCATACAGGTGGTAAAATAGTACTGTACTTGATAGATGACTGTAAAACCTGTTTAACATCTACCTAATGATGGCTGTCTTTGGTAACTTGGGTTTGCCACCTGTGACATGAATTGCCATCAAGTAAACAAGACTGGTACATGCAAGCATAGAACACCATCTTTTAAAATACACTGTACAGTATTTATTAGTACGTCTTTGAAAGAATATAAGAAAAATACAACTTACAGTCACCATTCGGATAACGCGGGAATATTGTACCCTGAAACTCCCGCTTAATGAAAATTCCGCATTATAGGGCCATATGTTTGAGTGTTAAAGGGTTTCATGGTACCCAAGCCAGTCTCAAGTTCACCTTTTGGGACAATTTTCAGTTTTTTTTGGGGGGCACTTACCTACCTAAAAAAGACTTCATTACATACAAGTACTAGTGGATTCCCCACCTTGAATGGAAGAGGTTGTGGGCCTGCTGGAGGGAGGTGGAGTGGAGTTCCATGGCAAAAAAAAAGAGCAAAGATCACACAGAGCATGTGTGCAGCCAGACCGAGGGGAGAGGGTAGGCTCAACTTGGGCAGGAATGCTCAATGGACGATGGCGACACCCCACGTAGACACATGACAGCCATATGTCGTTGGCTGATGCAATTCACGCTGTGACTATCACTGACTGCGTTATGTCTGTTCCCACCGTGTTATGACCATATTTTTCTGCATTATGACTGTTTGAATCATAATTTGGGGCCTCTGTCTGCGTTATCTCTATTGTCGCAGCATAGTACGGTTTTCAAAAAAATGGCCAGTTTCCTCCACCCACATTGTGTATCATTTTCACATTGTGACCATTTTTTGGCCTCAAATTTTGCCTCCCATGTTATGTGAGTTTTGTGCACTAGGATCACGCATTGTGCGAGCGGTGACTGTACTTCAGTATGTCTTTATTCTGTAAATAACTAATCTCTTCACTGGTGTCATAACTGTTTATTTCAGTCTGGCTACATGGAGATATATTCTGGCAGCTCATATATACAGACAGCTTAATTAAAATATTGTAAAACAAAGCTTCTTGTAGTAGAGAAGTTAATATAAATCACCATCAGTTCCTTCAATATGAAAGTCCTTTCCCAAGTTGAATAAATTGTCTGGTGGTAGCAAAACCCAGACAAAAGGATTAAGGGAAGACTAAAGAGTTTAAATGTACAGTGCTTTTTAAAGATGAAATACTCATAATCCACTTGTGGTTGTTCAGGTGGCCCAATTCTTGAATCTGAGTCTGCCAGAGTGCCGAGCTATTCTGCGCCAGTACGAACAGGAAGAGCTGCGGCAGATAATGGCTGTCCGCAAGAAGTATGTATAAATTGAAGAATTGCTTTATTGACCTACGTAGCACCATTCTTTCAAGTAAGAAAATGTTTGTTTAGATATCCTCACCCTAAAGTGCCTCAAACCTTTCAAAATCCAAAAAGTATGGGAATAAGTATCATTCTCTTCCCTATCCTGCCTCATCCTCTTTGCCATATATATACATTACTTCCTCACTTAATATTATACAGTGCAGTAGTTATATTCCTAAAAACCACTTTGTTTAGTGAAAATTGCTGTACAGTATATGAGGGTTGTTCATAGCAAAGGTAATTGGCAAATAAGAAATAATTAAATTCATGGTTGAAAATTAGTATCAAACTTTGTTGTGTATTTTGCTTTGATGTAAGTACAGTGAGTCCTCACGTAACACACGAATATTGTCCGCGGAAGGTCCCGCTTGATGAGATTTTCGCATTGTAGGGTCATATGTTCACGTGTTAAAGGGTTTCATGGTACCCAAGCCAGCCCCAAGTTCTCCTTTTAGGGCAGTTTTCAGGGATTTTTCCCAGGACATTTACCTACCTAATAATGACTTCATTACATACAAACATTGGAGGAATCCTCACCTTGAATTGAAGTGATTGTGGGCTTCCTGGGGGGAGGGGAAGTGGGATTCCGGGGCAGGGCAGGACTTCTACTGGTCCCCGGGTGGCAGAAAAAAAGGAGTAAAGATAACACACAGCATGTTTGGAGCCCGAGCATGGGGAAAGGGTAGGCTGAAGTCGGGCAGGAATGCCCTATGGACCGTGACGACACCCCGCGCAGACACTTGACAGCCATAAGGTATTGGCTGGTGCAACCTGGGCTATGACTATCACTGCCCGCGTTATGTCTGTTGCGACTACGTTATGACCAATTTTTTTTGCTTAATGGCTGTTTAAACCATAATTTGTGGCCTTAGGCTGCATAATCCCTATTGTCGCAGCATGGTATGGTTTTCGAAAAAATGGGCAGATTTTTTTCACAGGCGTGTATATGTCATTTTCGTGTTTTGACCATTTCCTGGCGTAAAAAATTGCCTTCCGTGTTATGTGAGGTTCGCGCATTCAGATCGTGCGTTAAGTGAGAGCTGACTGTACTGTAATGAATTATAAACTGAGGTAAATGCTAGTTTAAGTTGTATTAACTCGACCCTTCATTACACATCCTGGCTGTTTACTACAAATGAATAATGATGTGTTTTGTGAAAATGTTCTTATGGTGATTATGGTAGTAGCTGTATAGTGTAAAGACTGATGTGTATTTTATATTCTGTTTTTGTTACTAACATTAGTTCTAAATGCAGTTTAAAAATTACCTTTGAACTAGTTAGGTTAAATAGCGTTTTCAGTGATCCTTTCATGAACTACTGTATACAAGGTCTTATAGAAGGAGAGTAAAATCATGTGCACGTAGCAAGAATAAACCAACAGAATACATTACCGCACTGTAGGGATTAAATAGGGAATTAATACATATTTCTTACACTCACCAGATACGAGGACATGGAATTCTACATTCGGCGGCGCATGAAGGAACTCAGGGGTGTATGACTTGGCTCAGGTGCAAGCTGATTACAGGTATGCCAAATTTTGAAGTACAACAGAAATGCAAATCAGTTGTAGGTATGCCAGATTTTGAAGCACAACTCGGATGCAAGCTGAATATGGGTATGCCAAATTTTGAAGTACATTATATTTACTAGATGCAAACTGAATACAGTATATGCATGCCAAATTTTGAAACACAAATCCATGCTGATCACAGATATGCCAAATTATTGAAGCTCAGTTGAGATGAAAGTTGGTTTTAGGTATGTCAGATTTTGTAGCACAACTTGGATACAAGCCAGGTGATCTTAGGTTTGAATGTTTAGGATCTGCAGTGTGGTAGCGTTGCATTAGGTCCTCCTATGCTCAAAGGCTAATGAGGTTTGGCTGTTTGACTGTTATTGAAAGTAAGTCTTGAGAATATATTTTAGCAAATACACTTTTAGTACTGGGGTGAGAACTGTTTTATCTTTTTGTGATTTTTGTATAGGCAGCTTCATTTTTTTTTCTTTTTTTCTTTTTTAGGGCAGGCAGTGAACACTGCTGATTATTACAATATTTTTACACTTTAGCAGTTGACCCCATTGTTAACCCCCTTCATTCCACTTAATTCATGCTGATTCCATATTATTTTATTTGTCTTAGGAGAACCTGTTTGAACTGGAGGAGTTAGGCATGGCCTTTGGTATCTCCACTACAGGGACACTCTTCCTGACTAAATAAATTTGGTTGGAGGCAACAAGAATGAAATAGACAGAATTATGTCATCAGACTGAAGGGGTTTGTGCTATTTGTTTCCAAATCATGTCAGCCATTGAACACAGAGGATGCTTACCAGTAGAAAGCACCCCTGAATATGAAATCTGTTGTAATAGTTCAGTTACTGTAATATGAAAGTAATCTCATGTCTGTTTATTTTCATTGATAATTGCAGTTGGAATACATGGTAGTGTAATTCACAAGTTTACCAAGAGATTTGGTCCTGTGATAGCGTGTGATTGTGTTTGTGGTGGGGAAAGACAGTGTATATACAGTCAGGGACAAAAGTTTGCCTACTGTTCCTCTGTGTTGGTTCATGCTAGGGGCATGTCTGTTACACTCCTTCCTGATGCATCATTTCAAAGAGCATACTGTATTCTATGGGGAGAATCGTACAGTACCAAGCTTAGTTTCTATCTATCTATTGCCAGACGCCTCAATCCCGTTTGGGGTGGCCACAAACAAATCGCCTCCAAGTCGCCCTGTCCCCCGCCATTTCACTCCCCTGCTCCCAACTCACACCCCCCTCTCTCATATACTTCTCCACCCCATCTCTCCATCTCATCCTCGGCCTCCCCCTCCCTCTTTCCCCCTCCACCTCACTCACATACACTCTCTTCGTCAGTCTTTCACCCTCCATCCTCTCCACATGGCCAAACCACCTCAGTGTGTTCCTCATAACGCTTCCTATCACATCTACATCAACACCACAACGCTCCTTTATATCCTCATTCATCAGCCTGTCTCTCCATGTGACTCCACAGGCTCCTCTTAAATAACTCATTTCCACTGCTCTCACTCTTGACTTGTGTCCTTCCAACAACGTCCAAGCTTCACTTCCGTATGTTAGAGTTGGTATCACAGTACTGTCATGTAGTAACTTTTTCACTTCCATGCTCACTTCCCTGTTTCTTATCACTGCTTTCAAAGAACCAGCAACCTTTCTTCCCTGCTGTACCCTTTCAAGCACTTCACCCTCCAAACCTCCATCCTTACTCATCACACTACCCAAGTACTTAAACGTACTCACATTTTCCAATTCCTCACCATCCAACCTCGCTGTACATTCACTGACTTCACCTCTCTCAAAGACCATCACTTTACTCTTCCCTACATTCACCTTTAGATTCCGTTTCTTACACAATCTCTCAAACTCATCCACCAAGCCTTGCAGCTCCCCTTCGTCTTCACTCAACAACACAGTATCATCTGCAAACAACAGTACAGGGAGTTTCCAAACACTATCCTCTCTCACCAGGGCCACTCCAACATCCACTACCCTACCTTGTACCTCTTTTATTACCCCATCCATGTACAGATTGAATAACCATGGAGACATGACACATCCCTGTTTCAACCCAACTTTCAAAGAGAAAAATTCACTTAGTTCACCATCCACACGCACTGCAGCCTTCGCACCATCGTACTTACTCTTCACAGCATTCAACAACTTCCCATCTACTCCATATATTCTTAACACTTTCCACAATCCTAGTCTATCCACCCTGTCATATGCTTTCTCCAAATCCATGAAAGCCGCATACAACTTCTTTCCCTTCTCTAGAAACTTTTCCACTAAAGATCTGAGAACGAATATCTGATCTACACAACCTCTTCCCTTCCTAAAGCCTCCCTGTTCTTCTCCAACTAATTCCTCTGTTCTTTCTCTAACTCTGTCAATAAAAATGTTAGCCAGCAAAGGGAAGTGATAAGTAGAAGAGGAGAAATATTGGATGAACTTTTGTTCCTGGCTGTACAGTAATTTTAATGTAAATTTATAGGCCAATTGCAGCACTATTCTTAAGTTATATAGTACTTTACTGTAAAAACAGAGGACCAAAATACTATACTGTATTGAAGTGGTGAGCATGAAAGCTTGAAGGGATCACTGAATTCCTGAGATAATTATATATTCCATATAGTAAAATAGGTCATATTATCCAGAGGCTCTCATATATGTAGATTTTTTGTCCTAGTGTTCTTATATGTACAAGAATTTTATATTGCTTGTGTATAGGGCTTTTTGTGTATCTTTTAGTTACTAACATAAGTCATAAGTTTGCACCTTAGGCAACTTAAATCATGGTATTTTAGCCATACTACATTCCCAGATTATTTTTATTTATTTATTTATTTTTTTTCGTTTTTTTCCATGAAATCACTAAAATTTTTAGTTCATACTGAGGAAGCTGTCACAGTTCTGTGCCAAAACATGAACATATGTAACCTAAATTGCAGGTACTATGGACGATCAGATAGTATGGTAATTAAAAAACACAATCTACACATTTATACATAAAAGAAAAATGATGGTTAATACAGGATTGTCATCCCACTTCAGTTTTAAGTTTTTGGTTTAATGATTTGATGAGTTCTTAATCTGCTCCAAACTGTTTGTGTGCATTAATTATACCTTGTTGCACCAGCATTAGTTAGGCATTATGGTGTTTGCTACCTCACATTATCAGGGGCCTTTATGAAATTACTGCATGTGAGAGGATAGAGGTATTGGCTCTGGGATGTGAGCCTTACTCTCAACTTCAAGGATCGTGTTTAGAGTAGAAGAGTTAGGAAAATGAGAACTTTCTGTCCATACACCAAGCATATTGAAAAATTTCTTTGGTAAAGAAAGATAGAGAACTGTTCAGCACATGTGACAATAATCTCCCCAGCTTCAGAGCCTTTCTAAGAAATCTGCATAAGTGTTTGTTCTGCATATTACGTACACCTAATCAGGTCTTTATCCATCCATCCATCATCCAATCCTACATTGCCCCATGAGGAGCGTAGGAGCCCGGGGCTAGGCAGTAGGTCCTGACATTTAAGATGAGAGTGACCAGCCTCACTCATCCCTGAGTGGCATTACATGAGCAATAAACCCCAACCATCCCTTGGATATAAACCTTCACTGGCTCAATCCGATTGGAGCGCAATAATTATCCACTAGACCACCAGGCGCCAATATTTGGTTATATGGTTACCACCCAGCGTAGTAAATGGTTTCCTGGTGTACAGGAAACCATTTGGCTTGTCACTCAGTGTAGAGTCACAAGAATGAAGGAAAGAAAGGCAGAAGAGGGAAGTATGTCTTTAATGTTATTATAATTTTAATATTGCCATAGATTACATAACATACAAGAGAATACTAACTTGCCAAATTAACAAACTGGTTAGGAAGAGGTCCCAGGGTGTACATGTAACTGATGAAAATACCATCCTTTATGTCATCATTATGCACAGAGAACAAACACAAAATGATTGCATGTCAGTATAGCCTTAGGTCTTTAGATACTTATGTTGTATGAATTCTGTGCAGTAATTGCACATAGAGCTTGTGGAGAAGTTAAAGCTTTAAGGTACCATTGTGAAAGTTTTATATCCCTGCTTGATATCTTGTAGATCAGATAAAGTAGCCCATGACATGGGTGATGGAGATCTTGGGTTGTAGAGCATGCGTTAACCCACAACAGCTTGAATCCAAGATGTTGCCGGAGGTTTTTCTGTCATCAGAACCCTGCCAGGGATGTAGGCTGGTCTCTGTCTCGGCTTTCATGATCTGGACTGTGGTATCCTAGCCTTGGGCCCTCCTGTCTACACCCAGGCCCCTCTGGAACCTCTTCCCCCACCCCCCAAGGAAATGTATATTTATTTCATTATTATTATTAATTTTTCTTTTTTCCTCTTTTTCCTGATTTAGCTGAAAAATGGAGTATAGCATTGGGCAGAAGACATGACATAAAAACAACATGGCAGCTAACTTTTGGGACAGTGCTATTGAAAAGTCAAACAGTTAGCTTTCATATCTTGAGTGATGGAGATATCTCAGCTACGATAGATGATTGACAATTTGGCGTTACAGTAAACTCTCAATTATCTGCCGGTTAAAGCAAAACGCTGGATATTGCATAGCACCCCTCATCAGGTCAGTATCAGTGTCGAGCTGAATATTGCGATACTATCTTTCTTGAACCTGTATCCTAAAGACTTTCCTATGAGTAAAAGATAAAAATTAAGCATAAAATACAATAAAATAATGATGCAGTATATTAATACAGAGCCGGATAGCTACCGTTTACAAGCCTGTTGATACAATTCAATGCCGGATATTGTATAGAACTGTCGGTTATGTCCCGTTTTGGTGCCGGATATTGCATAATTTTGCTGGACATTGGCGAGCTGGCAGCGCCAGATATTGTGTTCGGCTGGATATTTTGAAGATGGATAATTGAGAGTTTACTGTATTATTACTATTATTATTATTATTATTTCTTACTATTATGATAGGTGATTGACAGTTTGGCATTATTATTACTATTATTATTATTATTATTATTATTACTATTAATTATTATTATTATTATTACTATTAATTATTATTATTATTATTATTATTATTATTATCATCATCATCATCATCACTACTCTTGTTATTGTTATTATTATTATCATTATCATCATTATTATTATTATTATTATTATTATTATTAATACTGTATTATCATTATTACAGTATATACAGTTCATTAATGGGAAAGTGCTCAAGGATGATGATGATAACTTCTTATTTTAACTTCTTTGGCCCAAATGACATTACCCAAGCTAAGTAAAATTGTCTGGCAGTGGCAGGAATAATAATAACTAGAACAACATAATATTGTCCAAGAACAGTTTTGATATAAACTTCCTATAGCCATTGCCTGCTAGAAGCTGGGACCATGAGGTCAACATCACTGATCTTGCATATGTCACCTTAGGTCATCACAGTCTTAATCCTTCATGGAAAATTAGGTGACATCTGGAATATGCAGAAAAGTCCCAATTTTTGACCCTAGGCAATCTCAGAGCATAATCAATTGATTAGAACCATACTCCCTTTCTGCACTGTGTCCACCTTAAGGCTATATTGCAGTAAAATTTAAGCTTCCTAGTTCAAGTGGTTCTTGAGATAGCATGGCTGACTCACTATTCTGTGTTTTGGATGATATCCCGATTTGTGATTGATAGAATGCCACCATATTTGGCCAAAAGCAGCAGACATCTGTCTGACTAAGTTTGAAGGCTCTAGGCCAAATAGTCTAGGAAGTATCGCAATTTTAAAATAAGTAATAATAATAATAATAATAATAATAATAATACAGTAATGATAATTCAGTAATAATACTAATAAAAAGCATCATGGTAATGGAGGAGTTCAGAAAAAAGAAAAAAAGTATCATTGTAATGAAGGACTTGGTAGAAGTCATACTGAAGTTATTAAGGGAAGTCTTACTTTTGAACTAGTAACATGTCAGTGAAATTTTAATTATAATGTAGAATGTTGAGTAGTTACAGTGCAAAAATCAGCATTAAACCATTTTAAGTACAAGCTGTTAAGCACCAAATCTTGTAATTTTGCACAAGGTTTTCCATTACAAACACTTTATTTAGCACAAATTCTGTCATTAGTGCTCAGACCATTGAAGATGACTAGTAGTTAATTCTTGGCATTGTTCACTTAGTATTAAGGTTAATGATTGTTATCATATACCCACATTACTCATCATGAGCTCATCCCTACCCAGTTATTGCTGCTTTACTTCAGTGTTCCTACACAGACACTGTACACATACCTCACAGTCTATGAGGTTTTTATTAGTGATGGTGATGATTTCTTACACAAACAGAAATTTCTCTTCTTTGTACTATCCTTATAGTGTGTTGTTACATAACATGTCAGTTGCTTTCAGCATGTAAGTTGCATTCACATGTAGTGGCAAAATGTATGTTGATAACTGATACTGAAGAGCAAATGTATTATTGTAGTTTGTAACTATATCAGAATCTTTGTTAATGGAAAATTGACAGTATACTGTAATGTGGTCCATCAGACTCTTTAGATAATAGCAGAATACCACTTAATCAGTATAAATTGTTTATATTAGATTAATTTTTCTTTGATCTGATGAGTACAGTAGCAATGTTGCTAATATCTCAGAATAACTGACAGTGAGACATAACAGTATAAACTGGTTTACCAGCATATCATATGAATGATATTAGGATAGGCATTTCTTGTTAAAGTTTGCTGTGATCCAGCATGGCCTTGATAATCTTAAGTTAGAGGATGCTATGGAAAGCAATACTGTATATCTCTGGAGACTGTAGAGTACAAGTAATTAAACATAGGTTGCTCTCTTTTAACCTTGTAAAAGTAAAGTCTGTGGCAACTGTAGTCATATCTGTTTGCTCAAATAGAACTTTGATCAGGAATGTGTGAGCAATGGTATATATAGTATCTTAATTATATTTAAAAGTGTATCATAGTCATTAAGTAAAATCAGGCAAGTCAGGCTGGATTCAGAAACAACACTACAGTCCTATGACAATCTCAGAGAGCTATTTAGTAGCTTAAAAAGAAGCATTCAGTCTGAAATATTGAGCCTTTCTTATTATTGTACAAACATCTTTTTAATTCTGACATTTGAATACAGGTAATCCTTACTGAACAGTGTTCTAGTTAACATTACATGTATTTCAGTTTAATAGTACCAATTTTTTGACACCCTTTTTTTGTTAATGATAACAGTTTTTTAGTTTAACAGTAGCCCAAGCCTGCAGTCTACCAGGTTCTCATCCAGATGGGCCAAGGGCCAAAACAACAGCAGTAACAATTGTAATGCAGAATTAAAAATGTGATAATTATTGTAATACTTTTTTGAGCTGTAATGTAAAAATATGTTTATCAAGTACACTGTAATAGCATTGCTGGGAGTAAATTGAGTGGACTTTGTATTGCTGAGTGATTGATGTTCATCTACAGTGGTTTATAGTGACAGTATTTAATATTTTAGGTGATCATGAACTTTATTTATATTGGGTTAAACTGGGGTGAAGCAAGAATATCCCTAGTGGGACTAGACTCAGGACCTCCAGCTAAATATCCCCATTAAACACACATTATGCTGTCTTTAGTTGATGTTTTGGTTTTGGGCAACAGAGCCCCATCATTAAGGGTGGGATAACTGTACTCTCTCTCTCTATGTATATATATATATATATATATACCTACCTACCTACCTACAGCCCGACGCCCTAATCCCGCAAAGGGTGGCCGCAGACAAAACGCCTCCAAGTCACTCTGTCACCCACCATTTGACTCCCCTCCCCCCAACTCACCCCCCCCTCCCTCATATACCTCTCAACTCCATCCCTCCACCTCATCCTCGGTCTACCCCTCCCTCTCCCTCCCTCCACCTCACCTACATACACCCTCTTAGTCAGTCTTTCATTCTCCATCCTCTCCACATGTCCAAACCACCTCAGTGTATTTCTCCTAATCTTTTCAACCACATCCACATCTACCCCACAACGTTCCTTCACTTCTTCATTCGTCAACCTGTCGTTCGTTATATATATATATATATATATAAACAGTTCAGTGCTCAAAAACAGTAATATAATACTGTATATGCAGTATATATTATTGATGGTAAAACATGTTTAACTGTTGAAATGTAGATTTTTCAGAAATCTTGATTCACATGCTCACACCTTTGCTAAACATCTGTCATGTAATAAACTTCTGTTTTATGTATTACAATGGAGCATCGTGAGCTGCAGTCAGACTGAGTTGATATTTTGTTGCCTCACCAGTAGACAGAGAACTAATTTTGTCACTGAAACTCTCATCACATTTGTTTGGATGGTAAACTTGAATGGGTACAGGGAAAGTTTATTGTTAGGGATGTAATGGAGATGTTTAGTACAGTATGTATTATTTACTTACAGTCTTGGAAGTTTGCAAGATGTACTACATAGAATCATTGTAGGAGCATTTTAGGTACTATTAAAATACTGCCTATGAACAACAGTTTAGATAATATAAGAAGAGATGAATCTCCATAATTTTTGTCAATTATAATAGTATCCTCATCTCCTTTGTCAAAAATATCAAATTCTTTCATCGACAGGTATCAGTAGCAGACTTAATATGTAGCAAATGTCATTTGGAGCATAATCAGTATTGTTTTCTGTTAACTTTAGTGCTGTGCTTGGTAGGCATTCCGTCATTTTCTAACATGTATTCCATTCTTTAATCTATAAATGTAGATTACTTTGTAATATATAAAATTTTATATTTCATAATTAGAAAATATCTATATTTTACAACAACAAAAAAGCCAAACAGGATTTTTTTTTTAAATGTATGTATTTACCCAGCACTTTTCCCAGCACTTAGCTGTAGTAATAGCATATACTGTATAGATTATTCTTACTTTTAAAAGGAAATTCATATATGGTAGGTTAGTTGGTTTTAGGTATTTTTTCTAATCATTAGCTTTAGTAGAAAAAAATAACCATTGTTTTTCAGCAGTACTAAGCTGAGTACTTTTTCAGCTACGTCAGTTCTGTAACTCATACATCATAAGGAATCTTATTTTAACTTATTCATACACAAGTTCAAGTTTGAAATCATCCTGTTGCTACTGAAGCCTTAGTTTCCAAGGGGTTCTCTCTCCTAGTCACCACCAGTACAGGTAGTTTTAGTTTTGCATCATATCATATTTAATGAAAGCATGTTTGAATCATCCTATGTTGCAAGAGATGATTGGAGAGAAAAGTGAATGTATGTGATGAATGCTGAAAACTCTTGTTTAAAACATGATGTAGGCATAGACAAGTCTTTTCTCCTAAACATGTAACATACAGTTTCTGTGTATGAGTGTCTAGAGGCTGGTCTTCCAGGTATCTCATGACCATAGATATATTTGTATGTACAAATGTCATGCTTGAGTGAATGGTATGACCAAGTCTGTGCATTTGATACATTTGTCACTCTTACACTTGCCTAGCTGTCTAGAATAAAGTTGGAGCTTTCTGAAGCTTAAAATCTATAGAATTAAGTTCCCACACCCATTCAGTGAATTTTATAAATATTGCACACACACATATATATATATATATATATATATATATATATATATATATATATATATATATATATATATAATGTGGTGGTAGGTTGGGGCGTTCCCCATCCACTCATTCGATGTAATGCTGCTTTGGGTGTCTGCCCTTTCCTCTCTTCCTTTCTTCCTCTTCCATCTTTCTTTCCTCATTCTTTCGTCTTCCTTCTGCCTACAGGTGACTTTACACTCCCTCTTCTGTCATTCATTCCTTCCTCCTCCTTCTGCCTGTGGGTGACTCTACACTGAGTGACAAGCCAAATGATTTCCTGTACACCAGGAAACCATTTACTATGGTGGTTAACCGTATAACCAAATTATGGCGTCTGGTGGTTTTGTGGGTAATTAAGGTGCTCCAAGTGGATTGAGCCAGTGTAGGTTTATATCTAAGGGATGGTTGGGGTTTATCGTTTACATAATGCCACTCAGGGATGAGAGAGGCTGGTCACTCTCATCTTAAAGGTCAGGACCAAATTGTCTAGCCCCGGGCTTCTACGCTTCTCGTGGGGTTACATAGGATTGGATGATGGATGGATACATATAATACATCAGTGGACTTGAACAGACTAATATCACATATTAATGAAGGAAACTCATTGCCATAAACTAGAAGCAATGTACGTAAACTGCTTCTCACATAAACCATAATTTTTAACTTTCTTAGACCAATCTATCTGTCAGTCAGTAGCCAGACGCCATATTCCTGTAAGGGGTAGTCGTTTGACTTTGTGTTAATTGTTTTACGGGGAGGGCCACTAACCCTCCACCAACCCACGTGCTGACATGGAGGGAACATGTAAGGATTGGTTGCATGATTACCATCCAGTTTTATAAATGGTTTCATGGGGTACAGGAAACCATTAGACTTGTCAGTGTAAAGCTACCTGAAAAGGAAAGAAAAGTAATAAAAGTGACAGGAAAGACGGGAGAAATAGGAAGAGAGGAGGGCAGATACAGAAAAAGAATGTTAAAGATGAAGAAAGAAGTAGGCAGCACTACATCAAGTGGGTGGATGATGGTTGCCACCACCTACCACCTGTAATGTCATACAAAATTTTGCAATAATTGGCAGTGGTTCAAGATTATCCACATTAGATCTAGGCAGATCTTTATTTCCTAACATGAAAACTCCTTGGAACATCAGAATAACAGCACAGTACTAGTGTACCCTTCTTTTCAGTATATAGAAGAGAAGCACAATACCATACTGTATTGTATTTTCCCTTCTAGGAATGAGTGTAATTCTTTCAAACCTATTTCAGATTGAAATAGTTATTGACACTTTTTAAAATGTTTTGGCTATTTTAATGAATACCCATTATTACCATATGTCCTTTAGTGTTTTTGCATGTTTAATGTATCATACTAATCTCCCTCAGTTTAATCTCCCATGGATGGCAATGGACTCGTGTATTAAACCAGCATCTGTAAGCATTTTTAAGATGTAGAAAATTTGTGCTTTAGCAAATAATGTGAAACATATCCAAAGGAAATAATTGTGATGATTGAAGAAATGATTATAGAATCAAAGCTAAGATCAAACAGTTTTTCTTTGAATTTAAAATTTGATACACTTGCTGTCTTTTAACTTTGTAAAGTGATTTCTTCCCTGTCAAAGGCAAAAATTAGTAATGCCATCAGAGTTATACATTACATTTTCTGTTGTGGTATTTTACACTGTAATTGGTAGAAAGAAAAAAAAAAAAAAAAATCAACATTTTCCTTTCATCAGACTCTCTCTCTCACAAACACAAGTGAATTGTACTTTCTGTGGTTGCCTGCCTTCCCAGACCCATAGTGGATATTATTTTTCTTTGCCATTTCCCCCACTCTCCCAGAATTATTGGCATTAACCACATACTACTGGCTTTATAATTGTTTAGTTTTTAATATTGTATAAGCTTGAAATACTTGAAAAGATGAGACTATCACTACACACCAGCACTTGGAATATGAAGGAATAAATGTATGAAAATTTTCACAACTTCCTAACTTGAAACTTTAGCCAGCTGATTTATTAAGCACATATCTAGGAACATAATTTTAAGAGCTTTTTGTTTTATGTATTTACTTTTTTATATCCAGTTGATTCTGAAAACAGATGAAAAGTTACAAAATCTAACATTGCGTGGCAACTGATCCAGGGGACTGATTGACTATTCCATCTTGTGAAAATTAGTATGTCCAGCTATATAGCCTCAAAGTATTATGAAAATCATCATCATCGTGACCGCTTTTTCTCACCAAAGCAATTAAGTTATATAACATTCAGCCATGGGTCAACCTTGGCAGAAACACAAATGTGATGTGGTTAGTATGAGAGTGTTGTGGAGGGGGGGGTTATGGTACAAATTTTTGTGAACTTGTTTATAATTTTAGGTTTGTTTTATTGAGAAAGTATGAGAATTATAATTTTAGGTTTGTTTTATTGATAAAGTATGAGAATTGCAATTTTAGGTTTGTTTTATTGAGAAGTTATGTGAATTGCATTAGCCAAAAACCTCAAAGGCCATATTACTAAGCCTTTTCACCAGGGTAGGCACTGCCTTTTGCCTGACATTCACTCTCATTGTACTGTGCTAGCTCTAATGAAGTGAGTTTAAAATAAGAAATATATGTTCTCACTCATGCCTGATTGCCAGTGCAGATGAATGTTTAAAAAATATGACTATAAAACATAACCAACAAAACCTTGATCAGATGATTTACCTGATCAGCAAGAATTTTGCTTTTACCTTGAAAGTGTACATTGTTCTCACATTAGTAAGAATTACTGCAAGGCTGATGCTTTCAGTGAGTTTAATTCTGCTTTCTGTGATACAGTAGTAATGGGCACTGGCCCTATGCATTACGTAGCTAATTTATGTACACAACACTTGATTATATGCAACATTGATAACTGAATTCTAAGTTCATCATTTCTTATATACTTGATAGGGTCAGAATAGCTTGAGCTTTAAAAGTTGAAAACAGGAAACAAATTGTTCCCTGTTAGTGACCCTCAGAAACAGGTACTGTAGCTAGTACAAGACTTTGGCGAAAAACCCATCTCATTGATGGCCATGTCCCTATCCTCACTTTTAGTATCTGTGCTGTAATTTTCCATGTAAAAATTGAACATCAGTCCATGCCATAATTAGGTCATTATATGGGAATAGTGTGTTGTTTGACATGAATCAGTGTTAATATCCAAACATAAGTCTTGTGTAACTGATTTGTGTTGTACCTAGTAGGTAGAGGCAAGTGTTATATATGAGCATTAGCGTACTTACTGCACCATATTCTCTATAACAAATACTCACAGCATTATTCTGAATGTAGTAGCCTTAGCAGTTCATAGTTTTAAATTTGCTGAATATATTTCATGTACTCTATGCTCTCAGTTGTGCTGTTCTGTACTATTCTTCAGAAAGTGCCTATATTGAATGTTCGTACAGTATTTATTTTCAGTTTATTATAATTGTTATATATATATATATATATATATATATATATATATATACACACACACACACACAGTATGCCAATGAGATTTAGCCAAACAAGAAAAAAAAAATGGTGTTGGCTAACAATTCAGTAATATTGTTTGGACTTGCTAGGTTTGAGATTGGGGTAGTACAGGTGCTGTCATTTCTTCTTGTAACACAATTATCACAGAATATTAACCTTTTAAAGATGAGCTAAATACTGTCAGTTTATGTATGTTTGCTTTCTTATTGAAAAAAATAATATTAATAATAAAAAAAATAATAGTACAGTATTGTCCAGTGAAATGTTGAGCCTGTGTCACAGCTAACTATATCTTATCATATGCCTTGTTGCCATTGTAAAGTTCTGCAAGTGATATGCATGTTGCAGCATGTGAATCTTTGGGATGATACTGTAGGTGAATATTTCTTTCTGTAGATGTTGATCACCTGGTAAGAACGTTCATCTGCAGATATTACATGGTTAAAAGCTTACATTATAAACAGCAGTGCAATGACGTATAGCAGCTAATTAATTATGGCATCTAAATGAAATTCTGTGCACAGGTAATAGTTTTAAGTAGTATGAATTCCTCTTTGGTAATATTTTTATTTTTATAATTTTTTTTTACTATAAGGATTGAATATCAAGAGAAGTACTTTGTACAGATAAGTTTTTGCAAGGCCCAGAATCCATTTTTCACTCATAGTGTGTGATTGTAGAGGCATTCCCAAGAAAAAGGCCCTTAGCCATTTTGGACATCATACAGGTACAGTCATCCAAGAAAGTATTGGACACCTTGGGTTCAGTGGATGTGAAAATGAGTGAGTTCTCCAGACACATATGAATCTTAACGAACCTGATGCCTCAAAAAAAATAGCATCTAGTATTTGATGTTTTATGCAATTTAACATTCTTATAATTACCATAGACAATGTTTGCGCATATCACAGACTGTCCCATATACCACAATGCTTCGTCCATATTTGAGAATGATAGGTGTGGTAAGATGGCCAATACATTTTTGGTTGCCTGTACAGTTTGAAATGATGATGGGAGGAATTACAGTATATCAGAGAACTGGGAAGGAAGGATATTGCATCTTGGTTCCAGTTATAATGCCTCACAAGGCAGTATGACTTTCCTCCAAAGTGTCTCATCTGCTAGCAGAGCTGGCTTTTGACTGAGCCACTCATGTGTGTGTGATCATGCATGCACCACTTACATTCATGAATGGCTACTGGTCTTGCCATCGTGACTAGTGTTTGTGGCCACACTAGGATAGGTGTAGAAAACCCCCATCGCTGGGCGGGGTATTACATATCGGGGTTGATTTAACATGTAAAGTATAGGATGTGTTTTTGAGCCTTGGGATTCTCCCCCATCCAAGTCCTAAACCCACCCAAATGACCTACCCACTACCACCACTAGCCCTGCCACATGCAGCGCCTGTACCAGACATGATCATGCTTAATTACGCCAAAATTATCACAAAATCACACTCCACATACAGTTAGAATCACTGCTCTGCTCACGGCAATACTGGGACACAGTTACGATGCACTAAGATAGCAGCTTGGGTAATATTGGTGATGCAACACGATGCGGGGCAGGCGAGTGTAAGAGAGATCTTCACTCAGTGATAGGCAATGCAAGAAGAATATGGGTGCGCATTGAGTGGGCGATGGGTGTGGGGCTGCGCGAGTGTTTCTGTGCATCGTGACGGGCAGGCGGACTCAGTTGGCCGTGGAAAAGTGCGTGATTCACATTTTTGGCCCATCACACCTGGACGATACACCACAGGACATCGTAAATCCAGGGCTCAACCATCATTAAGTGGGTTACAGAGGTATTTCTGCCCCCATCATTAACTTGTTAACTGCTCTATACAGCCTGGGCTGTTCCGAGTGCGACTGCTCAATACAGCCCTGGCTGCGCAGGTGAATTTCGAATATAGTGCCATGGTGACCAAGGCCGACCCATGCAAGCATGTTTGAGCCTTCAAAACCGAAACCAAAACCAAAAAAGAAAACGAAAACCATACATTCCAATAGGGAATCAGACACTTCGATGTTCATCCATGGCTTTACCAAGGAAAATATTGAGCTAATATTTCGTTACTATATACTTTGGCATGTGTTCTCTCAATTCCTAAGACAAAATTTGGCCTTTGAAAAATTTCATTTTGACCCCTATGTCTGCGCACCACGGACACCTCCAAAAAACCACCATGCGCAGTTAACGGGTTAAGCTGGGGTATCACTTATCGGGGTATTGCATATTGGGGTTTGACTGTATTCAATAAGGACGGCGGGCGTTAGAGCCGAAGTGGTGACGTGGAGGTGTATGGACATAAGAGGACTGCTGGGCCATAGTAATGAGCTGTGAAGCCCATGCCCAGAGTTGGGAGGGGGAGTGGAGAATTATTCTATTCCATTCCAAGACTGAACAAACAAAAGGATGAGAAGAAAATTCTTTTAAATTCTTATTGCTACTTTTAAGGCTCATTTACCAGTTTCCCCAGTTGCAATACCAAATGTAGGGGGGGGGGGAAATAAATAAGGGGCACACTGAATATTTACTCAAGGTCAGCTAGGCTTCTTAAATTATCCCAAAATTAACCAACTGAACACAAAACAAGAGCCAGACCGGCATAAAAGACTCCTGACACAAAAACCTGGAAAGCTTGACAGAACTGGGTACTGGACAGAGTACACAAAAAGAACAGACAGCAGTAAACATTCATAGCTACTACAGGCAGCCATGAACAAGATTGGTGAATGAGTGGTCACACACAAGTGGAGTCACTTCGATAAGTACTAACTCAAGCACTTGCTCTGTGAGTGGGCGACACATGGAAACTTTGGAGGGAAATTGTCGTGTCTTGTGGGGCATTTTAACTGGAGAAAAGAAGTAATGGACCCTCTCCTCAGTTTTCCAAGTCTGAAATGATTCCTCACATCACCATTTCTTAATGCCTCTGTAACACCGACACTGGATTGGTGTATTTTCCCCTAGAGTATTTCAAAATAAGGAAGTAGGAAGTGAAAAATTATGTATAATCATCATGTCACTTCATCAGCTGGGAGAGACAGAGATTAATACAGTTATGGATATTAACTGCAATGGAGAAATGAACTTTTACACTTTTGTATGCTTTGTTCCTATAAAAAGTATTTCATCCATCCATCATCCAGTCTTGTGCCACCCCATTAGGAGCGCAGGAGCCCAGGGCTAGGCAAGTTGGTCCTGACATTTAAGATGAAAGTGACCAGCCTTACTCATCCCTGAGTGGCATTACATGAGCAGTAAATCCCAACCACCCCTTGGATATAAATCAGCACAGGCTCAATCCAGTTGGAGTGCCTTCATTACACACTAAACCACCAGGTGCCATAATTTGGTTATATGGTTACCACCCAGCATAGTAAAGACAGGAAACCATTTGGCTTGTCACTCGGTGTAGAGTCGCCCACAGGCAGAAGGAAGGGGAAAAAATGAAGGAAAGAAAGACAGAAGAGGGAATGCAAAGTCACCCGTAGGCAGAAGGACGAGGAAGGAATGAAGGAAAGAAAGACATAAGAGGAAGGAATGAAGACAGGAAAGGGCAGAGACCCAAAGCAGCACTATATCGAATGAGTGAATGGTGAGCGCCCCCACCTTGTGACAAATAAAAATTGCCTGATGACTGGGTATTTAAACAAAATTTGGAGCTTATCATCATCAGAAACAAGTTCACTTATCTTTTTATTATTTGGCTTTACAAGTACTTTAACTTATGTACAAGAGGTCAGTAATTACAGGGGTACTGTATCCTACTACCAGTAACATGAAGATAATAAAATACACAATTTTTATTACTCCTTTACAAAAAAGTCTTCACATATCTAAAGGAACTTACAACTAGCCTTAGTTAAATGTTACTGAAGTGTCATGTTTAATCTAACCCTCTCCATTCCTGCATCACAGTGCTCCACCTTACCATGAGGATTGCTGTCTTAGTTTATTTTTTCCACAGCCACACAATATGCATGTGGGTATATATGGAATGGGGTAATGCTAGGGAGAGTAAGATATATAGGCACCTAATATGACTGCCATTTGCCAAGACCTTTATTTTCATTTAAGTGCACCAGTGTCTTTCCCTCTTTACTGGTACATCATCTAACCACTATACTTTATATAGAGAGAAAGGGAAGAAGTACACTCAAGAAATAAAACATTTTAAAGGGTAACTTCATAGTAAACTGTACATCTTCAAGAAAGACTAAGCAACTGGCACAATCTGTTGACACTGGACAGAGGTCACTAATGGTGACTTGTAACTGTCATTCACACCCAGAATTAAATTAAAGTACTGAAGACTGTACATACAATTATACCTAGAAAAGCACACCTGAGACAAAATAATATAAAAAGAGCAGGCATAAATCAATTTTGAAGAAATGCACAGAGGCATCCTCCAAAATTTTGGAAGTAGCTCAGTCATTCCAGTATTCCAACTTGCACTTCCAGCCATTATATTCTGGTAGGCTATTTTGCATACAAGTAAATAAACAGGTATTATATTATTGAATTTAAGTACTGTGAATAAAAACTGTACTTAACCTCTTCAATCTGATGTATATGGTATTTGATTCTTTACTATTCTTAAGGCCCGTCCAGACGATCGAGCAATGCCCGCGGGCACAAGCGAGCAGTTTGCCTGTTGACGGGCTCACCGCTTGTGCTCGCGGGCAAATGTGGAAATTGCCACGGGCAATTTACGCATTTGCCCGCGGGCACAAGCGGTGAGCCCGTCAACAGGCAAACTGCTCGCTTGTGCCCGCGGGCATTGCTCGATCGTCTGGACGGGACTTTAGACTATTTAATGGCTGCAGGAGAGGGATGCCTTCATGTGGTGGCATCAAGATAATTGGACAGCTCAACTGCCTAGTTATACAAATGTCTTTCAACTACATCCCTAGCCCCAGAATGGAAGATGGTGAACTGCAGAAGGGTAGCTTAATTTTTCTTTTTACTGGGTTCAAATTTCACCAGTTCCTGGGACTAAAACAATGGCTTATGGGACATTTTTGCACTAGAGGGGTCAGATATAGCCTTCACTTAACCTTTTTGGTATTGAGGTTAAATAAAATAATCTGGAGGAAGCAGGAAGAAACAAAACTAATATGTCAACATAGTGAAGCAATTCAGACCAAGAAAAAGGGAAATATCTGGACCAAGGTGTTACACATTATAATGTATGGTCCCATTACACTCTATCACAACTGGACTGAAAATACAGGAGCAAAACAGTTCCTAACACTTAACACTGCAAACAATATCAAAATGTTTGCAACTGCAAAAATCAACAGAACACTCTTGACACACCTTAAAGAAATAGCTGCTCATATGAAAAATTGTATCACCCTGGCACTCTCATCAGTTGGAAATTGGAAACCAACACTGACATAAACTGCATGGCTTGAGAGAGAGAGAGAGAGACTGAATTTTAAGTTTTGTAAAGTTCAATGCCTTACTATGTATATATGAACTGTGCTGTGCCACTACTACATGCATTCTGGGAGACACTTGGTAATACAGTAATCCCTTATTTTTTGTGGGATTTTTGTTCAGATTTGATTACTCACTTTTTCTGCACGTGGGGGGGGGGGGGTCCTCCCCATGGCTGCTCAAATGTCAAATCTTGCATCACAAACTTTCTCTGCTAGCCGCCAGGTGACTCATGCACATGCTGCGTTCCCCCCAGGGCCCAAAATCAACTTATTATCACACGTATCCCTACTGTGAGTGCTCAACCCAGCCCGTCATTTCATATCATCACACTATCATCTCATAATCATATCATCACATCTTCATCAAAATGCATCATTCATATAGTCATCACATTATCAGTCTAAGAAATAGTAAAATTTATTGGACAGGCATCAATACTTTCACTTTTCATTGTGTTAATTCACTGACCATCTTATTTTTTAAAGCTTTGTTTACCTCCAGACTGCTCGGGTTTAGCGTGTCCCATTACACAACTTGCTACATGTGAGGAACACTCCCAATTTCCCTCATTTCAGGATCTCGAAGTTTCTAGCAAGAGTATCTTTAATCTCAAAGACCAATACAGTTTACCACACCATATATATATATATATACACAGTCTGTTTCATACTGTTTATAATGGTTCCAACATGCTTGCGTTCATTGGCCTTGGTCACCCAATGGTGGCAATGCTCCATACTGCTTAATCTCAGGCAGTCTCCCTACTCAGCCCCTGTTTTATTTTGCACAGGAACTACAGGCAATAAGATCCCCCCCCCCCCAAATGAGATGCAAATGGGTATGGAACAATGGATTACTGTACTAAAGGCCACTACTGTACTATAGTGCAATTATGTGACCAGACTAGCTGTTTACATTACTTTGCAGTCAAGCATCTTTGATCACTGGTTTCATTACTGCACTTTTTTCTTTTTCTATGGTATGATTGGAAAAATACACTACCAGTTACCTTCAGTACTGTGGGTAAAACTGCACTGACTGCAGTTAAGCTACAAGAAAAACTAAGGAAAATAAATGGGAGCCACAGAAATGCTACAGAAATACTTGCGGGAGGATGGGACCGACAACTGTAAACAACATTTATCGGTGTATTTAACACCACAAAAAACAACTAAAGTGTTTTATTGATTTTGCTTTGAGCATACTAAAAAAGTCCTTTAGATCCCCCCAAAAATCACTATCAATACACCATTCTGACCAGATGGGTGGGTGAAAATACTGTACATGCGATGATGGGGGTGGTCAGTGCGGTATGTCACTGGGTAGCTCAAGGTCACCAAAATGAGCCCAGTCTGCTCACTGTGCACATTGACTTAAACAGACTGTCCTTCCCAGCTGCTCACTCCACTCACATAATTTCCTCCAATGTTTTTGCATTTTCTGTCCCACATGTGCATACAGAATTTATTATTTTCTTTGTATTTCCCCGGGAAATTCAATGTTTCTTTGATATTCATCCTTTAATCTAACTTAGTTTCCTTATTTATATTCATAATTGTTGGGGGATGTGTATGGTAGGGTTGTTTCCCCCTGTGGAAAGACAGGTGGTTTAGTGTAGGAAGGAGGATGGTGTGGTGTGGTGTGATGTGGTGTGGTGTGGTGTGGTGTGATGTGGTGTAGTGTGCGGGTGTGATGTGGTGTAGTGTGCGGGTGTGATGTGGTGTTGTGTGCACGTGTGATGTGATATATGTGGGTGTGCGGGTGGGATGGTATAGTGTGGTGCGGTTTAGTGTGATGACGTGGGAGGTGGAGTGGAGTGTTCTGGTGTTGGGGTAGTACTGTATGTTATGTGGAATTTAGGTGGGGTAGTGTGTTGTCATGTGCTGGTGGAGTGGTGTGGTGTTGTGTAGGAGGTGGGGTAAGGTGTGGGAGTGGTGTACTGTGGTGTAGTGGGGGATGGTGTGGTGTGATGGGTGATGTAGTGGAATGCACACCACATTATCCTACCCTCACATCACACCACCACACCCCACCTCCAACATCACACCGCACATACCACCCCACTAGCACGCCACACCAGTCTACCCCTACACCACATAACTTCATCCCACTTTCAGCACCATACTACACATCAACTGCACCACATCACACTACACATCACCTGTACCACACCAAAGTACATCACCCCATCCCTACACCAAACTACATTACCCCCCCCATACCATCACTCCATCTCCTACTCCACACCACATCACCCCAACTCATATTCTATACCACACTGCCCCATTCCTACAACACACCTTAACACCCCACCTGCCACAATACACTTCAAACCAACTTGTGCTCCACACTTAACCCTATCCTGTAAAGAGAGGAGCATAAATTCTGGCAGTGCGTGTAACTCTTGCTCGAGAGCTTTCAGAACAGTCCCGTAGAGACATTTTACTTCTAATGCTCGTAGGAAAGTTACTATTCATCGTAGAAAGGCCACTTTGGTCTCACTTTGAAGATGAAGAGTTTTGCTCTGTCATAAATTGTCCAAAAAGACAATGTTTTACAAAATAAAATGCAAAAAAGTGAGTAAAGTTAGCTGATTTGCTAAAGTTTTACACAGTCCTTTAAAAAAGAAACTATTCAAGAAGTAATAATATTTTTTGCTTCAATATGTAGCAGAATAAATTTCCTTTCCAATAATGCATTATTTGTTGTATTTTCTTAAACAATTACGCCGCATATATATGTTACAGGCAGACTGTGAAGTCAGTCAATTCGTGAATTGCCTAGTTAATTCGTAAAATGAGTCTAAATTGGGATGGGTTTAATTTAGGTTAGGTTAATTTAGGCTGCAGTTAGGTCAGGCTGGGATAATCTAGGTTAAGTTTAGGTTAGGTTAGATTAAGTTATGATGGGTTTAATTAGGTTAGGTTAATTTAGATGAATGCTTAACTTACATTCATCTAAGTTAACCTAATCTAACCTAACCAAACCTAGCCTCATCTAACCTAAACTTAACCTACATTACCCCTAGCCTAACCTAACCTCAGCCTAAATCAGCCTAACCTAAGTTCATCCTCAGACTGATTTCACGAACTGACTAGGCATTTCACAAAATGACTGATTTCACATTCTGTCTGTAACATATACACGAGAAAAAGGAGCAAGTGTTCGGTGAGAGGTCAAGAGGTGTACATCCTACCTCTAAGGAACCTCACACCACACTGAGCTGAGCAGAACACGTGAGCATGCACGCACCAGCTGTGGCAGGTTTAGCTCCACCTGCTTTTGCCTGTCATCCAACAAAAATGACGACTCCCTAAATATTTCTTTAGAGATTACATCAGATGATGGCCAAAGTCATCATACTGACGTCAGAGGTTGACAAACGCATGACGACCCAGGTCGTCATTGGTATGTCTATGGGTTAACACTATCAGGAGGGAACAAGCTTACAACACTTTCAACAATAAACAAAAATTCTCTGTAAGAACTACTACTGGTAGTATCAGTTAGGTAACTAAGTTAGATTAAAGAATGAATAAAAGATGTATCAAAGAAGCATTGGATTTCTCCACAAAATACAAAGAAATGAATATGTAGATGTGGGACAGAAAAAGTAAAAACATTAAAGGAGACTGTGTATTAATGAGTGGAGCGATTGGCTGGAGAGGACAGTCAATGACGTCGCATAAGTGCTGTCACCCGTCTGGTTGAACTGCTGTGTGAACTTGGGACAGCTACACATTAGTTAATAGAGTAACTGCACGCCTTGCAGCAATTGGCTTCCACATGTAAACAACCATGAAACATAATAACACTTTATGCACTCCACAGTCACTTATAAAGTGCCTCAATAGGAACTAGTGATGAAAATTGTTTTTTATTCAGAATAAACTAAATGGTAATATAATAATTTAAGGTACACTTAATTAAAAGAAACAGAAATGTTATGAGAAGTGTCATATTCACAAGAACTGGAACTGATGGTTAGGAATGGCTGCCTGTGAGCTTTCGTATTTACACACAAAATACTGTACATTAATGAGAATGCTGGCTCACAAAATTATTTGTAAGAAATTTGAGTGAGATGGGTTGTCTGGTTCACAACCAAGAGCACCAAAATTGGTGTCAACATTGCTGATCATGTCCCTCAAGTCCTTTTAGGGGATATTATTCGAGTGTAAGGCAAAAAGGTGAGTTTAAATTTCTGGGCCCCAAACCAATTACACTTATTTTCATTCATGTTTTATTAATTCTTGTGGGGTTTTATCCTTGTGGTAGTTTGATGGACCAATAAACTGCAATCATTAAGGTTTGACTGTACTGTACACTTAATCATCATCATCATCATCATCCGGACCCCTCTTCCCACCCTATGGCAGGGTGAGGTGTAGCAATGTCCAGACAGCCCAAGCCTGCCCAATCCAATTGGCCACGCCTCCACCCACCCACCCACCATTCAAGCCCCAGAATCCTGGCTCTATCCGATACACCAAAAACATTCATCATTTTCTGTAGCTTCACATAAACTTATCCAACAGAATCAATCCAGACGCTGCCACATTAGAAAGGGGTCCCAATCCCTGATCTTGCACTTCGGCTCACAACATTCATCCAGCCAGCTCGATCTCTTGTCAGTTCCCTAGCCTCACCGACTTCCAAACCTCTCTTCCTCACACAGCCATCCACCATTTCTTTCCACCTTCTCCTTGGCCTACCTCATCTCCTCCCTCTTTGAAATTCACTCAGATATACCTTTTTCACCTCTATTGTTATCCATTCTCTCTACATGACCACACCATCTCTGTACACTCTCTTCGATCCTGGTGTCCACAGATTTCCTCTCACCACATCTTTCATGAATCACATTATTTCGTATGCTGTCCACTCTAAGTACTCTACATACATTCCTCAGCAGTCCCATCTCCACTGCTCTCACTCTCGACTTTTCATTTTCATGTCAAACCATAGTCTCACATCCATATGTTAAAGCTGGCACTAACACTTCTTCATGTAAGCCTCGTGCAGCTGCAACACTCAAGCCTCTGTTTCTTATTAAGGCCTTCATAGCACCAGCAACTCTCCTTCCTTGTATCACTCAACTTTCCACTTATTTGCACATTTTTCTCTCTTTTCCATCACTGTACCTAGGTATTTGAACCCTCTCACCAATTCCAGTCTCACTCCATTCACTGTAACATCACACTGGTAGTCACCTTCTCTCTCAATAACCATCCCTTTATTCTTTTCTGCATTTACTCTCAAGGCATGATGATCACAGACATCAGCAAAACTCTGCACTAGTCTACCAAGTTCTTGTCCAGTATTTGCAAGTAGTACTACATCATCAGCATACAACAAATTTGAAATATTCCATCCATCACCTTTCATTACCAATGCCATCCCTCTCTCCATTATTTGTGTTTTTACTTTTCTCATCATTCTGTCTATATAAATATTGAACAACCATTGGGACATCACACAACCTTGTAGCACGACCACATTGATTGTGATGTCCATTTATCCTTACACATGTTTCACTACCATCATAAAAACTCTTGACGGGCACCTATTAGTCATGGTACACGACTCTGACGTTGTCAGTATCGTACCCTGGCAACATACCATTCAAGACTGCGTCCCATTTCGTGTATAACATGACATGCAAGTGATTCGTGTATAATATGTTCATGTATAATATATTCGTGCATAATAATCTGATTGATGTATAATATAATACAAAACTGGACGCACTTTTGAACAGTAGGTTGCCAGGGTATGATAATGACAACCTCAGAGTCGTGCACTGCAACTACAGCAGCTTACCATCTACACTGTACATGCACAAAACCTTCCATAGTCCTTCTCTGTCTACTTTGTCATGTTACTACTTTTTTGTATTACTGCTTGTTTACATTAAGCATTTTAAGTGATATTCCATGTTCATTATTTTTAAGCTGCTGTCTCTCCATATTTTTTTTGTACTTAAATATAAAGAAATGTATAATTACCATCTGGATGGTATCCCTATGTTTCTATTTTGATACATAAAGGGCCTACTGAACCACAAGTTAACATTACTGTATGTACTCTAGTACTACTGTACCATGCTCTTACTGTACAGTATATATGTTTTATCTTCATTTTGTGTACTAACATAAATTCAAAGCTACTTTACACTGTACTTGCCTTATCTTTTGAAGTCTTATGCTGTTAATTTATATTTTATGTAAATACAATGATGAATGCTGGCTTCCATATGCTTATCTCTACAAAGTGAATGAAAACCATAACCCATAAGGGGTATGCTGTATTCCTAATTCGTGAAAAGCATTCATGGTTTTAGCCATTTGCGGTATTCTTGATAACTTAGCCCCTGCGAAAAATAAGGGAATACTGTTCTGTACAATATGTAATATCATGCAATAACTGACATGCGGACCTAAGACTGGGACAGATGCTGTAAACTCTCAATTATCCATCGTCGCAATAAGTGGCTCAACGCAATATCCGGTGCTTTTTGCTCAGCTCTGTTAAAGCAATATTCAGTGGAATTTGGCAATATCTGGAACCGAAATGGGAAGCAACCAGCAGTCATATGCAATATCCGGTGGCGAGGCATATCATCCAGCTCAGACATGGGAGCCAACTGGCACCCAAGAAAACCCCACAATGAGCAGGTCAATCAAAATGCTCACAAAATGTCAGCCAATTAGAATGCACTGTGGAAGTGGTCCACCCGGCACACTGAGCCTACCGTCGCTCTCTCATTCTCTCCTGTGGATCTTGTACAGTGAAGATGTATCTATGCGTTCGGCTCTTGTGACCACAGGGTGACAAATCCCTAGTGCTGTGACTTACTCTGAGGCCTCCCATGCCTTGCTCGTTGTTGTTGCAAAGCTTGTGGCCTCTCAGTGCTTTGTGTCCTAGTGCTCTGTTGTGATTCTGAAATTACAGTACATGTACAGTACACATAATTACTACCACTGGACCATACAGGATTAAGTGCACTGTACTGTACTGCATTACATACAACTCTACCCTCCAATGATGCCAACACTAGGTGAGTACATAGTACACTATATGCTGTATTACTGCACTGTATCAATACTGTATTGTACTTTATGTTTAATTTTCATCTTTTACTCAAAGGAATGTTTTTACGATAGAGAACTGAGACAGATGGTAACACATTATTTGGCTTGACGCTGAATGTTGAGCCGATGGGGGGGGGGGGTTATCATGCAATATCCGGTGTTCTGCAATAACTGGCATGGAGGTTGGCTGAAATGCGCCGGATAAGTGAGAGTTCACTGTACATTTAAAAAATTATCAAGTAAAATACTACTGAACTACACACCAAATGGCAGGGAAAAGCTATGTTAATGATGGGGTACAGTAGTATCATACTTTATATAAACAGACAAGACATGCATACACTGACATCACATGACAAAAATACAAGATCAAGAACAATCACTTATTTTTTACCGACACATTACTTGACAATACTCAAGTTACATTATGTAAAAGTAGTGTCTACTACAAACTATGACATTTAACATTCTTTCATACTCATCACAGTTACTTATACTTTCCATTGTACTGATGCTATGAATACTATATGCATTACTGCACATTTGTTATGATTAATTTTAAGTTCAGCTTAGTCTAATCTGTAAATGACAATGAAGACTGCTACAACAAAAACTTGATCAAATTCACCTCTAAATTACAGCATCATCTTTTTCACAACACAAACAGTTATCTTTCTTACTTAGGCACAAAACAAAGCTGAGCATTCCATGAAATGTAAGGGAACTAGGCTAAACACAGCATAAAAAAAGGAGGGTAATGGTTGCAATGGCTGATCTATATCCACTACACAAACCCAGTCATTACTGTGACTTCAGCCCTCCGTACTAGTGACGTCTGTAACAAATTTTAAGTTATTCCAACTAAATGCCTCTAGCAAATGATCATGGTTTACAGATGCCTCAGCCAGTCAGCATTTAAGTAGAATGTTTCAAAACCAATATAACAATATAAACAATAAAAGATAATTTGAATGGTAACTGTACAGCCCAAAAAGCATAGTTCTCATTCTCAACATGGTGTTTGGGTTAATGATAAACTTTATACAGTACTGTACCTTGTAAGGTACAACTGTCAACAAAACTCAACCATCTAGCATTACATTTTCAGTAGCAATCTGTAACAGGTATACTGTAGTCTCAACTTCCACATTACAACAGTTTCACCAGCAGTACAATGTAATTACAAGCTTGGCAATGCAGTAATGTCCAACCACTGTGGCCAGTGAAGTACACTACAGGTTCTTGAATGAGGCACAGATGGTAAAGCACAGAAAGTTGTCATGAAATGTGTGTTGTGTGTGTGTGCATTATCTATCTATCTATATTTTATATATATATATATATATATGTATATATATATATATATATATATATATATATATGTATATATATATATACACAAAATACTGTACATACACTTCACATTGCTAATTTGTTAGGTCTGATCCTTGCTCTCAATATACATACCAACATCTGCTATCTACTGTATACAGTACTTTTTTCTGAATACTGTACTTTCTCCAACTACTGGGTGGAGCCAAGATTCTAGGGCCTTCAATGGTGAATGAATGCATGTGTGGTTCATTTCACCAAGCATGCTGCTGATCAGCTCTCCCAATCCCACTATAATCTTTCTTTTTCCTGTACCTTACCTCATCCCACCTGTAGGTTAAAAAAGGGGGGGGAGGGAGAATAGGGAACAGGATAATAATGATGATAATGTATTTTCTATCTTACACTGCTGCTAACCATTTCATATTTAATAGTTAAGTGTGATTCACTACTGTAATAGTAACTCTCTGCTGGTTTCTAAGCAACAATGATCTTAAACAGCACACTGCAATGACGACAATACTTTTGTCTGTTGCTCTTTCCTATCATAAATGCTTACCTTTTGATGTCTGTGGATGTCAACAATAGTTTTTTCTAAATGATATGAAATCTGAATACAGTAATGCAGTTATACACACCACTTTAAAATACTTCCCAAGCACAGTGTGTGAAAGAGATGCTTTGCTTTGTGTTGCAACTTTCCTTAATAAAGTTGCTTACTAAAGTTTTAAAATGCTACACAGAAAGACACTCACAACACACATGATACGCTGTAGTCAAATCTGTCAAGTTATACTGAGTCTGTACTGCCTTAATGAAAATACAAAATCAAAGGGAAGAGCTTAGGCTTATGATAAATTCCTGGAACTAAAGGTTAGGTACAATTCAGATATGACCAGCTTACATACTAACCTGACATTACAGACAGTGGTGACAGGTATGACAAAAGACATTAACAAGACTACCCCAAGCACTGGCTGCTTATTAAACTTGCTAAACTAAGAAGCACTTACTTAAAACATTTGAGCAAATGAAATAAGAGTAAATTACTATAAATCAGTGAACTATATTATTTCCATTTTCCTTACAAGTCTTTGGTTGCAACAGATAACAACATTCAAGAACCATTAAAAAAAAAAAGGTTAAGAAGAGACAATGAGCAGTCAAGGGCTTATGGGTCCCTGAACATTTCTGTACCGAGCACACGATTCTCACTTTATAATTTTATTGTCTCTGTACTGAGCTGACGACTGTCCAGGATATAACTAAATCAGGTTACAAAAAATGATGTATACTGTATTGTCCAGGCTACTTGAATAACCCTGTAAAAAACAGCTAGAGTAAGGCATGAACTGGTAACTAGTGCTGAAAATATATAGCTAGCCTATAATAAACACTCACCGTCTTTAGCTGTAGTTGTATCCAGAACAGACTATGCTACTCTGAGGTAGTGAGATATTGTGTACCAGGTGGAACTGTGAATTATGCACTGAGTAATGATTTAATAAGAAAATGGAAACATATGTAGAAATGCTTTACTATGAAATGAAACTATGATGAAAGATGATATAAGACAAAAAACCATGAATAGCTCCAGTAGAGATGATTAATTCAGCACCCAAACTGAGGTACTGACACCACAGCTTATACATGGGATACTAAAAGCATGCTTAAACATCTGCTGCATCTCACTAAGAAATAAATTAAAAAATCATCATCTAGTATATAAATGACACATCTCACTTCTTTATGGACCACCTTATGAGAAAATCAACAAACTGCTTAATTAAATACCACCTGTAATACTAAGAAAATGTATCAAAACTCGGCACAGCCAATGATACAAACTTGAACTGGAATGATCCCCCCCCCCCATGTCCATTCAACCACTCTGCAAGTGGCCAGATGCTATCCTCACTGCCATTAATATTCAAGAGTTCATAAAATGTACTGTCATAAATTGCAAACCCCATTTCCCAGCAAAACTGTTCCAAGAACCAGGAGCATAAGATAAAACTGTGGATGGGAAGAAGCTGGCAAGAGTTATTACCACCCATACACCTCTGAATTCAATGGTTTGCAATTTCACTCCCTACAGCACTACAAAGGTAGTAGTCCTCTACTTACAGCTTGGACTGTCTCATACTCATAACTCATAGTATATTAACCTCAGTTCTTCAATAGTTACAGGGGGATTAGTCAACCCTGTACAGCTGCAAGGTAGGGATCTGGAAAATAAAGAAGTAAAAGCATGGTGTAGTTGCTTTCATTCAAATGCTGAAGTTCATATCACGAAAAATAACAGAACACAGTGTAGCCTCATTATAATGGAAGAACTGGGGGAAAACGTGGACAATATATCTGACAGCCCACTATATAACACGTCCAATAGGGATGCATTTTACTGGGCCTAGATGTTGGTATATAAATGAAAAATAGTCAAGTACGTACCCAAGTAGGAAATGTTGTAAAACATCAATACATCAATATAGTATGGGGTTAGTCTGTGTTCAATGGTACACAGTAGATGAATATGCAATACAAAACTAGAGATAGCCCACATTTCAACAGATAATGAAAGAAATACCACGCCTGGTTTGGTAATTAACAAATACAGTATGTCCAGCAAGTCAGTGGATGTGCTCCTCATACCAGACCTTGGTTCTGTATACAACAAAATTTACTGGTAAGGTCAAGGGGACCATTATTTTCAAAATTTATTATAAACAGGTCTGTTACAACAAAGTCTCGCTGTGGTGATACTTGCATCCATAATCTGTTACCTCTAACAAGAACCCTTCCTGGAAAAGTACAAAAAAAACATATACAATAATTTTTTCTGAAATTTTCGGCTCCAACACAAAACCTTACATTTATCTTTTCATTATCTGCATTAGATTACCTACCTATCTACTGCCAGATGCCTCAATCCTGTAAGGGGTGGCCACAAACAAATCGCCTCCACGTGAGCGTAGGAGCCCGGGGCTATACACAAGTGTTTTCTTAGTGTTTAGGATTATATTACATTATGAAATGTGTGTTCTGACATCTAAAAACAGCCAAAAAAACACAGAACACTGCCAAAATTAGGAGGGGTACTGTGCATATAGGTAGGGTTTTTTGTTGTTGTTGTTTATGCAGTGTTCTTAGTGTTTAGGATTATATTGCATACTGTACTGCAATGTGTGTTTTGATATAAAAAAAACAGCCAGAAGACCGCAGAATACTACCAAAATTAGGAGAGGCACTGTGCATATTGGTAGTTTTGTTTGTTTGTTTGTTGTTTATGTGTTGTTTTCTTTGTATTTAGGATTATATTGCACATTCCAATGTGTGTTTTGATGTGTAAAAACAGCCGAAAAAATGCAGGATGTTGCCAAAAATAGGAGGGGTACTGTACATATTGGTAGGGTTGTGCATATTGGTAGCATTTTTGTTGTTGTTGTTGTTTATGCATTGTTTTCTTTTGTGTTTAGGATTATACTGCATTTTGCAATGTGTGTTTTGATGCCTAAAAACAGCCAAAAGACCGCAGAACACTGCCAAGTTTAAGAGGGGTACTGCACATATATATTTTTTTTAATGCATTGTTTTCTTAGTTTAAGATTATACTGCATATTGCACTGTGTTTTGATGTCTAAAAACAGCCAAATTACTGCAGAACACTAACAAAATTAGGAGGAGTACTGTACATATAGGTCGGATATAGGTAGTATGTTGGGTATAGGTTGGGTATGGGTACAGTAGGGGATACTGCTCCGCATCCAGACAATGCCCATTTCTGGTTATGTCTTTGGCTCTATTGTCAGATAATTGAGGGATTACTGTATTAAGAAATGAAGCAGCCCAAATGGGTGTGAAAATCTGAAATCTCTACCTTTAAGAAAATCAAGGACTAAGGTGAATGCAAGTTCAAAGCTCCACTTCCCCCACCTGGCATACATAAATTATTGCCCTGACGAATCTCAACAATCATCAGAAGGCAGTTAAAGATGACCCTTCTCTTACTGTCAGGCAAATTAATGAGAAAAAAAATGCATTTACCAGGTAATCTATCTTTGAAATATGATCAACAATCTATCCATGATTATCCCAGGTATAGGAGCTTTGGCGTAGGGAATAAAACATTCCTCACAGCAAAGCAGGGAGGGAAGAAGCCTGAACTTTGTAGAAAATATGCTGACTGGGACTTTTTTAAGTGGAGATTGGTGCTTTTGAGTTATGAGGTCAATGTTTATATGACTATCAACAAGGTGTTTATCATCACCACCACAGTGATATTTACATCCCGAAGTACACAGATGAAATGATCAAGCAGCCTAAATCACCATGACCTTGGGCTAACTCTCATAATTCAGTCATGTGAGACACATTTTCCTAAAATAAGGACTTGCTGCTCAACATTTAACTCTGAATGGCCCATGCCACATAGGCATAATCAGACAATTTAAATGATTTGTGCAAAGCTGCATGTGTTGGACATCGTTTTGTTTCATTTTTGAAGGCTCCAACATGCCTGCATGCGTCGGCCTTGGTCACCTGATGGCAGCTCTCCATGGTACTTGATCTCTAGCAGCTTCCGTATTTAGTTCCTTATCCCTGAGGTCGCACTTAATGACCTCGTCCCAGGTCTTTTTCGGTCTAACCCTTGCTATCCTACCCCCAACATTAACACTTTTGACTTTCTGCACCCAATTATCATCCCCCATCCTCTCCAAGTGCCCAAACCAACTCAATCTACCTCTCCTCGTCACAACGTCAATACACTCCAGTCCCATTCTACCTCTCAACTCTTCCATCATAAACCTAGCCCTCCCAGGCTTCACACTCACGGACGCATTAATCACTGCCATTTTTGTATGTTTCAGCCTATGAATATCCTCCTCCTTTACTGCCCAGGTCTCACTACCATACAACATTACACTCCTAACAAATCTCACACACAAAGATCCCTTAGCATGGAGGGAGAGCCCTCTTAATGTCAGGAGAGGCAACAGCTCCCTGAACTTCTTCCAACCACTCCTCACTCTAGCCACAAAGCTAGCTCCAGCCCCACCTCCAGCACAAAACATGTCTCTGAAATAACAAAACTCTTCCACACAATCAGGAGGTTCACCAGCAAGTTCAATCCTTTCATGCCTGGTAATCCCCATATGCTCTCCCCGACACACCGCATATGTGAAATCTATGTTATCTTGCAGTCTACCTCTACTACCACTACATCTTTTATGCACCCACTTATCACAAATACTGCACAAGATGGAATCACTTTCCACGCCCTTGTGGTAAATCGCACATGGCCACTCCCCCTCTTCTTTGACAGTACCGCCCCCAGCCCTAGATACCATCACTTTTGTTTTATCTGCATTTACTCTTAAGCCCTTGTGCCCCATATCACCTCTCCATTTCCTAAATCTATCCTCTGCCTCCCTTTCATTCTCTGGAACCAACACCAAATCATCAGCATAAAACATCTCCCACAAGAGTCAATTTCTGAAGCCACGTGACAGGGCTTCAAGTACCATAAGAAACAACAAGGGGTTCAAGACTGTCCCCTGATGCAAACCAACATTCACAGAAAACTCCTCACTCAAATCTCCATTCACTCTTACCTGGGAGCAAGCACCCACATACATGAGCATAACCACCCTAACCGGCCACTATTCGATCCCAAGCTTTCTCATTGCCAACTTCATCACCTCTCTAGGGACTCTGTCAAAGGCTTTCCCCAAATCAACAATAAAAAAGTACAGTTCCCTCTTCTTTCCTATATATTTTTCCTGAACCTGTCAAACAATGAATATGGCATCAGTGGTCCCTTTGCCTGGAAAAAACCCAAACAGCATCTCATCAATATCTCACTCTTTCTCTAATCATATCTTCAAGAACTCTCTCAAATACCTTCATTATCTGGTCCAAAAGCTTCATGCCTCTATAATTTTGTTTTTCCAGGGCAACACTCTTCCCCTTGTAAACATTTACAATTATACTCTTCAGCCAATCATCTGGGACGACACACTCATATATGAGGTGCTCTGAGCCAGAGGGGTGACCGTCCACTTTGCTTATTTTCGGTAATTACTGTAGTTGTTAAACTCGACATGGTTAATTATACAACATTTTATTGTTTAGCTTGAAAGTGCTAGCCAAGACGATTAAAATGGTGGTAAACTTGACATGTTTAAAGTATATTACAGTTTGATAATTAGTTGTCAAAGCAAATATGCAAACTGTACGGTCGCCCCTCTGGCTCGGAGCACCTCATGTATTCGTATTTATCAAATCAGTGAGCCTCACTCCTATATCTCCTGAAGCTCTGAACACATCTGCAGTCAACCCAGACACACCTGCTGCCTCCCTCACATGCATCCTGCCTATTGCCCTGCTCACAGTAGCAGTGTCAATCAAAGGCCACGGGCCAGACATTGGATCAGTGACCAACCCCACTCCTATATCCCCTGAGGCTTTCAACATTTCTGCTGTCAACCCAGACACACCTGCTGCCTCCCCTACCTGCATCCTGTCTATTGCCCTGCTCACAGTAGCAGTGTCAATCAGATGCCAAGGGCCAGACACTGGATCTGTCTGTTGGCTCCAAACCTTCCCTGTCCCAGTCAAAATCCTCCTTCAACAACCAGCTGTAGTGCTCTCTCCAGGCATCTTTAATATCCCCACTGCTCACCACTACCTTTCCTTCATCATTTTTCACACATTGCTCACCTATGATATCCCTGTTCTCCCTCTTCATTTGATTTGACCTTAAATATCATATTCTTCCTTTCCCACTATTTAGGTTATCAAGGAAAAGTCTCCCAGATTCAGATTTGTCCTATAAACCTCTCTTCTAACCCTATGCTTTGCAGCCAAGTATTCCTCTCTGCTACCACCCTTTCTCCACTCCTGGAGAAGCCTTTTCTCTTTAACTGCAGCTTCTACACCCTTATCTCACCACCAAAAAGTGTCAAAAGTTTTCTGCATTAACTGTAAGGGAATTCTTGCATGGCAAGGAGTTTTTGTGGTGAGAATTACTGGGACCAGGACACGCTGCAGGTTCCTAATGGACAAAATAACATGGATTCCATCAGCATTGATGTTTGGCAGAATGAATTAACTGTGCATAACAGTACTCCACTGAACAGCAAATTAAGTATTTACTCTCAGCATGCATTAGGTCATCATGAACTATAATTAACATAAAATCCATTTCATAAATATTCAATATTAATCATCTATAATCCACAACAGTTGGTACTACATCACTACTATCACCACCACCTCTGATGCTGTGCTACCTCCTGGGAGCCCATAAGCTGGGTATTTCTAAAGCAGAAACATCTAAAGGCTGTTTTCCCTTAACCTGCTTCTTTTCTCCCTTTTTTTTTTTTTTTCTTAGCAAGATAGCAGTTGATCACTACAGCTTGACATCCTTGCTCCCCATCCATCCATCAGCCAATCCAATACTGTTTGTGAAATCACAAATGTAGGAGCCCAGGGCTAGGCTACTCTGTCTAGGTATTTAAGGAAAGAATTACCTGTCATTTGATTCCAAGCACCATTATTTGAGGCCTCAACCTCCAACCATCCCTGGAACCCTTGTGGATCACATCTGGCTGGAGTGACTAAACCCATCAAACATCAAAATGCAGACAAATGGACAAACACACACACACACAAACTATTCAGCATCTTCCAAGGATATGTCCTTTGTCATGCTTTAAAATATGCAGCCAAAAGAATAATACAGTTATACAGTACAGTACTGTACTTTTTTACTTTCTTGAACTCTTCCTGTTTGCTTACCTGCTATTCCTCCTTTATATTGCCAGGGTTCATCATTGTGCCACTCATGACCTGTGCTGGAAGCTTGAAGGTGTCACGTTTCACCAAGGTCATTGCCAGGAGCTTAAATCTACAGAAAAAAATATATATATATATATATATATATATATATATATATATATATACATATATATATATATATATATATATATATACATATATTATATAGTATATATATACATTAGTAGTAGTGATACAATGTAGAGCTCCGTTAATTTATATTTCTTTGTTATCAGGTGAAATAATACAGTGGGGTCTCCCAGTATGCAAGAATATTGTTGGCAAAATGCGCTGCATACTGGATATTTTGCATATGGTATTAGAAACCACTGAATCAGTGGAAATAAACGTATATGGTTGACACTTCACTCCATCTTTGCCATTTACAGTACTTCCCCATTATTGACTATCATTTTACGAAAGACTTTTGCTCAATGAAAACTAACAGAACTGTGATCGTAGTGTGCTAGGTAGCACTCCATTTCCATAATTGCAGGATTAACAACCTTACTGCACCCGTCCACTTGCTGGCTTCCATAAGCCTTGACAGTTTGTAAAATCTGCTCCACGTTCAAGAGAATGTTCCTCACTGCTGATTCGTATATTAAGTTCACGTCCAATGTCTGAGTTCCTTTTACCTTGCTTATTCAGCTCTATAATCTTCATTTTCAGTTCCAAAGTGATCCTCTTATTTTTGGAATGAAGCAGTGGGGCCATGATGTAACAGGTGTGCAAGAGTGGGTCTTGTATGATGTTAAAAACACCATAATATGGATGCGCAGCGCAGGCAGACACAGACTGAGAGTCTCGAGAGACGCTGTGAGGGATGGAAAGGGCAGGAAACCGATCAGGCATCAGGTGTTAGCTTCGGATACTATCATTTTGAACAGGTACACCGTTTTCTCTTTGCTTTCAGATGACAATTCACATTTTAGAATCACATTTCACATGCTTTATTTTTTATTTTTTATTTATTTATTTTTTTTAAGATTGAGTTCGCATACTAGGTGTTTCGCATATTGAGATCCCACATACTGGGCGACCCCACCGTATTCCTTTAATTCACTGTCTGACAGGGCAATATTTAGATAATTTATTTTAGCAACCACTAAATACAATTTCACTTGGATGAAAAAAATCACACCCATCTACAGCTTACGATGCTGAAGGTCCATAGCTACAGTAAAATGACAGCTGAATGCATCTTGCATTTCTGATTACAATATATCCTCACCTTATGTTATGAAAACAGGCAAATCATTGTACAATTTACCATACGATTAAAAAAAAAAGTACATGAAAATATGCTTTCTGTTAAAGGAAACTATTTTCCCTCAACACTAAAATGGTACAGTCTAACTTTTACTAACTTTGGTTGCTAATTCTCTGAGAATGGTAGTATAAGCGAAGATTTATTTTTAAATATCCAAATCACTAACCTCATATATATTTCATGTCTGATGGTAGCAGTGAACTTCTTGACGAGGCACCATGCAGCAGCAGTAGCAAAAAGAATATTGTAGCCCAGCACAATCCAGAAATTGCCTAGCCAGCTGATCTTACCAAAGTCTCCCAGCAAATCAAAATTGGTGATACCTGCATGGGGAGATTAAATTTTTTATGTACAGCCAATAATATTTTATGATCATTTACTGCACGCAGTACAGTATACCCTCAATATAATGAACTAATGAGTACCAGACCCTTGACATTAAAAGCTGAAAGTTCATTAAAGCCAAACACCATGCTGTTCAGTAACTTCCCAACAAAGATCATTACTATTTTGCGGTCATTTGCTTCGTACAGTACAGTACACCCTTGATATAATGAACTAATTGGTACAGACCCTTGTCGTTAAAGCTGAAAGTTTGTTAAAGCCAAACACCATGCTGTTCATTAACCTCCCTGATGTCATGGCTTTACCGAACAAAGATCATTAAATACAGAGCGCTGTTCGACTGTACAATCATACACAATAACATACAACTAGGTCTGAATGGCTCTTTTTCTCAATAAACACTCTATTCATGGCTCCTCTTATGATGCTGTTCACCCAGACACTGATGCAGCACTCTGCAGGATGTGGAGGATTATGTGTGTGTGTTCTTACCTAATTGTATCTTTACAATAATGAGTCAGCTCTTACTGCCCCATGTATTAAACCATTTCTATCACACATATCCTTAAATTTATGAATACTTTTGGCACATACCACTTCATTCAGTAGTGCATTCCACTAATCAATTGCCCTATTTGGGAAACTGAATTTCCTTACGTCTTTAACGCCTCTCTTTTTATGTAGTTTTTTGTTGTATCCTCTTGCTGATGCTTCCCCATAGGTTATGTATTCATTTATGTCTATTTTCTCTTTCACTGAGATGCATTTATAAAGCATAGTCATGTCTCCTTTTTTCCTTCTCCCCTGTTGTGTTGGTAGATTCAATTTTTTCTAGTCTTTCTTCATAGCTTAGGTCCCTTAAGCTTGGTACCCAAGCTTATTCTGAGATGAGGATTCTAAACTACTGATGCACATACCAGGGTTCGTCTGATGAGTGACATTATTATCTTTCTCTGCATGTCTTCATTTATATATGTGAATGCTATTCTCATATTAGCAAGCAGTGTATGCATGTTACGTACCTTCTCACTAGTGTGGTCAGCCGGAGATAGTCTGTTATTGATAATCACTCCTAGGTCCTCCGTTTCTCATATGTGTAGTGTTGAACTTCCTAACTTATAATCCCAATCTGGCCTTTTTTCACTTTTACCAAACTTAATTACATGACATTTGTCCACAATAAATTCCATTTGCCATTTACTACCGTATTCATGAAGTTTACTTAATTCTTCTTGTAGCTCTCTGGAAGAATCTGTTGGCAGTTTTCCTTTGTATTTTTGCATCATCAGCAAACATATTTAGACAGCTCCATTTCCAATGTTACTGTCTATGTTATTTATCTAATATACTATAGCAATAGCCGTGTGTCTGTGCATGTGTGTATTTTGGGCAGCCGAAACTACACAATGAAATCACACCAAAATTGGCACAAAAATTGCAAAAAATTCACTGGTGTGAAAAAATTTGGTCCAATCACGACTGAAAAACTTTTACTATATTTCATGAGCGATCAAATTTTAATAAAAAAACGTCGCTCCCAGTGCCCGGTCGGTTGCCGTGGCCGAGTGGCTAATATCTCGGACTTGTGAGCGGACAACTTGAGTTCCATTCCCAAAGCTGCAAATAACATGATCAATTGGTTAGCTGGAAAAAATCCAAGTGACAACGTTAGACTTGAACAGCACATGAACAGAGCATCATAGGCCCTTCAATGTCGCCTTGATGGCTGATAGTGACAACGTTGCACTAGAACAGCACATAAACATGACTCGGATTACCCGAAATGATCGCAATGCGCACACAAAGCGTGAGGAAACGAGTAAGAAGCACGAGGAAACAAATACAAAACACGAGAAAGCAAGCATGAGGCACGAGAGCCCTCCGCAGGAGCAAGTGCAAGATGGCCCGAAGGGGCCACGAGCACTTGTATATGATAGAAAAATAATTGGTGCCAGCACTGAGCCCTGCAGAACTCCGCTAATAACTCCCCTCCCTGATGAGTAATTTCCCCTTAGTACTGTTCTCTCTTCCCTTTTTCTGAGAAAATCCAGCATCAAATGGGCCTTGGTTACCTTCTTGATGGTACAGTTTCCATAAAAGTCTTTGGTGTGGTACTCTATCAAATGCTTTCTTGAAATCTGAAGAGATACTGTCCATCTATCCTTCTCTTTTCTGTAATGTTTCTGTAACTCTATCATAGTAGCTTAATAGATTTGTATCCATCCATCCATCATCCAATCCTGTATTCCCCCATGAGGAACGTAGGAGCCCAGGGCTAGGCAAGTTGATCCTGACATTTAAGATGACAGTGACCAGCCTCATTCATCCCTGAGTGGCATTACATGAGCAATAAACCCCAACCACCCCTTGGATATAAACCTACTCAGGCTCAATCCAACTGGAGCATCTTAGTTACCCACTAAACCACCAGGCATCATAATTTGGTTATATGGTTACCACCCAGCATAGTATATGATTTCCTGGTGTACAAGAACCCACTTGGCTTGTCATTCAGTGTAGAGTCACCCACAGACAGAAGGAAGGGGAAAGAAAGAAGGAAAGAAGGACGTAAGAGGAAGGAAGGAAGGAAAGAAGGAAGAAAGAGATGAAAGGGCAGTCATCCGAGAGCAGCATTACATCTAGTGAGTGGATGGTGAGTGCTCCCCCCTCCCGAAAAAATAATCAGTAACACATGATTTTCCCTTTCTAAAACTGAACAGCCTTTTTGTTATTATACTGTGTTTTTCTTGGTGGTTTACCCAAACTTTTCTTATCAGCTTCTCTAGTACCATATCTTACAACACTGGTCAATGATACCGGTTGGTAGCTCAGTGAATTCTGTCTACTCCCTTTCTTGAATAAGGGAACAATGTTTGCTTTCTTCCAAATATCAGGCAGTTTACCTTGACCTAAGGATTCCTTGAATATTCTTAACTCTTCTGCACATTCATGTAGCATCCAACCTGAAATTTCACCAGGAAAATATGCTTTTCCTTTGTCTAATTGACTTAACTCTTCCTGTACTTCTTTTTTCAATATTTGTATTTGGTAGTCTGTGTAGGTATGCATGTTCCATATCATCTCTCTCAAAATTATTTTCTTTTGTAAAAACTTACTGGAAATTATTATTTAGTGCTTCACGAATATCTTTCTCTTGTGTATAGATGACCCCCTTGTCCGTAATGGACAGCATTTTATCTTTAACTTTGGGTTTGCTTCGGATGTAGGTGTAAAAAAGCTTAGGTTGATCACTACTTTTATTTATAATGTCTTCCTCAAACTGTCTTTGAGCTTCCCTCCTTATTTTTGTATAATCATTTCTTGTCTGTTTATACGAGTAGTTGTTATATGCGCTCTCACTATTGTCTTCTGTATCTATTCCACAGCCAATCTTTTTTTTCTTTTGATTTCTTACATTCTGTATTAAACCATTTCTTTATTTTCATTTCTGTTTCATTGTGCTGAGGGATGTAATTTTAGACTCCAATAACAAAAATTACAAATTTTCTATATATAACATTTAAATCTTGTCCTCTTAGTTCCTTTTCCCAATCTACTTCTAAGATGTACTTCTTAAAGTCATGGCAGTTGCCCTTTTTGTTGATCAGACTCTTTGTATCTCTCATTACTGGTAACTATGTCATATGCAATCAGTAAGTTGCAAAATTATACTGCATGGTAGCTTTTGCCGAATGGACGGTGATACATTATAGTGTCAATATCATATTCCTGCCCAGTAAATATAAGATCTAGTACTGATGCATCAAAAAGTCCTCCTTTTCTTGCGTTTTCTTTTACATGCTGTGTTACGAAAAACTCCTGCACAAGATCAGGAGCTTTTGATCCCAAACGTTTTCATGACTTCTTACATCTAAAGTATTCTAATTTATATTTGTATTGAGATCTCTAGTTAATATAATTCTTTTAGATTCCTTTTCCATTCTATATAGTAATGCTCTTGAACTCTGAATTGTACTCTCTGTCATGTCTTCATATCTGCCTCTTTCCCAAGTGTTTGTTTTGGGTGGAATGTATTGATTTGCCACAATTACTTTCTCTTCACATCTGTTAATCTCTACTGCAATCAGTTCTACTTGTGAAGGTATATCTAGTTCTATTCCTTTGACTTGTAGATTTTTCTTTGTTAGGATTATAATTCCTCCTCCTTTTCTTAAATCTCTGTCTCCTCTCTATATACTGTATTCCTCTATGTTTATGGTATCATTTGACATCTCTGGGGTTAACTTAGTTTCATTTACTCAAATAATATGTGGTTCCTTTTCTTTGGTATAGTCTTCCATCTGCAATAATTTAGATACCATTCCATCTACATTTGAGTACATAAACTTAATCACCTTGTTTACATACTTGCCATAGCTTACTTCTATTACCTTCCTTCTTTTTATTCCCTGTTGGTTATGCACCAATTTCATACCTGCAATCCAATTACTTTGTAAAAAATTTTACTCTTTTCTTCCCCTGATCTTTCCTCGTTCTTTGTTTTTGCTTCCTCCCTCTTCTCTTTTAATATTCCCAATTCCTCCTGAGTTAGGCATAATTTAATCCATACTTTTTAAATTCCTCGTTTTCCATGAGTTTATTTGCTGTTTTTAGTATTGCCTCCACTGTGTTCACACTCTGGAAGGTTACTTTTAGGGGCCTTGTCTTATTTCTCTCATATCTCCCTAGCCTTTTGTGTTCCTTGATGTCTTTGTCACTGATTTCCTCTGATACTTCCTTCAATATGCTCATTATATTTGCCATCTCCTTTTTCTCTTGAAATTTTGTTTTTTATTTCTTCCTCCTCTATGCCGGTGATTACTATAGATTTATTGATATTTGCAGAATCTTTGACCAATTTGGGGTTATTTTGCATTATTTTCTTCACTTCTTTTCTAATGCTTTTTTCTTTGACTCATGTTTCTAAGTCTTTCTTAACTTTCACCATTTCTGCATATGTAGTTTCCACATCATCTATTTATAACTTTGCATCACATCATTCACCTGGGTTAGCTTCTCTTCAGTATCATTTATTTTGGTCTATCAGACTACTTGCTTGCCCTTAGCAATCTCTGTATCATTTTTGAATTCCTCCATAATAGTCTCATGGTTAAAAACCGTACTTGCCATTTCAGTCATCTTCCTTTTAAGTGAACCTACCCAACCGTCACCTCATCTGTTGTTGTCTCTTTCCTGTTTAATTCCTTTATTAATTTTCCATTTTCTTCCTTCTGCATAAGTAGCTGTTTCTTAATGCCATCTATTTCACTTTAAAATGCCCTTTCCAATCTGTTCACCCTTTCTACTAATTTGTTGAATGTTTCCATTTCAACTAGTTCCTGGTAGAAATCATCCTGTTTTCTACCCCTTTCTCTCTTCCCAGCTCCTTCCATATTCACTTCACTTCATATGGTGGTCCTTTTTATGTTAATAATAAGAACAGAAAATGTTTTTACTTACAATTTGTGCATCTTAACTTGCACGTGGTGCCGTATGGTAGTCGAAACAGCTGTGAGTCCTGTGACTTGATCAACACATTCCTGCACTAACCAGTTATGTTCTGTTATTTGGGCAACACTTTGCTTAACCTTGCTCTAATATTTTAAATACCATTTAGGTAAACCCTGTACAGAGCTTGACTCATACAAAGATACTATTTAGGTATAGCCAGTTGTATATGAGTGTTCAACTTAGAGCGAGGTGATACGACATGTTTACTCTCTGACGCCTACTCTGTGTGTGTGTGTGTGTGTGTGTGTGTGTTGGGATGACACGCTAGTTGGTGTTTCATGCGCGTCCATTCTTTTACCAAACGAAATTCGTTAAACGGGCATAATGTTCTGTCAGCTCAAGGTGGTCATTAAAACCGAAATTCCTTAAAAGAGGGTTTGGTATATCGTGGGTATACTGTATAATGGTCTTACACAAAATGCATTTTGACAACACAGATACAGTGCCTGTATTTAAGCAATCAATAAACGATTTAAAAAGTATTGCATTTCAGGTACAGAATATATCACTCTCAATCAAAGAGAACGGTTTCATTAAAGTACTGACTCAAGCTATACATTCTCAACAATGGGTATAAAATCTACATCTAAAATAGTCAATATTGAAGCTCTGTCCTTCAGTTACATTAAAACAAACCATCCACCAGTATAACAGACAAGCCACCATGCATTTTCAACAATAAATATAAATTCTACATCTAAAATAACCAATAATTAAGCTCTTTCCTTCAGTTACATTAAAACAAAATCGGTATAACTGACAAACTACAAGAAAGAGGTAACAAACAAAGATTAACTCACCAAGTGTGCGCGCAAGGAGTGGCAAGGCAGACGACATGATGAGGACGACAACACAGTTAGCAATGACGTGGACCATGGGTGTGTCACGTGGGCGGGGGCGGATGCGAGCCACCAAAGGGAGGGAGTAGCACCCCAGCAGCGATGCAGCAATCAGGTACAGGATCAGCACCACCTCTAGTGCCGCTCCTACTGGTCCCAGCACTGATAACAGGACCATACGCTGCAGGAAGAAAGAGAAAGAGAAAGATTAAAATACCACCATCCTCCAAACCCATTTTCCCATGATCAAAGCAGGTAGGGAGATCCAAAGCAAGATTCTCTGATATATCTGAGAACATATGGTAAATCTAAGGCATGAGCAAACCTCAGACACATCCTCTCCTTCCTGTGGCACAGGGATGACAATGCTGTCTGACACTCAAATGCTGGGCGGTAAAGTTGCAAATTTTATATGCCAATACAAACAGAGTGAAAAAATATGGGGTATAAGAGGGTGGTTCCAGGTCCTTATTCCTGCCCCTTTCAGTCATCTTTAACAACAAACAGATGATAGATTGGTACTATTCTTTTCCCTCACAAATGGTTCTCTAAAGCTATTGACCTCTCCAACTTTACCCAGATATGCCTTAATCCCAAAAGGGTTGGTCACAAACAAACTGCCTCACTGTCACCCGGTCCTCCACCGTCAGAGGGCCCTCCCTCTAAATCACACCACCCCTGTTTATATATCTCTCTGACTCATCTCTCCATCCTCAATCTCCCCATCCCCTTCTCCCCTTCCACCTTGCTCACATAAGCTCTTCTAGTCAATCTCTTCATTCTTTCAAAATGTCTGTTGCATCTCGGAGTACTTCCCCTACTCTTTTGGAATATCCACTACTATCTCTTAGGTCAAACACAGTCATTAAAACTGGGATATGGAAAAAAACAGCAAATAAATTCATAAAAGTATGCTCTGTTTCATAGGTTTTATAGTAAATATCATATTCCCTTCGCTTTTTGTCTCTATTTCAGCTTCTGTTATGTCTATTACTACCAAATTACCAAAATATCACAAAATAACAGTTGGGAGAAATACTCGTATATTGAGGTGGTTTGGGCATGTGGAGAGGATGGAGAATGAGAGACTTATGAGAAAAGCATATGTGAGTGAGGTGGAGGGGCAGAGAGAGAGGGGGAGGCTGATGATGAGTTGGAAGGATGAGTGGAGTTGGGGGGAGGGCAGTGAAATGGCAGGGGACAGAGCGACATGGAGGTGATTTGTTTGTGGTCACCCTTTATGAGATTAAAGAATCTGGCAATGGACAAACAGATAAGACATCTCATCTATATTTACACTTATACAATACTTTAGACCACATCCTGCATCTCCCCCCCCCACCTCCTGAAAATTAATAATTACAAGTCATAACACTGGGCTAGTAAAGCACCTCTATCATATCAGCCTCAAACTCACCTCACCACTCAAGGTCTAATAGACGAATCCATCACACTATTATTATGCTTTTGCTTTCAGATCCATGCACTCTCAAGTTATTTACTCATGATCTATTTCAGCTTCGAACACATTTCGTTACATCACACGAAGAGCATTAACATTCAGATTCCTATACTCACTCGCAACAGAATAAAATCATCTGGTGTTACCTAGAAAAGAATACAGTACTAGAGTAGTCTCAACCAGCTCAATTAAGAGATCGTTTTTGTTTTTGAAGGCTCCAACATGCTTGCGTGCACTGACTTTGGTCACCTAATGGCGGCTCTCCATGCTGCTCAATCTCTGGCAGCTTCCCCATTTACTCCCTTAACCCTAAGGTAACACTCAATGACCTCCTCCCGGTCTTTTTCGGTCCCCCTCTCACTACCCTATCCCCAAAATTAACATTTCTCACTTTCTGCACCCAGTTACCATCTCCCATCATCTCCACATGCCCAAACCATCTCAACCTACCTCTCCTCATCACAACACCTATACACTCTAGTTCCATAATGCCTCTCAACTCTTCCATCATAAACCTAGCCCCTCCAGGCCTTGCACTCAAGGACGCACTGCACATCCACCTAATCATTACCATTTCTGTATGTTTGAGCCTGCGAATATCCTCTTCCTTTACTGGCCAGGTCTCATTACCATACAGCATGATACTCCTAACACATGCCACATAAATAGCATGGAGGGACTGCCCTCCTAATGTCAGGAGAGCCAGCAGCTCCATAAACTTCTTCCAACCACTCCTCACTCTAGCCATAGAGCTAGCTCCTGCTCCACCTCCAGCACATAACATGTCTCCCAAATAACAAAACCTTTCCACACACTCAAGAGACTCACCAACAAGTTCAATCCTTTCACGCCTGGCAATCTCGAGCATTCGCACACATGAAATCAGCATTATCTCAGAGTCTACCTCTAATACCACTATATCTCTTATGCACTCATTTATCACAAACACTGCACGGGATGGAATTATTCTCCACGCCCTTTTGACAAATCTCACACGGCCACTCTCCCTCTTCTTTGACAGTACCACCCCCAGCACTAGATACCATGACTTTTGTTTTATCTGCTTTTGCATTTAAGCCCTTGTGCCCCATACCATCTCTCCACTTCCTAAATCTTTCCTCCGTCTCCTTTTCATTCTCTGGAACCAACACCAAATCATCAGCATACAACATCTCCCACAGAAGTCCATTTCTGAAGTCACATGAGAGGGACTCCAAATACCATGATAAACAACATGGGGCTCAAGACTGACCCCTGATGCAAACCAACATTCATGGAAAACTCATCACTCAAATCTCCATTCACCCTTACCTGTGTGCGAGCACCCACATACATTGCCGTAACGACCCTAACCAGCCGCTCTTCGATCCCAAGCTTTCTCATTGCCCACCTCACCACCTCGCTAGGGACTATGTCAAAGGCCTTCTCCAAATCAACAAAAACAAAGTACAGTTTCTTCTTCTTTCTTATATTTTTTTTTCCTGAAGCTGTCAAACAATGAACATGGCATCAGTGGTCCCTTTGCCTGGAAAAACCCCAAACTGCATCACATCAATATTCACTCTTTCTCTGATCATACCTTGTACAATTCTTCCATTACCTTCATTATCTGGTCTAAATGCTTCATGCCTATATAATTTCCTCTTACCAGGGCATCACCCTTCCCCTTGTACACATTTACAATTACAATCTTCAGCCAATCATCTGGGACAACACATTCATATATGATTGCATTTATTTGGTCAGTGACTAACATCACTCCTATACCTCCTCAGACTTTCAACATTTCAGCAGTCAACCCACACACCTATTGCCTTCCCCACCTGCATCCTGCCTATTGCCCTGCTCACAGAAGCAGCATTAATCAAAGGTCAAGGGCCAAACACTGGATCTGCTGGCTCCAAACCTTCCCTGTCGCAGTCAAACTCCTCATTCAACAACTGGCTGTAATGCTCTCTCCATGTGTCTTTAATATCCCCAATGTTCACCACAACCCTTCCTTCGTCATTCTTCACACACTGCTAACCTATGATATCCTTATTCTCCCTCTTCATCTGATTTGCCACCTTGAATATCACATTCTTCCCTTCCACATGATTTAGGTTATCAAGTACAACTCTGTGACTCAGGCTTTGCCCTGTAAACCTCTTTTTCCAGCCCTATGCTTGGCAGCCAAGTATTCCTCTTTGTCACCACCCTTCTTCCATTCCCGGAAAAGCCTTCTTTTCTCCTGAACTGCAGCTTCTACATCCTCATCCCACCACCAAGTCATTTTATGTCTTGGTGGGCCTTTTGTCCATCCACATACTGAATCAGTAACTCTCAAGAGGTTGGTCTTGAGGGCTCTGTACTGTTTGTTAACACTTCCATCCATGTCTCATTGTTCAGCCACAACTCTCCTCATTTTGCTATACAAGGCATCCCTTACTGCTTGGTTTTTCAACTTCCATATTTTCCTCCCAGGTGCATAGGTCCTCCTTTTCATCACACACTCCTTGTTTCATATAACTATAACATCCCTCACTAACCTCCTATTAACCCTCCTGACCAGAAGATAATCTGACTGCTATTTCCCCCAGACTCGTATATAATCATCCTACTCTCTCTTCCTAAACTGTGTGTTGCACACAATCATGTTCATTCCCCCCAAAAACTCAAGTATCCTTTCCCCTTCCTCATTTCTTGTACCATATGCACATCCCCCAAGTAATCCTTCATATCCTTGAGCTGCCTCACCTACGTGACCATTTAAATCCCCCCCCCTAAAACTACAATCTCAACATCCCCCATACCACTTACTACATGTATTAAGTCATCCCAAAATCTATCCTGAACTAATACTCAGGCTCCTATGACTCACTCTCTGCTGAATACAATTATACAGCATTTGTTGGAATAAAGTATTATAGCAATCCAGATTATGAAAAGGGTAGATCTTCAGTTACTCCACATCCTAGCCTTACCTTGCCCTGCTGTGCCTCCCCAAGTATAGCTGGGGCTGAGGCAAGAGGAAGAGCTTTGATGCCGACCAGCAGCTGCAGTGTGTTGAGGCCTACAATCACCACTGCTGTCCCCGTTAGTGCCAGTAGCAAAAGTAACGCCAAAGGGTATGCCAATGTACGCTGGAATATACCTGCTCTCCGGCGCTTCTCTGTTGGGGGAAGATTATGCTGGTGTTGTACTGTCCACTTAAACCTGACTGCCATCTCACCATCTTGAATGCTGGGCTTTAACAAGAAACTAATACTAGAATATGATGTTAGTCACAAAGTGTTATGGAATAGATACAGAGCCCAAGTACTGTCTTCCTGCCACTGAGCTATAGGAAATGTGCTGCAAAATGATGAAAATCCTCACCAAAGCAGATGAGCAACAGCAACTTTCTTCTTAGAAACAATGGAATACTCCTACACTTTAAATCTGTCCGTGATAAAGTGACAAAAAGATCCAGAGAATGAAACTAAAGATACTGTACTAAGAGCATGCACAGCATACTTCTGCTGGTATTACAAATTTACTGGTAGGTTTTGTTCTGCACAAATCTGTCAAAGCCATCCCCTGTCATGAAAGAGTACTAAGAGGATACATGGTACTGTACTGTCTGGAATGCTGTACTGCTTGACTGATGTGAGTACAGTACTGGACTAAGATCATAACACATGGTGTGCTGGTGCTGTACTTCCTTGTTACAAGAATGGCATGTACCTAACTGTGACTCCCAGTGTGATGTTACAGTGAATGGAGAGAGACTGAAAATGGTGAGATAGTTCAAATACCTAGGTACAGTGATGGAAGAGAGGAATGTGCAAAAGAAGTGGAAAGTAGAGTGACACAAGGAAGGAAGGTAGCTGGTGCTATGGAGACCTTGATAAGAAACAGAGGCTTGAGTGCTGCAGCTGCACGAGGCTTACATGAAGGAGTGTTAGTGCCAACTTTAACATATGGATGTGAGAGTATGATGTGGCATGAAAATGAAAAGTCAAGAGTGAGAGCGGTGGAGCTGGGACTGCTAAGGAACATATGTGGAGTGCAGAGAGTGGATAAGATACGAAATAATGTGATTCATGAAAGATGTGGTGCGAGGAAGTCTGCAGACACCAGAATCGAAGAAAGTGTACTGAGATGCTATGGTCAAGTGGAGAGAATGGATAACAAAAGAGTGGTGAAAAAGGTATATCTGAGAGAACCTCAAGGACAGAAGAGGAGAGTTAGGCCAAGGAAAAGGTGGAAGGATATGGTGGATGACTGTGTGAGGAAGAGATGTAAGGAAGTCAGTGAGGCTAGGGACCTGACAAGAGATCGAGCTGGCTGGATGAATGTTGTGAGCAGAAGTGCATGATCAGGGATTTGGCACCCTTTTTTAATGTGATGACGTCCAAATTGGCTCTATCAGATACGTTTATGTGACAGAATGTGGCGAATGTTTTTGGCGTATCAGATAGAGCCATGATTCCAAGGGCTTGAGTGATGAGTGAATGGAAGCGTGGCCCATTGGATTGGGCAAACTTTGGCTGTCTGGACGTTACTGCTCCTCACCCTGCCCTACGGTGGGAAAGGAGGTCTGGATGATGATGATGATGATGATGATGATGATGATGATGATGATGGATGATTGATGAAGACGATGACAACGACGACGACGATGATGATGATGATGATGATTGATGATGATGATTGATGATGATGATCATGATGTTGATTGATGATGATTATTGATGATGATGATGACTGATGATGATGATGAATGATGATGATGATGATGAATGATGATGATGATGACGACTGATGATGATGATGATGATGATGATTGATGATGATGATGATGATGATGATATGATGACTGATGATTATGATGATGATGATGACTGATGATGATGATGATGATGATAATGATGATGATGATGACTGATGATGATGATGATGATGATGATGATGATGATGACAACTGACTTACAGTCTCACACTAAACAGTACTAACCAAGCTTCATCCTCCTGTGTTTGGCATCATGGTACTGAGAGAGCAGTTCTTCCTCTGATGGTGTGGCTGCAAGAGAGCGAGTGATGGGCCGGGCATGAGGTGCATGAGGCCGGGCCAGAGTTCGAGCCAAGGCATCCTCTCGCAGTACAGCTGCCTGATGTTCTTCAGCCAGGTCGCGCAGAAAGCCAGGTTTCACCATTAGTCGACCCATTGCAGTGAACAGGTGTGCCAGGCCAACAGGAGTGCACACTGCCATAACATGGAAACATTACTACGAGTCAAGGGCAATGGTTGTGCTGTACTGTATGAAGGCTTCTTTGCAAAAACGTATTGCTTATAATCAGATGTAAAAAGCACAAAAAACTCATAAGACAACACAATATTTGATGGCAATTCACCCAAATGATATGCCTGTTAATTAAGTATTAAACTAAAACATCAATCAATGCAACAATACATTCTTGTACTACAGTATATACACTATAATTATATGAATCACTGTCAAAAGGTTGAAATCAATAACACTGTACCACAATTCATCACATATTAGGTATACACCTAATAAATTAAACTATGATGATGTGGATTTATCAGTGCAAGGAGGATGCATAAACGACCTATATACAGCCATGTGTTGGTTGCACGGGTGAGGGAGGTGGCGGTGGTAGATAAGTAGACAGTACACTATATAGTAATATGCTTAGGACAAGTATTTACATCCTGGCTGCAGCAGGGAACTGTTTCATGATTTCATAATAATAAAGTACAGAAATGGTAATGATTTGGTGGATGTCCAGTGCACCTCTTAGTGCAAGGCCTGGGGGGGTGCTAGGTTTATCATGGAAGGGTTGAGAGGTAGGATGGGACTGGAATGTACTGGTGTTGTGATGAGGAGAGGTAGACTGAGATGGTTTGGGCATGTAGAGAGGATGGGGGATGATAATTAGGTACAGAAAGTGAGAAGTGTTAATATTGGGGGCAGGGTAGTGAGAGGTAGAATGAAAAAGACCTGGGAAGAAGTCACTGAGTGTGACCTCAGGGTTAAGGGACTAAATAGGGAAGCTGCCAGAGATCGAGCAGCATGGTCAGCCACGATTACGTGACCAAGGCCGACACATGCAAGCATGTTGGAGCCTTCAAAAATGAAAATGAAAGTCTTCAGTATTATTCCAAAAGGCCTACCAACACTTCATAAGTACAAAGAACACCACCATATTGCTCTCTCTCTCTCTCTCTCTCTCTCTCTCCTAACCACACACACACACATGCATATACACACACAAACACACACACAAACACACACACAGGGGTTTGAACCTGGATTACTATACAGTTTGAACCTGGGTTAAATGTGGGTATGCCTGGGTAAGTGTGGGAATGTCAGGGTAAGTGTGGGAGGGAATGTCAGGGTAAGTGTGGGTATGTATGGGTATGTCTGGTTAAGTGTGGGTATGTGTGGGTATGTCTGGGCAAGTGTGGTATATGTCTGGGTAAGTGTGGGTATGTCAGGGTAAGTGTGGGTATGTCAGGGTAAGTGTGGGTATGTCTGGGCAAGTGCGGGTATGTCTGGGCAAGTGTGGGTATGTCTAGGCAAGTGTGGTATGTCTGGGTAAGTGTGGGTATGCCTGGGTAAGTGTGGGTATGTCTGGTTAAGTATGGTATATATGGGTAAGTGACATATGTTTGGTTAAGTGTGGGTGTGTCTGGGTAAGTGTGGGTATGAGGTTTAGTGGAGGTGTGTCTGGTTCTGGGTAAGTGTGGATATTTCTGGATACATGGGGTTGAGTTTGGGTAAGTGGGGGGGTGTCTGGGTATGTCTTGAGTAACTTGAAGGTGTACTGTGTGTGTGTGTGTGTGTGTGTGTGTGTGTGTGTGTGTGTGTGTGTGTGTGTGTGTGTGTGTGTGTGTGTGTTGTGTGTGTGTGATCATAGATGGAGGTCAAGTGATTCTGTGATGCTAAGTACTACTAGGTATTCACCTAACTCAGTCATTTGGAATGAACAAATGGGTGCCCATGACTGGCCAACCCAACAAGGTAAAAGTGGGGTGGTAGTGTTCGTGGGGTAGTGGTGGGAGAGCCGTCAGTGTGACTATGAACCATGGGTCGAACACTCACCGCACCAGTAGTACCGACTAATGGACAGAGGTCATTACCACTCCATATTCATTGTTCATGGCGCTTCTCATGCTTTGTATGGCAGTGTCTATCGTTGGTACAATTCAATGTATACAACATTAGGGTGTAATAAAAAACAAACGATGTACATTCCGAATCAACTGTGTGAAGCACCAGAGAACACCATAGTCACTGATCAAGAACACCTCATTGTCCACTGCCACGCCTAGTATTGTATCAGCCAATCAGCAGCAAACTTTAGACTGTGTCTGGGCTCCTCATGACTGGCTTAAGTGAATGAAGTATACATACAAAAGTTTACTTACATAATAACATGAGCACACCCAGACATGAGATCAGAGAATACAGGAACGGAAGATAAAAGCTCCCCCACACATCTGAAAATGAAGAAAAAAATGTTACTCCTAGCAAAACATTACTATCAAATACATTTACCAATAATTATTCTAATACACCAAACACTGTAATGTAACGATACTGTTTGATCAACTTTATAAACTGTAGGAAAATACAAATAATTTGCCTATCATTTCAACATGGTAGTACAATTTGTTCGGCCCTCACCAGCGATAGAGCCGGGGTCCTCTTTTGAGACCAGAGCTAGAACACACAATTAGAAGAGCAGGACATAAAAACTCTGGGTAACAACCTTACATGTATATTATCTAAAGTACAACCTTCGTACAATATGCATGGGACTTGTACACGACACACAATTTACTATCAACTGTGCTGGATAAACTAGAGGGTCCCGACTGGCTGGTGGGTATTATGCAGGATACTAGCCAGTCAGAAGGATGCTGGATGGACACTGCACAATGAAGGGTATTAGTTCTCACACAGTTTGTTACTTGGGCTCTTACATCAATCTGAGTATAAGTGTTTCACCATATATCACACAGTGGTAAAAGCACTACTGCAACACAGTATACACACACAGACACATAGGCATACTACATGGTCACTAAGGCACTAGTTTGGCACTGTACATATATGTATTCCGAGCAGTACAGTCACTATAGGTATGGGCAGTCACTATTACACTGGGCAGGCCGGGGGACTTCGGCTAGGCTCCAGGGGCCGGGTGATCTCCAGGTGTCAGCCATGTGTTGGAGGGATCCAGTTTGGTGTCCTTTCTCTCAAGGGCCATGGGATGACCCTCAAAGGTGACGTAATCTGCTGGGAGCTGTGGTCAGGCATGGCACGAGGCCCTCTACTCGTGGGGCCTGGCGGGGTGATCTGGTCCTTGGGGCTCGGACCAAACAGCGCGAGCAGGTGCACTTGTCTGCACCTACCCTGGGGAGAAGGTCGCCATCACCCGCGGCTGGAGAGGGCGCACCCCAGGGTTGTAGGGGCGCCTCGGGGAGTCCAGCATCTGCAGTCTCCCTTCCTTCGGGCCGCCGTCAGGGTCGGACTACAGCGTCGCCTCCGGCAGGAGTCTGTCAGGCGGTCGTCTCCCACAGGTGCCAGCTGGATGGCACACATTTCCAGGGACAGCACAGGACCTCACCACACTTCCTCCAGGCAGGGAGGTTTCTCCTGGGGGCTGCCTCAGTGGAGAGGGGCGGAGAAACGTCCCACTCAGTTACTGGAGGGACGAGCCGAGCGAAGGTCATCCTTCACTGGGGAAGTCACAGGGGATGACAGGCTTTGGTGGTGATGCCTTTCTCCAGCGCGGCTGGAGGCTGTCGCCGAGGTCCCGTAGGCAATGGGGCAGGGCAGCTAGAGGCCGTCCCTTCCCTGTTGGTGAGGCTGGAGGCCATCACCAAGGCCCGATATCCGAGCAGGACCATGGGTGAAGTGCGGGAGGAGGGCGTCACCTGACCATGGGTGCGGCTGGAGGCTGTCACCTGTGTACTGTAGGGGGAGTGATGTGCAGTCGAGGTGTGGGCGGAGGCTGTCACCTGCCTGCTGGTGCGGCTGAAGGCCATCACCTGTGTCGTACTCCCACAGGCATCTGCAGAAGGAGAGGGGGCATATCTAACTCTCCCCAGACGCAGCTGGAAGCCGTCACTGGTTTCTGCAGGAGAGAGGGGGGTCAAGCAGCACCTGAGCGGCTGAAGGATGTCTCTATAGTCGTGTGGCTGGAGGCTGTCAAGTTTTGGTGTGCTGCTTGAGGCCGTCACTATTTTGGAGTGGCTAGAGGCCGTCTCCTTGTTTGTGCGGCTAGAGGCTGTCACAGGGATGTTGCTCAGGACTGTCTTTTCAGCCCCACCCCAAACCTGTCGAGGGTTAGTCCAGTCGGAGGGTAATGCACGCAGACTGTGGAACTCCTGCTGGGTCTGTTCTGGGGAATAGGGGCGCAAGGTAGTTGGGGACATACGTCTATATTGCCTTGACCTCGCACGCGCCTTCGGATCCCCTCCGTGGTCACCTCCTGGTTGGGGGTGTCACTTTGTCCCGGTGGTGCTCAGTTGCCACAGTCAATATTTCATAAATCATTATTATTCAGAGTATCAACAGTGCTTACTCATGCACACAGCCACATACCGCCACTTGGACAAGTGCATAACTTGTGTTTTAAGGAGCATTTGCGCCCAGTATCCATTAGTGCCAGTATCACAGCCTATTGTTCCGTCTTGACTTCTTTTGCCTGGGCATGCCTTTTTCATTTTTATTCTTGCTACTACCATACAATTTTAATCTGTCCACTGGATATTTCCTGCAATGAAAGGGCTAACGAAGAGTTTATCTCTCCTCACAATTCATAAAGCCTCCTAAGCAGAATAAAATCGCCTTCATATACCAAGAATACAATACGACGCCCATCAGTTGATTTAAGGAGTTAATTGAGTAGTTCCCTCTCGCTCCCACTTCGTTACCGTGCTTCTCCTACAGATCTACCTCACATGCTGGTTACCTGCTTTCTGCTCTGATGAATACCGGTATGTACGCTACCGCAGCTTCAGTAGCAGGCATAAAAAATTACGTACCCTACTCTAAAAAGTACTGTCAATGAGCAAATGGATTTTCAGACATTATTTTGCAAAATAAGAATAAGTATCCGTAACAGGCTACCCGCTGACTAAACTTTTGGAATTACCGAAGCGAGGAAAGTCATCCTAAAAGGACGACAGGGTGACAGCCTAACGAAAAGGGTGACGTCAAGAAATACGACAGCAAGAGAGAAATCTTAGTAAATGGGAGGTTATAATGGAAGCAAACGACAAGTGAAGATGAGCTAAAGCGAAGACGGTTAGAGTGAGAAGAGGCGTAACGGTGAAGATTGGGGGAAGCGGGTCAGACCACTGTGCAAGTCACCCTTCACAAAGGAATCGGAAATACGGAGAATATTCGTTTTAATACTACACATGCACCTATTTACTGTTTAAGTTTGGTCACATTTACTCAAAGCACACAGAATTAAAAGAAGACTTGTGCTCTAAATACCAGCTCAATCGCTTTCCCATTTAATCCCCCTCAACTCCCTCCCACCCCGTCCAGTAACCGCACGCATGGCCGAGGCGTTAGTGTGAATCCCTCGCGCACACCAGGCGCACCACAAAACTCGCCAGTTTCACCTTCACATTCGATCGCCAGTTCTGCTTTTATCGTTTCAGTTTGATCTGACACTCACTATTCTACACAACTCTGACAATATCAAAGTCACTACCACACACTTCCTTATTCACGAAGCATAGCCCCCATCCCTGCTGTCAGCGATTAATATAATTTCACGTACATTATTGTGCTACTTCCATGTACAGTGCTCTCTACCGTGCATGAAATTTGTGTAATTATTTTTTATATTTAATGAAAACAAAATATATATTACACTGAACATCCGTCTGTCAACGTTTCACAAATATATATTTGTAAATTTCCGAAAAAGGTTTCTACAACCCAACCCTGGTGGTAGCTTCAAATACAATACAGGCAGAGATACATGTAATTAAAACGCACATACGTATTACACATACAATTCACAAACATTTAATATTGCGACTACCTTGGAAACGAGCGCACACACACACCGGTAAAGTATGAGCCATCAGTGATCGCGTCTACTGTACACCACAGAATAAGCGATTCTACACTATAATGTTATCAGGCTAAAGGTTGGTTGTGTACGTTTTCCTTTTCTTAATTTAATCATATAAAGCCATGATATGCATACTCATGCCTACTACTACTACTGCTACCACCACTACTACTACCACCACCAGTAAGTGCATTGTCGGGCTAACAAACGAGCAGACTTTCGTCATTCTTAATATATATATATATATATATATATATATATATATATATATATATATATACCGGTATATTCCCAATTTTAATTTCTTTCACAGTCTGAAACACTCTGAAATGAGCCACTTGCATAAAATCTGAAACACATTCTGAAATGAACCACTTGCATAAAATCTGAATGTCATTAACACCTGCAAATGACATGGCACAGTACGGGATCTTGTCGCCGATCCAACTAGTGGTTCAACTCTTGCACACCAATGAAGGAGTTCTTGTCTGGGAAACCTATAATATCTCAACAAATATCACTGTAAGCAGGTGGCTCCATCCTGTCTCTGTAGTTCCTCTCACATCTCATCGCTCTTCGTTCTGCCAGTTCTACCTGTAATACCACTTGTGACTCCATCTTCGTTCACAGAAAAGGGTAAACAAACAAACTCAGCATCACTTGATACGGTTTGTTTATTAAAGAAACATCCACTGCGACCCTACGATCAGCTCGAGTGCTTGTCAGAAATCGTAGCGCTACGAGCAAATTTGGCGGATGGAGGAACGTAACGTTTGTTTATATATACATACACCTTAGCGGTTTACGAATGAGCGCGCTATGATTATGTACCCTCTACGATGATCTTAGCTGCCGTTACGAGCTTTCGAACATCCCACCCAAGATTTGAAGTACTGTATTGTAATATAGTAACTTAACGTTTTGTGCTTTAACTCTTGGGTATAGGATGAGAATATAAAAAATGAAAAGTCTATCTATCTATCTATAGCCCGACGCCCTAATCCCGCAAAGAGTGGCCGCACACAAAATGCCTCCAAGTCACTCTGTCACCCACCATTTGACTACCCTCCCCCAAACTCATCCCCCCCTCCCTCATATACCTCTCTACTCCATCCCTCCACCTCATCCTCGGTCTACCCCTCCCTCTCCCTCCCTCCACCTCACCTACATACACCCTCTTAGTCAGTCTTTCATTCTCCATTTTCTTCACATGTCCAAACCCCCTCAGTGTATTTCTCCTAATCTTCTCAACCACATCCACATCCACCCCACAACGTTCCGTCACTTCTTCATTCGTAGGAAATAAAAAAAAATAAAAAAAAAATCACGAATCTCGCTCGCATATATATGTTAACACCATATGTTATCCGTTTTAACTCTGGATATACTATTTTCCCTCAGAACAATAAGGGTCTAATACTCATTTGTTCACATTTAAACTGAAAGAGACTAGAATTCGTATATTGATAGTTGTGTGTTATAGTCTGGGGAAACATTTGTCTAGGTGTTTTCCTTGTCGGTCAAGCTCAGAACATACTTGGAAGTTCGTCATATACACCATATTCTCCAAAGCCTACGGATACACTTCTAAACAGCTGGTTTCATTGCAGATGAGAGGCAGGCTTATCAAAACGGCTTCAGCGAGGGTGATATTTTTTATGACTACAATAGTGACACTCCTCACTCTCTATAATTATGGAACCAACATCACCTCCATCAAAACAACAAATGCCACCATTCCTTATGCAAGTACTTCAAACATCCCTAAGTCAATTCCAATTTTACCATCATTGTTACACGAGAAATATAGCTCATCTACAAAATTTAATGAATGTGTTAACAATTTACCTGACAGTCTCAGCAAAGATAAAATACCAAATGTAACAGAAAGAGGAGGTGATCAATTAAACCTAAACCTTGAATTTACATCTAATGGAAAAAGCAACAGAACTCAGATCATCGAGAAAACAAAATACAATATACAGCTGACAAAAGATGATGGTACAGATTCACTCACAGATGTATTGCTGACCAATCTGAAGGTCTTACTGATGAGAGGAAAAGAGATTTTTGAAAATTCACTGAATGATCAAGAAGCTTCACATAATTCAAGCAATAAGATACAGCAACAAAATGGTAAACCAAGAGAACATGATATCAAATCTACAATCAATGCTAAAGGTCATAAGATTCAAAGAACACTAAGTAATGCGTCTTCCTCAAGAAATTACAGGACACCAAAAACCTCTGCATCAAAATCAAAACTGCAACTCTGTAATATTAAGGTGAAACTGTTCCCATGTAAGTGTGAGAGGACTATTGAATCAAGGCTGCCAGAATGCCCAAGGGGGAACCTAACACAGCAGCAGGTTCTGGCCTATATCAACACAACCCTGGGCGAGTCAACATGCAGCACCTGGGCTACTCTCCGAGGAGGTAACCAGTCAGTGAGTATTCTATTGCAACTTGTACCAAGACAAACAATACAGCATGTATGGTGATACCCAACTCCGCACAAGTTTAGCACACATACTTAACTTCTTTGTGACTTGTCCAAGGTGATGATACTGTTCTACCCTCCATGAAAGTCAGTTTTCCATATTACAAATCCAGATCTGACACTGAATTGAATGCTATTCTTTAACTGACATACTGTTCATCATCCTACCTTTTACTTTCTACTAATAAATTGTATGGTCAGGATCCAGATAAACAAAGGAAGGCACGGTAAAAGAAAGGCATAGTACCTAGTGAAACCGCCAAAAATCTGTATACTGCACATTTTATTCAATCACTGAAATTCTCTGCTTCACTCCATGGGAATAAATCATCTCCATCATGTATTTCATTTAGGTCACTCTTGCACCAGCACATGGCATACGTGTTACTATCACACAACCAATCACCTACTCATTCCAAACGGCATGCACGCTACAGGCTTTACAACATGTACCGTCGGCCACAAGAAGAATACACAGTAAATATAAAAAAGTGTAACATATTCACGACAAATGTTTTAATGATGTAAATAAAGGGAAAATCTCTCAAATATGAACTAAAGGTGTATAATTTTTCCTGCTGTTGACTGTACCACCCAACTACAGATCACTTTTAAGTGGTGTGCATGGTAAATACATTACAAACTAATACAGCCACAAGGGAACATCGGCTCGCTGCACAGGATGGCCCAGCAGGCCCCCCCCCCCCACATATATAAAGTACCTGTATACATTGACCAGCTGGAAGGAAGAATGGGACTGGAGTGTACTTGTGTTGTGATGAGGAGAGGTAAATTCAGATGGTTTGAGCATGTGGAGAGGATGGAGGATGACAACTGAGTGTAGAAAGTGAGAGGTGTTAACACTGGGGATGGGGTTGCGAGACACAGACGGAAAAAGGCCTAGGACGGGGTCACAGTGTGACCTCAGGGATAAGGGACTGAACAGGGAGGCTGCCAGAGATCGCACGGAACGGAAAGCTGCCACTAGGCGACCAAATACAATCGCATGCATGTTGGAGCCTTTATTCATTCATTCATCATCTAATCCAGTGCTGCCCATGAGAAGCGTAGGAGCCCAGGGCTAGGCAAGTTGGTACTGACATTTAAGATGAGACCAACAAACCCCAACCACCCCTACCTGCATTGGCTCAATCCAACTAGAGCACTTTCATTACCCATTAAACCACTAGGAGCCACAATCTGGTTATATGGTTACCTCCCAGTGTGGTAAACGGTTTCCTGGTGTGCAAGAAACCAAATGGCTTGTCATTCAGTGTAGTCACCCATAAACAGAAGGAAGAGGAAAGAATGAAGGAAAGAAAGACAGACGAGGAAGGAAGGAAAGAAGGACAGAAGTGATGAAAGGGCAGTCACCCAAGAGCAGCACTACATCAAGTGAGTGGGTGGTGAGTGCCCCCACCTACCACTAAATGAAACAAAATGACATATATATAACGACTCGTGTGTGTGTGTGTGTGTGTGTGTGTGTGTGTGTGTGTGTGTGTGTGTGTGTGTGTGTGTGTGTGTGTGTTTCAATTTTAATTCATTAACAACCCCCACCACCTAAGTTACTGTAAAAAAAAAAAAGGTTAGTCTCCTGGGTAAAAAAAAAATAAGACAATAGCCATAATTACACTAACAGAAGCCCCATCTTATTCTGGTTCTCCACAGGTACTGAGCTACAGTTTATTTGGAGTTTTCCCTAGTGACTACTTCAAAGGTATGGCCAAACTGGCACAGACTCTCCAAAACAGCTACCCAGACTGGTTTGTCCGCATCTACCATGACCTCGATCTCAACCGTGCACATCACAAAGCCTGGCTATGTCACCTCGCATGCACATACCCTCAACTTGATTTCTGCTCAGTTGATAATCTTCCTGGAGGTAACTACTGTATGAGTGATTCAATATACATTTACTTTATCTGGATATTCATGGGAAGCATCACCACAACACTGACCCTAGTTCCCAGTTACATACTGTAAGGTAGAATGATCTACTGCACAGTCCCTTAACTAGAGCAGAAGATGGTCCATGTTCCATCTACATCCTTTCATTATGCAGGAATTGTGCACACTCAGGGCTGAGGGAAGTGTACCCACGTTTTTATGCTTATAAAATACTGTACAGTACAGAAGCTTAAAATAAATAATAAAAATCAGTGCACATCCTGGGTGAAGCAATGTGAGACCACGGACAACTGATACTGGGACTTGCGTGCTCCTCTCGCAAGAGGGTGATGTACTGTGCAGTATGTTAATTGGTAGTAACATTCGTTGCCATACCCATTATGCTTTTAACCCTTGCCATGCAGCAAACCTCATGTGAGGTACAATGCAGGCCTGCACAGGCCATTCTTCATGCCTCAAATAACGTACAGTTTACACTGGTTATGGAACAATAACTCAAGGGAGATAATTTACCTTACAAAGAATCAGCTCAGAAAGGATTAATGACAAACAACCTTATACATACAGTCAGGTCCTAGTTTATCACTGTCAGACCACTATATCCCTCACTGGCCATCACAAGGTTTAACTTAGGAAATCAAATCCACATGTCAAATGCTCCTGTCCATCTTTATCACCTTTTAAGGATGCTGGGAATATCTATGTGGTAGTTTTTCTCTGGTATCCTCAGACACTTCTAAAACCGAGTACTCACTAAAGTCTCAAAGTCAGATGGTTGGAGACGCAGTTACAATGTTCACTACTTGCATGGAAAACCAAACCTAGGAAATCAACTTTTTTTCAAAGGGAATTTATTATATTCTGTATTCTATCTATCTAACTAAAGCCAGATGCCCTAATCCCATAAGGGTGGCCACAAACAAATCGCCTCCATGTCATCCTGTCCCCTGTCATTTCGATGCCCTCCCACCCACTTACAACTCCTTTTCATATACCTATCTACTCAATCTCTCCATCTCATTCTCGGTCTCCCCCTCCCTCTCCCCCTTTCTACCTCACTCACATACACTCTCCTAATTAGGTTCTCACTCTCCATCCTCTTCACAAGGCCTAACCACCTCTATGTATTTCTCCTAATGCTTTCTATCACATCCACATCCACACCACAATGCTCCTTCATATCTTCATTTGTCAGTCTGTTTCTCCACATAACTCCACATGCTCCTATCAAATGACACATTTCTGTATTCATGATAAATACTAGAGACATATCTCCAGCCATTCTACTCATACGCAGATGACTCCACCCTTCACCTTTCCATTTGCTTCCTGCAGCACCCATCTCAGTAGTTACTTCAACAAACACGAGATGAGACTACAGCACATCTAATGTCTGACTTGGCTCATATCTCTGACTTGGGTAATAGTAATTTTGTTGTTTTTAACTCATCAAAACTCAGTTCTTACTTCTTTCAAGCTGGCAAAATCTTCCACAGGAGTATCCTCTAATTTTTAACAGCATCCAACTCAATCCTGCATCATCTTGAAACGTACTTGGGGTTTCATTCTCTCCCAATTTATCTTGGAAAGATCATATTCCCTCTCTTATAAAATCTGCTTCCAAGAGATTAAGTGTACTGAGCCAACACCATGCCTTTTTTACCCCTGCACAGTTGTCGACTTTATACACGGGTTTTATTGCCCGTGTAGAGTACAACTTTCATGTGTTGGGAGGCTCCCCACCTACAGCTCTTCTCAACAAGGTGGAGTCAAAGTCTTTTCGTCTCATTAACTCTCCTCCTCTTACTGGTTCCCTTCAACCTGCCTCTTCGTGCACTGTTGTATCTTTATCCCTTTTCTATTGTTACTTCAATGGTCACTGCTCCTCTGAATTGTCTGCATGCATCCCTCCACCACTATGACAGGCATGTAGCACCCACCTAGCAACAAACTCTCATCCCTTTTCAGTCCAACTCTCTAATGCAAGAGTTAACCATTGCATCTTTATCCCTTTTCTATTGTTACTTCAATGGTCCCTGCTCCTCTGAACTGTCTGCTTGCATCCCTCCACCTCTATGACAGGTAGCACCCGTCTAGCAAGAAACTCTCATCCCTTTTCTGTCCACCTCTCTAATGCAAGAGTTAACTGTTACTCCCAGTCCTTCATGTCTACAACAGGTTAACTCTGGAACTGTGTCCTTCTGTCTGTATTTCCTACTGCCTATGATCTCCAGTCTTTCAAACACTGTGTGCCCAGGCATCTTGAAATGAACAGATCTTGAAACTGGCTCTCTGTTACCTTGTTTTTGCTTTTTCTTGGAGGGAACAATCTTGTGGGCTCCTGGCCTTTGGTTCCTTCTTTCTTGCATTAAAAAAAAAAAAGTTTGGGTTAATGCTGAAACCACTTTTATTTTTACTGAAGGCACTCCAATTGGACTGAGCTGGTGCAGGTTTATATCCAAAGGATGGTTGAGGTTTACCGCTCACGTCATGCCACTCAGGGATGAGTACAGCAGGTCACTCTCATCTTAAATGTCAGGACCAACTTGCCTAGCCCCAGGCTCCTAATGTGGCAACATAGGATTAGATGATGATGATGATGATGATGATGATGAAACTATAAATGGATATATCTTTTTATATGCATTTAGGCATATGCAGTGGAAACAGGATTCCTTAACAATGTAAGTGTGAGTGTGTGGTCCATTCCACCTGGCAAAAAAGGTCAGCAAAATGATGATAAAACTGGATTACTAAAGCAATTTTTTTATGAAGCTGGATACTTGGGAAGTAGAAAATCAACTGGAAAACTCCTATTTTTCCACCACTGGAAGTATACTCCTTTCCCAACCCAAAAAATCTCCTTTGTTTTTCCCTTCAAAGGTCTAGGTGATATACGTTGGAGTCTGGGGACAGTCTGGAGGCTAGGAGTAATGGGGGACAGCCTGGTGAGAAGATATATGATACGTGATGCTGATTCCCCCATTCTCCAAAGAGAATGTGATGCTGTTGAAGAGTGGCTACAGTCAGGCAAGGTTAGCATAAAGAACAGTCACATGAGTAACATCTTTGAGTCATGAAAGATACTGTGCTGAATTACATACTATATGATAACTAAACATTTCATCATCCTAATCCTACTAATATGATGTCCTTCAAAATGACCTCAGGGTTAAGGAACTCCACGGAGTTGTTTCCAGAGATAGTGTGACATGAAAAGCCATCATCAAGTGAAAGGATGACATGCAATGATATACAAAGCCTTACAAAACAATACCAAATCAGATGTGGGCAGGTTCCAGAAAGAGGAGCAAGAAAACCTACTGACCATCTTGAAACAAAATACTGAAACCTTCACTTGCATTCACTACAGTGCTTTCACATGATGCGCGACAACCCATTCCATGATGAGGTGATTATGGCCGGGTTGTGGGGAGGGTGTGGGTGGTGGTACTTGGAGGCCATGCCACGTCTCAGGGATCAGGTGCTACGATGGTCTCCAAGAGCAACATCACCACTCTCACGTGACCAGATCAATATTGCTGTATGTACTTTTACTGTTAATGCCTCAATATGTTGGATTCTATAACTTGAATATACAATAAAACCTCACTATAATGGACTAATTGGGGCCCAAGCCATTCCAAAAAATAAGAAATTCCGATAAAAGCGACATCCAGACTCCCTCTGCTAACCTGGACTTTTTCTGATATATCAGACATTAGTCTGGATAGCATGAATGGTTTTTAAACTGTTTTGACTACCATTGCAGTACTGTACTGTGTTATAACTTCACTACATTAATCAAATGGTATAATATATATAATAATACTGTACTGTACACTAATAAACATGTCTTTATTTACCTTATTGTGGTGAACATACGTGAAGTGATCAGGCAGTCAGGACTGCTTCTGGCTTTACCGGACTTTTTCCAACACATAGGAATTTAGTCTGGTAGCTCCTCGAGTCCAATAAAAGCGAATTCCAGTCTACTGAAGTCTGTTATATCGAAGTTTTACTGTATCTGAAAATTTACTATACTACATAATTCTTATCTTTGAAACTGTATGCAATCACAGGTGTCTCTTTAACTCAATTCTTAAATCCCACCAATTTCAATTATATTCATCCAAAAACTGCAACTTTCTGATAAAACATTCCTTAGTTCCCACCATATAATGTGACCTTTCCCAGAAAAATTTTGCTTCAAAAATCATCCTGTGCATTGTACTATGAAGGTCATGGGTAGGCCTACGGATTCAGGTGACTAGTACCAAGGTCACCAAGAGTCAGATGCAAATCAGTCAATGGCCTTAATAATTATTAATTATTTTCAACCTCTCCCTTCTGCCTGTGGGTAACTCTACACTGAGTGACAAGCCAAATGGTTTCCTGTACACCAGGAAACCATTTACTATGCTGGGTGGTAACCATATAACCAAATTTTGGCGACTGGTGGTTTAGTGGGTAATTATTGTGCTCCAGTCGGATTGAACCGGTGAAGGTTTATATCAATGGGGTGATTGGGGTTTATTGCTCATGTAATGCCACTCAGGGATGAGTGAGGCTGGTCACTCTCATCTTAAATGTCAGGACCAACTGCCTAGCCCCGGGGTTTCTACGCTCCTCATGGGGCAATGTAAGATTGGATGATGGATGGATGGATGGAATTAGTTTCAATAATGGAGACTTAGATGAGTGTGCATTATCCTGAATACATCATAAATAAACAGTAAACTAAGCATTCTGTGGGTTAGATACGCACACACATGGAGCACTGAATGACTGCACCCTGCCAACTACATCGGCAGATTGTACACAAAACTCAGCTGATCGCCTACCAGTGAATGCAAGGCAGCAGTAAGAGATTTGTATATTCATGTATTTTCACTTTAAATAAATGGTTTTCCTGCAAAATTATTTCCCTCATTTATTGGTGGACAATGAATATGAGTAACTTGTAAATTAAATTGAGCAAATTTTTTCCCCTAAATATCCCTTGCCAAATCATGGAGGACCATTATACAGTACTCTGGTGTGCATTATACAGTGGGAAATAAAGTAAATTTTACTCAACCCTTCATCCGCAAACCAAACAGTAGAAACCTCACAAAAAACTTCACTGTACTCTGTTTGGTACAGCCAAATCTTCCTTTTCAAACACTTTACTCCTCCTCTCCAATTCACCTCCGCACAGTACATGTACATCAGGCTTGGCTATAACCCAGCTAGTTGGCTGACAACAGGAAGAGAGTTATGAAAATCTGTGCTATGGGAGATGCTGTTCAGCATCTACAGAAAACCATTTATGGGCAACACCCTCCTTAGACACAACCCTGATGACCCCCCAAGCCTGCCTTAACCACCTCAAACTGGTCTTAACCATAACAGACAATTAAAATACACTGTACTGTAACTAACATGAAGTGCGGAGGCAGACCACGCCACAATCCAGACAAAAAAATCGCCTAGATCACACCATTACCCGGGCCACTGTCCCACTCCATATCATAGACATCATCATCATCCACATCTTTACCCCATATCATACCCCAGACCACATCAATACTCCAGACTCTCACTCATATCACCCTGCATTATCACCCATACCATCACTTGACCAACACCCCACAACACCTAGATCACACTATCACCCACACCTGCACCCTACATCATCACCCCAAACCATCATCCCACACCATCTCCTCTGAGCACTCAAGTGTCCTGAGTTGTGGGATATCCACAGAGTGGCTGGATATGCAATACTTCTGCATTTGGGGGCTTGCATTCCCCATTGTGGTGTATATATCCATGATGTGATAATGCTTTGAAACTGACAAACGGCCTACAGTGTTATAGGTAATCAACATTATGGGTGAACTGTGGTAGGTGGTGGCGACCATCATCCACTCACTTGATGCAGTGCTGACTCCTTCTTCCTTCACTTTTATCACTTTTTCTGTCTGTCCCCACTCTTCCTATTTCTCACCATCATCCACTCACTTGATGTGCTGCTTACTTCAGCCTTCACCATTATCACTTTTTCTGTGTCTGCCCTCTTCTCTTCCTATTTCTCCCATCACTTCTGTCACATTTCATTACTCCTCTTTCCATTTCAGGTGGCTTTACATTGAGTGACAAGCCTAATGGTTTCCTGTATTCCAGGAAATTATTTACATTGCTGGGTGGTAACCATATAACCAACTCATATGTGTTCCTATGTGTCAGCAAGTGGGTTGGCAGAGTTAGTGCCCTTCCCCGTAAAACAACTAACTCAAAGACAAACGGACACCCCTTATGGGATTATGGCGTCTGGCAATAGATAGATAGATAGATGTCATGGCTAAGCCTACTGTACTTGTGCTATGCCTTTAGTCTAATACAGTACAGTATCATACTTTGCTATCCAATCATGGTCAACTTATCCTCTCTCTCTCTCCACTGCACAACTGCATTCATTACTAAAATATGCCCCGTTTACTTATTGCAGCAACTTCTGTGGCCTGTGGTGCGCAAGAATCACATAACACATGATTCCTATTGGTGTAACCGATTCCCCAACACCTACCCATTCCCCTCCTGCCGCCACAACAATACCTTCGTGGGCATGCGCTCATACAGGCGGGGATATCAGGAAGATAAAGTTAAACGCCCCTGCCCTATCCAGTGTCGGCCCAAGGAACACAGAGACTGGACTTACTGTTAATATGGATTTCGAGCTGTAAGTTTATAAACAACAGGATGGGACTGTGCAAGGAAGAGAGACATCCTAAAAATTACCATGCAAAAAAGACATTATACAAGACTGAACTTGTTACAAGGGAACATACATGGTACTTTATTTCAGTTACTAATATTAGTTGTTGTAATACTGTACTCATCTGTTAAGCTTATTACACCATTCACACTATTCATTGTTATTATTACAGTATTACTATTATTATTTCTTCACTAGAAAACCATTTACCACGCTGGGTGGTAACCATATGACCAAACTATGGCGCCTGGTGGTTCAGTGGGCAATTAAGGCACTCCAACCAGACTGAGCCTGCATCAGTTTATATCCAAGGGGTGGTTGGGGTTTATTGATCATGTAATGCCATTCAAGGATGAGCGAGGCTGGTCACTCTCATCCTAAATGTCAGGACCAACTTGCCTAGCCCCGGGCTTCTACGCTCCTCATAGGGCAACACAGGATTAGATGATGTATATGTATGCATGAATTGTTATTTCTAATAAATGTAGTTGTTACTATTATTATTATTATTATTATTTCTTGTGAAAAGTATGTATGAGGGGGCTAAGGCTGCAGTGCATGTGGATAGTGAATTGAGTGAATTTTTCTATCTGGATGTTGGATTGAAACAGGGATGTCGCATGTCTCCATGGTTGTTCAATCTGTATATTGGCTGAGTTATAAAAGAGAGCAAGGTAGGGCAGTGGATGTTGGAACATCCCTAATGAGTGAGGGCAGCATTTGGAAACTCCCTGTACAGTACTGTTATGTGAAGATGAAAGGGAACTGCAAGGCTTGGTGAATGAGTTTGGAAGTGTGTAGAAAACAGAATCTAAAGGTGAATGTAGGGAAGGGTTAAATTATGGTTGTACAGTGAGGCTGGATGACAAGGAAATGGAAAAAATGAGTGTATTTAAGTACTTGGGTAGTGTGATGAGTAAGGATGGAAGTTTCGAGGATGAAGTGTACAAAAGTGTACAACAAGGAAGACAGGTTGCTGGTTCTCTAAAAGCAGTGATAAGAAACAGGGAAGTATGGGAGTAAAAAAAAAAAAAGTCACTGCATGACAGTACAGTACTGTGATACCAACAAATGGAAACGATGCTTGGACCTTGATGGCAGGACAGAAGTCAACAGTGACAGCAGTGGAAATGAGTTATTTAAGAGAAGCATGTGGAGTTACATGGAGAGACAGACTGACAAATGAGGAAGTAGAGTGTTGTGGTGTGGATGTGGATGTGAGAGATAACTTTAGGAGAAATATGCTGGGGTGGTTTGGTAATGTGGAGAGGATGGAGAGTGAGAGACTAATGAAGACAGTGCCTGTGAGTGAGGTGAGGGGGGGAGAGGGAGGGGAAGGCCAAGGATGAGATGGAAGGATGGAGTGGAGAGGTATATGAGAGAGAGGGATATGAGCTAGGAGCAGCCAAGTGAAATGGCAGGGGACCAGATGACAGGGAGGCGATTTGTTTGTGGCCACCCCTCACAGGAATAAGGCATCTGGCAATAGATATATAGATAGATTATTTCTAACAACCTTAGTTTCCACAATATATTTCCAACCTATACAAGATTTTTCCAGGCCACATAGGTAAACATAAAAACCTTTATTTCCAGGTTGTTTTTGGTTTAGACGGGTCAAAGGTCAGCAACCTAACTCTAATGTGTGCTATTCTAATATGAAGTAAGCAATTAATCACTGACTGCATGATGGTCATACCTATATGGGTAGAAAAAATTCATGCAAAGATCCATAAAGTTTCAACTAAAGGAATGGAAAAAGTAAACTAATAAACTCTCCACTCAAACAGAGGCTGGGGGATCACAGAGCTTGGGCAGGTTCTGAGGTAAAAATCAGAGTGCCCAGGTTATGGTGAGAACACTGGAATGCCACACCAGACTGTCCAGGTTATGGTGAGAACACTGGAATACCACAAAAATAAATGTCACAATATTTCTAAGCAGAAACACTGTACATTTTATCAAAAGCACAGCAATTCAAAAATATCCTCAATGAAATCAGTTACACACAAACACATCCTAAAGTGCGAGGTGAGGTACAACCCCTACTGGGCACACAGAGTAACAAGTCCAACCTAGGTTAACTCTGAGAAGAAGGAAGGGTACTGCCAACAATCTCGGCCAGCTGGTCACCGTCCTCACCACCATACCTACAACACCACCTCTGGGTTAGCCACCATCGGTCATGGTCACCGTAATCAAATTAACCAAAATAAGAAGAAAGCTTATTTCATGTAATAAAAAAAATCCTTCCTCCTGGAAGTTCAGGTGACGTAAGTGAAACTGAAGTACAGGAGTTAAAAAATAAAAAAAAAACACATACAAAATGGAAACTATAGTACATAAGCTTTCACCTGCTGGAACTGGGACACCCCCATCGCTTGAATGCTAAGTTGTATCTGCACAAACTTAATGAGCATTAGTTATGAAACAGAATGAGTCTCCTTGGTTGTTAGCAACATCAACCTTCCAATACGACGGGAGTTCTTAACTGGGGGTGCGAGGATGCTATCCTCGTGCGTGATTCATCGTTCAGGATTAAAGAATAAAACTGTATTTTATGATCTGAGCTAGTTTTAATATATGCTGATTTAATGGACTACATACATACTACAGTATTACAGTAAACTCTCAATTATCTGCCGTCGCAATATCTGGCCCAACACAACATTCGGCGTTGATGGCTCGGCTCTATTAAAGCAATATTAAGCAAAATTATGCAATAATCAGCAACAAAACGGGACCTAACCAGCGGTTTGATGCAATATTTGGTGTTGAGGTGTATCAACCTGCTCATAAACAGTAGCCAACAGGTGCTGTATTACTGTACAGTATCATTATTTTATTGTAATTTATGCTTAATTTTCACCTTTTACTCATGGGAAAGTTTTTAGGATAGAGGTTCAAGACGGACAGTACCACAATACCCAGTTCATCACCAAATACAGAGCCGATGGGGGGTACTATGCAACATCCAGCGTTCTGCTTTAACTGGCATAGGGCTTGGCTGAACTACGCCGAATAATTAAGAGTTTACCGTGTATAATTTTAATTTCTAAAGGTGTGTATAGTGTGTATAGCAAAGGCTTCTCTGTTGGTGAAAATCCTTGTCAGCAATGTGCTGACAATGTCAAACATGACTCATTTGACCTATAATGTGAAGTCGTTCCCCAGGGCCCTGCCACTATGTATGTTCTGGATATGTTCACTGAGCTTTGACGGGTGAATCAACAGATGCGTCAAACTGTTGTCAGCTACTGGTAGTGGTCCTCTACATAATGGACAAAGACGTGGAAGAAAACTCGCTCTCTGTCAATCACTGAAGACAACTGCACATATGATACAAGTGTTCTTCACAAAACACCAACTGCATCTCAACATGACTGGTTTGATACGTACTGACAGGGCACCAGCCATGCTGGGCAAATGTTGGGGGTTTGCTGCATTAATGACAAAAGAAATTCCTAATATGAAGCTCACCTGGTGTTTTCTTCGCTGGCACAGACTTACAAGAATATCATTGCCTTCAAATCTGAAGAAGATTTTAGATGTTTATGTGAAAGCTGTGAACATAATTCATGGACATTCTCTGATCCATCGAGTTTCTGTTGTTCTGTAAGGAAACTGGTCGTGAACACACTGTGCTTCTATACCACACAGAAGTGTGGCGGCTGTCACATGGTCGTGTGCAATCTTGTGTTTGAACCACTTGATGAAAATTAGCAGTCTCTCCACGGACAGGGATGATACTTAGCTGAATATTTTGATACCCCTGAGTCTGTTCAAATGCTTGCATATTTGACTGATTTAACAACAGCAACTAATTTAATAACAGCACTCAATGGGCTTAGTCACTCTCTGCAGGGAAGGAGACTCTCTATTGCAACTGCAAGTGAAAAGCTAGCTGCATTCAATGGAAAACTTGCTTAATGGAGTAGATGTGTAAGGAAGGGAAATCTAGTAAACTTTCCATCCCTTGAAGGAAAAGTCATGGAAGATGCATCTTTACAGTCTGACAATGTTTCAAATACTGATGAGCACCTGCAGATGCTGCAAACTTCATTCAGTGGCTACTTTTTGTGTGGACAGCTGCAAGCCTGTGATAACTGGATCAGGCACCCTTTCCAAATAAATTTGGAAGATACTGATGATGACTGGCACTACATATGGTCTCATTCATTTGAGAACCAACCATGCAAGCCACATGGGGCTTACCGAGGGCCATTTAGAGAACTTAGATTCTCAGCTGGAAACATATCCTGTACAGGCAAGGAAGACTTTCACAGTGTTAGTGCCATTCACAACCACTTACCTTTGTTGAACTGGTTTCTTTTGCACAGAAAGCATACTAACTCAAAACGCACTATGCAATGAATAATAATGAATTATTATTTGTAAGAAATCATTTAGTTCTCAATTATGTGAAATTATAAATATGAAAAACCATGATGGATCTGTTATTGGATACCTGTGAGAATACTCTTGTTGTTTCATGAACCTAGGGTAGGGGTGCAAGAACTGTCTGGTGCTCTGAAAAGGCTGTGAACAGGAAAAAAAAAAGGCTAGGAACCACTGCAATATGACATACAATCATCAATCACAATTCAATGGATTTTTTTTTTTTTAATGCAAGAAAGAAGGAACCAAAGGCCAGAGCCCACAAATTGTTCCCTCCAAGAAAAAACAAAAACATTACAAAAGAGAGCCAAAATCAATCCGCAGCTCCAAAGTGCCACAGACGACATCTCTTTGGAGGATCCACAAGCCGTACCAGAGCGATAAGACAGGTTAAGGAAATAAGGTTGTGATCGGAGGAGCCCAACAAAGAGGAAAAATTAACAGCGTAAGCAAAAGGATTAGTTGTAAGGAAGAGGTAAAGTATGTTGGAGCTCTCTCCAAGGCCGTAAGGGGTACGGGTAGGGTGCTGTACAAGCTGCTCTAGGTCATAAAGGATAGAAAAGATGTAGGCTTGTTCACCAGGTGGATCAGAGAAAGGAGAGGAGAGCCAAAGGTGGTGGTGAACACTGAAATCTCCTAGAATGGAGACTTCAGAGAAAGGAGAAATGGAGAGAATGTGTTCCATCATTGAAGTAAGATGATTGAAGAATTTTTGATAGTCAGTAGAATTATGAGATAAGTAAACAATGCAGATATATTTAGTCAGAGAATGACAGGATAGCCAAAGCCAGAGTGTAGAGAATTTAGAAGAATCAAGTTCAGGAACATGAGAGCAAGACAGGTTGTTGCATACATATAAACAACAGCCGACTTTGGCTTTGAAATGAGTATAGAGAAAGTAGAAGGAAATAGAAAAGGGTTTGCTGTCAGTTGCCTCAGGCAGCTGAGTCTCTGTCAAGAAGATTGAGGATCTTCATCAGGCTGAGACAAATAAAACAGCAACAATGAAATGGATCATTACCATATCAGTTCCTATCTATGTGTGGGATATTCCTTAATTTTATAACAAGATGCACCATGCTAACATATAAGGGTAACAAGTATTCGTCTGGAGAGGTTTCAGGGTTTTTCTGAACACCTGATGATGAAACCTTTACAAAACCCACTAGAATATAAACCCATAAAAATAACCGAAATAAGTAAAATTATGACACAGCAAAACTAAATACTATACTGACAGCACAATTATCTAAAGGAATGACATTACTAAATCATTTACAGTATTTACATAATTCAATCTTGCATATGCAAATGCTGGAAAAAGTATCAAATGATGATGATCATCACTGTCATCATCATCGTCATCATCATCATCCTGACCTATTTCCCACCTAAGGATGGGTGAAGCAGGGTCCAGAAAGCAAGGAAATAGGAAGGCATGACTGAAGAACTATCAACAGCAGACCATTTTCTGGTCAATTTATCATTCTCCATTTTTTCCATACGGCAAAACCAACTCAAGGTACTACTCCTAATGCATTCCAGCATGTCCACATCACCATCACAATACTCCTTCACATCTTCATTTATCTGTCTCTCTCTCCATGTAACTACACATACTCATCTCACATAATTCATTTCGATTCCTCTCACTCCTGATCTGCATCCTTCCAACAGAGGTACAAATGGTACTTAATTCACCTGAATCAACCTCCAGTAAATTTCCTTGCCTCATCAACTTCCATATCTCACCTTCTCATAAACTCACCACATCCATCATCATCTTGTCCACCATGCTCTCTCCTATACAAAAAACTACTTCTACCAGAAGTAGCCTAAATGAGCTATAAATCTGGAACTACACCAGGCTCTTTAATCAGACCTTCGATACCAGATCCCAGCTCTATACTGTATTCACTCATCACATCTCTGATGAGAATGACTACTCACTTACTACTATACAACAATTTAAATAAGGAAAAGGCTCCAACCTCTCCTTAGATGTGAACTATTATGGGATACAATGAAATGGAATATCTTAACCCACTAGACCACCAGACAACTACAGTAATTGTTAGTTACAAAGTGAGCACCAAATTTAATACAATAAATGTTTAAACAAAACATAAAATAAATTTAAATACACCATACTTTACACACTTATTAAATAAGATACAGAAGGGAAAAACCAAACAAAGAGGGAGAAAAGTCATTTTAACAAAGAGCAGCTAATGAAAAATCAGGAAAAATCTGATGATCAGGAAGGTGGGATAGACAGTCTGACTCTGAATGGGCATGGAAAAAATAAAAGGGAGGAGGGATGGAAGGAGAGAGAAGAGGAATGACTGTGGCTATAGACAAAAGCTGACATGTAACCATTTCTTCAGCTGGTCTGATGAATGAGACAACAATAATGAGGAAAACAAGGTGGTCAAATAAAACGGGAACAACTAGAGATCGAGAAGCTAGATGAAATGGCAGATATGATACTGAGCTGCGCTGTACTTACCAATCATTTGTGAGAGGTTCTCTTGCTGGTAGTAACCAAGGAGGAAGGAGAGGATAATTGCAACCCCCAGCACCAGGACCACAAGCAAAGTCAGCACTACCACTGTCTCCACAATCCTGGCACGCAAGCCCTAGGAACACATGTGCTTTAGTTAGGTGTAGCTCATTAACCGTCAAGAGTAGGAGCATTGGATATGGGACTGTTAAGGAATATCTGTGGGCTGCATAAAGTGAGCACAAGTAGACATACAGAGATTTATATGAGATGTGGAGTAAGAAGGTCTCTTACTGGCTGGAATAAGAGAGTAAGACTAGATAATATGGCCATTCACAGTGGGGCCTCGCAACCAGCAATCTTAAGAGACTGATGAAACCTGGCTAGTCGCAAAACCGCTAGTTTGGAGGCAAACTTTATATAAAAAAAAATAAAAACAGACTGGAACATTTACAAAGTTTGACTATTCTTCCATTTTGTCTACTTTTATCCACTAAATAGTCACATTTTTACATAATTATTATAAGCAATAGGACAAAGCAACAAAAAGTCGCCATTAAAATGCTCAAAATGCATTTTATTGAAAAAGTTGGGACACTGGGAGTAAGCGCCACCACCACCATCGCCACCCTCCTCTCCACCATCGCCACCCTCCTCTCCATCATCGTCACCCTCTCGAGCACCAGCCTTTCTCTGTATCTCCTGTAGTATCTCATCATCACTTTCAAACCCTTCATAGCCACAGAAGCCAAGAGGCTAGCAAAAACAGTGAACAATGGGAGTAGCCAGGTATAAAAAAAGGGCAAGGTCGCACTAGCATAGCGATGGGCAGGACAACAGTGAATTGAAATACACCATATGACACACTCGCTAGGTGCATCTCACTCGCTAGACGAGACTCACTCGTTAGAAAAACAGATCGAAATGTGCCTTGCGGCTTACTCGCAAGATGAAGATTGCCACAGAGTCACTAGTTTCGGGGTTTTTGTCGCTGGTTATGAATCTGAAGACAATTTCTATCTTATTGCTAGATTTGAAATTGCTAGTAAAAAAAACGTTAGTTGCGGGGCCCTACTGTAGAGAGAATGGATATAAATCAGGTAGTGAAAATGAGTACAGTAAAACCTCTTTAAGTCAGAATAATAGGGGCTGAGACCATTCCAACTTCACTGAAATTCCATTTTATGGAAAGTGTGAGACCTCCTAACTAACCAGAAAAAAATCACTTACCAAGTCTGCAGAGGGTGTAATCCAAGCTTAAGGAGGGCCTTTTAGTAGAATTCAGAGATGTTAGGGGGGGCACAATAAACCTTCAGGTAATTAGTATAGTAAACCATGTGTTACCATGGTTTAATATTACCAACTCTTCTACTCGTATACACAGAACACAAAATCACATAAAACTGACAGTACCACATAGTACTTGATTTCTTAGTTATCTGCACTAGTGACTGCTTACCTTCCGGGAACCAGGAAATCCCTCAGATTCTGTGAAGAGGTATGCAAATGGTAATCCCACAAACAGCGACAAGTTGGAGAACAGGAAGATGATATTCCACAGTCCTGCGGTAGGAAGTAATATGTCAGAACAGTATGCACGGGCTCCTAATAAAATAATAACAGAGATAAATAAAACAACAGCTTATAAATACTGCATTAACAACAAATACTAACATAATTTATAAAAAATCTCTGTATAATGCATACAATTCACTCACAGCACACACAACTATAGGCTCATCCAATCACTCATGACCTTTCACAACGGATGAGATTATATAAGTCCGACTACCAGATGTTTACCAAGACTTAATAGTATATATATATATTTTTTTCTATGTGTCCGACTCTGGGCATAGGCTTCACAGCCTGCTCTCAAGGCCCAGTAGTCCTCCTACAAACCATACACCTCCCTACATGTCACCACTTTGGTGCTAACACCCACCGTCCATATTGAATACATGCTAGGGCTGTCTCATACAGGACTGGTGTATTGGTATTAGAGGGGATATTTTTACGACATGTCGGCAGGTCTTCTGGTAGATCAGTAAAGTCTGATTTCATGAAATTCAAATCCTTAAACTGTTCCCTGTCCCAGCAGGGATTTGAACCTGGGTCCAATAGGACTGCAGGCCACCTCTCTACCGGTTGAACCACCGCCTCCCCCACAAGCAGCATCAACACCAGAAACAGTGGCAAAGTTCAAGGTCAGACATAAGTCTGTGTGTAGATTGGCAAGGTCTCTCCAACAAGGTCACATACCTAAATCTTTTATTTTGCTCATTCTCATGTGGTATCAAGAAAATGTCTACTTTATCCCTACTTCATCTCATGTCTGAGTCATATATTTCACTTGGCTTTTTATATCTTTTTCTGGTGGGAACGAGGTTTTTATACTTTCATAGAAATACAGTGGGGCCTCACATCTGGTGAATGCGGTCATCCAAAAAAAAACATGCCAGATGTGAAACCGCCAGATCTGGGGCAAACCTTAAATGGGGAAAAATTAACAGGAGTCTTTTGCCACACGTAAGTTACCCTATTTCACATATTTTTATACAGTACTTTTATCCCAAAGAAGTAAATCCTAACTACACTAAACATCAATATAAATAGGTAAAGGAAATAAAAACTCATCAAAATTAAGTTCAGGAGTGTTTTACTGCTTTGATCTTTTATTTTTTCTAATGTTTCACACTGTGGATTCTGGTAAATTAAGCTTTTTAACAATGTCACATGCTTTGTACCCTTTCTCAATTAAGTCTATCAATTTTTGCTTGTCTTGCAAACTATTCTTCTTCAGTTTCTGTCTCTTTCTATTATCTCTCTTCACTTTCGATCCATCAGGCTTTTTAGGATGCCCGCCACCGCTAGATGCACCTCCAGTCTCTCCCACGGTCACCATTGGACTATTGTAACAAGATCTGAACACCACCAAACACGAGATATGGGCAAAGAAACTAGTCAGGCAAGGTGGTAGCTGTGGTCCGTGCGGTGGCGGTGCACACCATGGCGTCATCACAAGATGACCGCCAAGAGCCCAGCTGGATGCGCACAGAATTTCACCTCGCAGGCGCCAGCCAGATGCGAGACTACCTTGCCAGATGCAGGACTTTAGAAAGTTTCTAACCTGTTGCCAGATGCGAAACCACCAGATAAAAAAATGCCAGATGCGAGGCCCCATTGTAATGATATTTAGTATCAGTTTACCGGTACCAACAATGCAAAAATCTAATGTACATAAATTACATCAGCCTGATGCCAAGATGAAACACACACAACTATTAAGCTATGTTTAAAAAATTCAGCTTACAAAATTACAATGTCAAGGCTCAGAACATCAATATCTGATACTTTGCCAACTTTGACAGACAAATTAGTGCATCAGGATTTTTGAGTAACTTACATGCTGACGTACTGTATGATAAGTCATCATCATCATCTAATCTAGTGTTGCCCCATGAGGAGCGTAGCAGCCCCGGGCTAGGCAAGTTGGTCTTGACATTTAAGATTCGAGTGACCAGCCTCACCCAACCCTGAGTGGTACCACATGAGCAATAAACCCCAACCATCCCTTGGATATAAACCTGCACCGGCTCAATCTAACTGAAGCTCTTTAATTGCCCACTAAACCACCAGGCGCCATATGAGTAATTTGGTAATATGATTACCACCTAGCGTAATAAATGGTTTCCTGGTGTACAGGAAACCATTGGCTTGTCACTCAGTGTAGAGTCACACATAGACAGAAGGAAGAGGAATGAATGAAGGAAAGAAAGACAAAAGAGGATGGATGGAAAGAAGGAAGGAAGAGACAAATGGGCAGGCACCCGAGAGCAGCACTACATCGAGTGACTGAATGGTGGGCGCCCCAATGATAAGGAATAGATAAAAGTTGGAAGGCCATGGAAAAATAAATACTCCAGATTACAAGGTGTTGTTATTGCTTGTTTCTAGTCTGTCTGACCAAGCAATCTGTCGACCGCAGGTAAGCAACTGCTGCTGTGAAGCCATCCTCAAAGTACTGTACAGTACACTGTGTTGGGAACTGACACTCCCTTGTGGTAGACAATGCCTAATTAAAGTTGGACCAGGATCCTTCTTTATTCTGAAGTGCAGGGAAATGTGAGGAGGTTTGACTCCTGAATGGACATTACAGCTGCTCCACCCAAGGTGCACAGAGGTTTGGCTCCTGAATGGACACCGCTGCTACTCCACCCAATGTGCAGAATACCATCATGTGTTGGCTTTTCGTCTGTGCTTTGTAATATATGAAATATTGAATACATCTTTATTTATCAACTGTGTAATTTAAAGCCAACTACAGTGATATCAATACAGCAAGACCTAATTACGCTCAACTTTGGGGAAGACCCTAATTCACCACACTACTGCTCCATCATTGGCACTAACACAACTGACAATGGTTTGAATTCAAAGGGCATCTTGGAACAAAGAAATGACTATAAGCTTGCGTGCTGGTGATCATGTAGGTAAAAACAGCAATTGCATATGACCAGAGGCTTCATTTGGGATCCTAATGATTATAAAAATGAAAATGTGAGCACACATCAAAAAAGGGTCCCAAGTTTTTTGCCGTCATGAAGAGTTATTAATCTCATACTAATTCACTGTAAAATGAGGGTCTGCTGTATTGTTATAAAAAAAACATCATGAACAATGGCCATAAAGTGACTGAAAGCACTCAGTCATACCATCCCAAAGTTTTGTATGCCGCACTGTGCTGCTAAGATTACATTGCAATTTCATGTTCCCAAATCATTATTAACCCCTATAATCTGGCTAGCATATTCCCCCCACTGGATGATTTTGTTCAAGACAGGAATGGTCTCTCATATCTACTGTAGAGGTTTGCTATGGCTGTATCAAGCCTCTCCAGTTCAAACAGTTTGTATGTATGTACCATAGAATTTTTCTGGGATTTATCACACAGCTTTTAGTCATGCTTTCTCAATCAATATCAATGCCCATAGCAAAGTGGTTAAGGACTGTGTCTGAAATTGGTGGTAAACTTCATTTGGTACTACCAGAAATGATGACAGACTATGAAACTGCATACTGCTAGTCTGATGCACTACCAAAACAATACAAGATCTAACCACAAAATCATTGTATAGTTTCCATTTTTAGTCACAGTTACACCTGGTTATGTCAGTCATTCTTTAAATTTGAAAAAAAAAAAAAGTTTTTTGTGTAATGAGCCAAACAGTTTCCTATACACCAGGAAACCATTTACTATGCTGGGTGGTAACAATATAACCAAATTATGGTGCCTGGTGGTTTAGTGGGTGATTAAGGCGCTCCAATCGAACTAAGCCTGTGTAGGTTTATATCAAAGGGGTGGCTGGGGTTTATTGTTCATGTAATGCCACTCAGGGATGAGCGAGGCTGGTCACTTTCATCTTAAATGTCACGATCAACTTGCCTAGCCCCAGGCTCCTATGCTCCACTTGGGACACCACAGGATTGGATGATGGATGGATAGATATATTAATTTGTACTCTGGTTGGAATTTTCAGATCCATTAAAAACTTATGAAATACTGTATGAATATATCAAGACAGCCTGAAATTCCAGCTGAGTACTTATTTTCTGAAGCTGGTAGTCCGGTGGATTACTCAATTAATTTTCTTAATTTCAAACCCTGGTTACCTCCGCCAAGGTGGTTATTTTTTGCAGGCGTTGGTTTGCTTGTTTGTTTGTATGTTTGTCTGTCTGTCTGTTAGCAGGAGTACGGAAAAAGCTATGAACAGATTTTGATGAAATTTTGTGGAAGAGTGGGCCACGGGCCAAGAAAGAACTGAAATTTTGGGGCAGATCTAGATCCGGAGTATCCTGCACAATATCTCCAAAAGTTCTGAAATGAATTTCAATGAAATTTTGTGGAAAGGTGGACCATGGACCAAGAAAGAATTTATTAAATTTGGGGGTGGATCAGGATCCTAAATCCATGGATCCTGATTTGTGATTACTCAAAAAGTTATGAGCATATTTTAATGAAATTCTGTGGAAGGGTGGATCATGGGCCAAGGGAGAAATGATAAAATTTTGGAGCAAATTCGGATCTGGATCTGGAGTGTTTCATACAATATCTCCAAAAGTTCTCAATGAATTTAAATGCAATTTTGTGGAAATGTGGGCCATGGACCAAGAATTACAGTATATAATTAAATTTAGGGGTGGATCTGGATCCTATACCCACAGATCCAGATCCAGGATTACTGAAAAAGTTATAAACAGATTTTGATGAATTTCTGTGGAAGGGTGAGCCATGGGCTGTGGAAGAAATGATTAAGTTTGAGGGCAGATCCAGATCTGGATCCAGAGTATCCCACAAAATATCTCCTAAAGTTCACAATGAATCTGAATGAAATTTTGCAGAAAGGTGGACCATGGACCAAAAAAGAACTGATTTAAGTTCGGGATGGATCCGGATCTGGATCCTATATCCACGGATCTGGATCCATATCTTTTTAATGGCAATGGTACTGGCGAAGGTATGCGCTCTCTAAGTGCTTTCTAGTTAAGAATGGTACCCACCCTGGATGAGCGAGAGATTAAGCCACTGGACATAGAATGAGTCTCGGTACAGCGTAAGGACTTCATTGCTGAGAATACTGACTGGCAGCAGCAGCACCGCACCCAGGGACACAGACAGGCTGAATGTGCACAGCCACAATCTGAAGATAAAAGAAGCAATAATTTCCCAGGTCAAAACCAGCAGGATCCAGTACAATACTGTACTGTATAATGCAATGTGAGTGAGGGGCTGAAATAGGCCAAAGGGGAATATCTTATGAGCCTGCTTATAGTACATATTTAAATTTTCCCCATAAATCATAAACTCCCACATGTGCATTTTAGGCTCCATGGCCTGTGTGAGGTGTACACAATAATCAGTGATTAGGTTCACAATTATGTTACAAACCACAAAACCTTCAACAAATCACAGGAGTGAAAGTTTACCAAAATATAAAACTAATTTAGTAAAACTCTACAGTACATTTCATTATCTCTCACATAACATCAATAATAATGTTCTCTACATTAAAGTACTCAGAATCATTTTTGCTAATTTCCATGCTGACAATACGATACTTGTCATTATTTAAAAATATGACAAAAGAGTGCAAAAACATAAACAACAAAGACCTACTGCAACTCCACAGGGATCATAGAAACCATGTGCCTAGGATTCATCTCCCTAGCTTCCTCCTCCCTGTCCTTAATAAGTCTTTGCATAATACTATCTTTTTTACCAATATTCATATGCTCCTCTGTGCTCACCAACCCTCCACACCTTCCTCATCCCCTCATAATTAACCTCATCCCCTCCCCTGCTCACCTCACTGACCTCCCCCCCACCTACTCCACACCTCACTGACTTCCCCCCACCTACTCCACACCTCACTGACTCCCCCACCTACTCTACGTAACCCCAGTGACCCTTTACTCCACATAACTCGCATAACTTTACTGATCTCTCTCTATTCCACATCTCACTGACCTCCCCCTCTTCTATTCCACACTTCACCAACCCCTCCTCTATTTCCCACCTTACAATTGCCCACATTCACACATCATCCCACCCACATTCACATACCCTACCCTCCAAACCTCCTCTACTCCACATAACCACACCCTCCCTCTTGCTACTCCACATAATCTCACCCTCCATGCCTCCCTTAATTTCACATAACCTCAGTGACTCTTCCTCTACTCCACACAGCCTTACCTCACTCTCTACCTCTTCCTCTACTCCACACAGACTAACCTCAAACTTCACCTTTCCCATTACCCCACAAAACTCCACCCTCCACCACTCCTATATCACATAACTTCACCCTCCACTCCTTCAAATATTCCACCTAAACTCATCTTCTACCCCTCACACTACTCCATGTACCTTCACCATTCACCCTTCCCTCTACTCCACCTGACCACATCCTCAATCCTTCCTCTTAACCTCAACCTCTACTCCACATAATCTTACCATCCTCTCCTCTCAACTACACATAATCCCATCACCCTCTCCTCTCTAATACACATATCCTCACCCTCCAACTTTTCAAATACCTCACTTAACCTCACCCTTCACTCTCTCCCTTGACTCCACATATCCTCCTCCTCCTCCTCTTCCATCTTTTCAAATACTTCACCTAACCTCACCCTTTACTCTCTCCCTCTACTTCACATATCCTCACCCTCCACCCTTTCAAATACATCACCAAACTTCATCCTTCACTCTCCTTCTACTCCACATATCCTCACCCTCTACCCCTTCAAATTAAATACCTAACCTCATAATTTACTTCTCTCTCGACTACAAATTAATAATCTCACCATCCACCCCTTCCACTATTCCACCTACGTACACTCTCAGTCCCTCCCTCTACTCCCCCTAAACTTGTCCTCCATCTCCACTCCACCTAACCTCACTCTCAGTTCCTTGAAATACTCCACCTAACCTCACTCTCAATTCCTCCCTCTACTCTAAGCTTAACCCACCCCTCTACTCCTCTACTCCACAAAACTTCTCCCTCTACCTCACGCCTTCCTCCACTTCCTTCCCCTATCGCTACTCCACTTCAACACGGCCAAAACAGCTCATTCACAAGAAGGTATATGCAGACAGTGTGACAAGGAGTATGAGAATTAATAAACATAAACAGACGTTAAGAACCCAGTCATGTCTGTTTACAACTGGCACGATACCAGATACGCTACTCACAGTTCAGAGTCAACAGCAACTTCCACTCTCGCATACAGTTCGATAATTTAGCATTTTCAATTAGTTTTATATTTCTTACCTCTAGTTTAATTATATTTACTTTAAATTTTGTTTTCACTCTCCTCTTCCTCACCCTCCTCAACTCCTCTCCCAGTCTAGCATTCCCAGCCCACTCTCAAGGACAAAAGATCTCATCCACCTTTCCCCCAACCACTCACCCGTCCTCCCGCTCCACCCTCCCCTTACATCTCTCGTCGTCTCTCTTCCTCCTCCTCCTCTCCCTACTCCTTATCCCTCCTTCCCTCTCATATGGCACTCCCACTTCGTTGCTGTCACACACCTGCTTATTTCACTCTTCATTTCTCTTAAAACATTTTACCGTACAGCCTGCGTAAACAGCACATAATGAGACAACTATCAACACCCCCCCCCCACACACACACGCACACACACACACACACGTTCCCCGGATACTGCTAAAAACATAGACAAGCAGTGTTAACTGATGCCCTAAGGTCACAATCCAGCCCCTACAACTAAAACCACCCACACCCATACCCTACCCCACCAGTACCACCAATTCACTCCACTGCCCCTAAGCCCTATCCAAAGCTATACCCTGTATCGCTAACACCACTGCCACACTACTTCCACCACCTCCAACCTTGTCCTTGACATTTCAATCATATTTTAAAGTTTAGCCTACCTCCAACCTACTTGATCACTCCGCAGTCACTGTTGCAGCTTTTATTAGTACCATCACCATATTATAGTTCAACAATCCAAAAACTATTACTTTTTATAATACACATTTACAACACACCAGTACTACAACAGTATATACATAGCTTCTCAACTCCATAGCTACTCTCTCAATTTCTCAGAAACCGTTATTTTTAACATTACCTTCATCCTACTATATATTCAGTCATTACCACAACCATACTACTGCTCCCACATTTTCCTTCTTTAGTGTGTCAACATCGCTATCGTTAACATCAACATCACAATTCAACCTAGTCACTAACCTTCTCTATCGGCAGTGCTTTTTTTTAATCACAAAAACTGTTATAACTACCCTTATTATTAACATGATCTTGTCATGACCCATCAAACACCAAAGCAATCATCATCGTTTGTATTTACACCAACATTACCTTTTGTACTTTTTCTTCACATCACCAACAATGTACATTACGTTACTCGTACCACACACAGGCCTAAATTATCCACTTCCTAAACATATCACCCTTACCATGAACAAAACAACAAAAACAACACTACCATTATCTTTACAACAGACACCACTTGTGTCCGTTCATTCCACTGACGTTGCGCAACTCCTGCTGCCACCATAACCTATAAATAATTTTATATGACACAACCTCATCTTTGATCATTATCACTAATGCATACCGTCAACTTCCACAACCACCATCGACAACCAAAGCCAAACCATCGCTCAACAGCACAATCGTTACACCATCAATCTCCACCACCACACAACCAACATAACTAATAACACAATTGCTACTAACTGCATCATCTTCATCATAACCATTATCACCACCACCACCACCACCACCACCACTACCACCGTCACAAAAACTCAAACACGACCACAACCATCACCGCTGCAATCATTCCCTACAATCATCACGAGTCTCCACCATCACGATCACCATAAACTCTAATATCACGACCACTACCACAATCAATATTAACACAAACCTCTCCACCACCACCCTACTACGATCAATCTTCACCACCACCACTCTCCATCACCACCTATCTCTAGTCCATCACCATCATTCTCCACCACTAGACTAAACCCTATTCCCCGCCCACCATCCATCACGGGGCGGGTCCATGGCTTGGTGGGGAATATTATAGGTTGTAAAACAAAGGGCATACATATTTTGATTCTCCTTTTTCGTATATGAGGGCGGAGTGAATAGTGAGGTTTAGTAGCTGGGAGGGTGAGTGCTCTCTCTCTCTCTCTCTCTCTCTCTGTAAAAACATAAACAGACAGTAAAAATGATTAAGAATGAAGAGGGAAAGAGCATTCGTGTGTGTGTGTGCGTGTGAATGAGACGACGAGTTGTGTCGGATACGGAAAGTGGGTAAAGGGGGCAGGGAGTGGAGAGATTATCAAAACACCACTTACGCGGGTCAGGCGGGGGCGGCAAGGTGCATGGCAGTGGAAGATGAACACCCAGCAGTAATAATGGGTTAGGAGGAGGAAAGTGGGGAGAAGAGAGGGGGCAAGAGGAGACGGAAGGGAGTGGATAGATTAGCAACACACCACTGACGAGGTTCAGGCGGCTGTGGTAAGGTGTATGGGAGTGGGAGAAGGAGTGTAAGGCGAAAACCCGGGAGTGATTTGGTCTGAGGAGGAGGGGTGCAGGAGGAGGAAAGGGAATGAAGAGAGGGGAGTGGGAAGCGAGAGGAGAGATTAGCAACACACCATTTAAGAGGTTCGGGCGGTGGTGGCAAGGTGCATGGGAGCTAAGGGGAGGAGGGTATGAGGAACAAACAGCGGCTGTTATGTTTGCGGAGGAGAGGATGGGTGTATGAGAGGGTGAGAACAAGCTGGGGGAGAAGGGAGACGAGTAGAGAGATATGGAAGAATGAAAAGAAGAGAAGGACAATGTGGAAGAGAGAGAGAGAGAGAGAGAGAGAGAGAGAGAGAGAGAGAGAGAGAGAGAGGAGGAGGAGGATGAAAGCAAAGTGCGGTGGGGCTGTGAGCAACCAAGAGGGGATGGGGGGATGGGATGGAGGGTGACAACAAGGTGAAGATAGAGAAGGCAAGGCAAAGGGAATGACTGAAAAATACTGGTAAAGAACGCACGATAAGATAAGGGAGTATACAGTACATAAAAGCAAAGCTGATTAAAAGGTAAGGAAATATTAGCTATGAGGAAAAAATTATGCGTGGTATGAGAGAGAGAGAGAGAGAGAGAGAGAGAGAGAGAGAGAGAGAGAAACGGAGGTGGGTGAGGCGAGAAGAGCAGCACCGTGGAAACAAAGAGCCACAAGGGAAACAGTCAACAATCAAAGCCGCCACCAGGAAGTTGTCAGGAACGGGGACGACAGGCTAGAGGGAGGCAAGAAGGGTAGGGAGAGGGGGGTGGGGCGACTGGAGTAGGGAGGAAGGGCGGGAGGGAAGGAGAAATTATGTATGTATGTGGAGGGGGGAACAGGGGTGGTTTCAAAGGTATGAGAGAGTGGGGAGGAATTGCTTGTGTGCTGAAAAGGGAAGGGTACTGGGGTGGTTTTAGACGTGTAAGGATGGCAGGAAGAAGTAGGCGGATGGTGATGATCGAAAAGGGATATTGAAAGGGACGAGATGCGAATACCTGTGGTGAATGAAAGAATGAAGTACATCGAGGCGTGACGATGGAGGTAAGAGGTAAAACTACAAAAGGAAGAAAGGGAAAACTATGGAAACGAGGAGAGAGAAAAGTGGGTGGGAAGAGGGGATGCGTAAAAGAAAAAAAAAAAAGAACAAAAAAGGAGAAACGAAAAGCAACTATGATTAAGGGGACCCAGGGCCAAATTCCCAATGGCTTATAATACCGTATCTATTTTAACCGCTTTATCTCAGCGATTTATTTTACTTATTTTGCACATTAAACCCTATCATCCTACTGTATAGTACTGACGAACACAATGCTGATAACAAAGGGGAAAGAAATAAAATACAAAAGAACAGTATGAGGTGCTATTCATATTAAATCACTAAGAAATAGATGCTACGAAGTTTCCTAAGCCAACCTGAGTGTTGTAACTGCTGAGGAAAATGATACAAGTTGGGAGGGAGGGAGGGGCAGAGGAATGGAGGAAGGGAAGGGGGATGGCAAGAAGAAGGATGGGGTGGGGAGGTGGGTGGGGATAATAAAAGGGTGAGGTTCAGAACAGGAAGACGCATCCAATAAAAAAGATCGGGTATTTAAACCTGAGGCGGAGGAGGATAACCGTGACGGATGAGAGGAAAGGGTATAATGAAGAAGGTGGGGGGGGGGGAAGGGGGTAATGAAGAGGATGGAAAATGATGAAGAGGACTGAGAAGGAAGGTGATGATGAGGACATGGATGGAAGGATGTTATGATGAGGATAGGAAAAGAAGGAAGTGATGATGAGGGCAGGGAGGGAGGAAGGGATGTTTTGATGACGACAGAGAGGGAAGGAGGCGATGATGAGGGCAGGGAGGGAAGGTGATGAAAGGGATCAAGAGGGATGGGGTTAACAGAGAGGACAGAGAGGTAAAGCGATGTGAGGAAAAGGAGGGGCGGGGGCAGGAGGATAAAGAGAGAGGTGAGGGTCATAAAGAGGATAGGGAAGGGAGAGAAAGGGAGGGCGATGGGGAGAGTGAAAAGGACGTAATGAAAAGATGCGCAGGGGAAAGAAGGGAGGGGGGGGAGGGGAAGTAGTAGTAGTGGAGGTAATGGTGGGAGTAGAGGTAAGTGGTGTGTGGAGGTACTGCCTGGGGAACATGCCGACAGTTCCACCACCCTGACAACCACTGAGCTCCTCACCCACAAAATATGACCCATTATTTACTACACTCTTTTCACTTTAACCTGGCATAAAAACTACCATTTCTCCATCTTGAATGCTGAGTTCTAACCACAAAGCAACTCTACACTATGTTACCATAGTCACGAAAAAGAGCTAAGGAAAGGATATATAGCCGTAGCACTGTGTTCCTCTGACAATGTGCAGCAGGAAATAAGCTGCAAAAGGACGAGAATCTTGGCCAAGTTAAGGTGAATGAACTGTAACAAAATTGAGACAAATCCCTGTCCTAACGAAGATTTGTTTTTGCAGGGAGAACAAGAGCCACGAAAATCTTCAACGCCCAATTTCCTTGTCCCTTTCACAAAATGCTAACCATAGCAACAGTCCTTTTATTCTCTCATTCAAGATCAAGTTTTCGCAGGAAGAACAAGATAACAAATCAGTTATAAAAGGACATTTATGGCAAGTGTTTGAGAATCCCTGGCGAGGATCTGAAGCCGTGATTGTTAACTTTCCTAGGCTTAAGTTGTGCATAAGACTGCTTGTATGTCTTTATCTTCACTCACACAGTAACAACACTTTACAATCAAATTAGTGAGAATTCCAGTGACTAAATACGAAAGAACAAAACGACCAGTGATAATGGTTAACTGACGTGGCTACTTGTGGTGGACAGATAAGAGTCTTTGCAACTCGGACCCCTAGAGTGACGCCAACACCCGATCCTCCACCGAGGATCACAACATCCACCGAGGATCACAACATCCAGGGAAACTACACGCCCACCTACAAAATAAAGTACCTACTTTGACCCTGTTGTTGCTACGCCCTATTCTCGTTGATCCGTCACTTCGCAAACACCTCTTACATGGTGATCAAATTTTGCCTTTTACCTAGTACTGTATGTTATTAGTGGAAACTGCGGTAATGAGATATAGGTGATACACTAGGTAATGTTAAAGTGCAATATGCAGAATTAATAGCTATGGGAGAAGTGCTACGAAATATTCTGTGCTAACGAGAAGAGGCTACGGTTCTTACTGGTAACCTGAGCTTCTTGCTACTGTGCGCTACATCTGCCATCTAACTGGGGGATGTGGGACTCGCTCATTAATCAATTCCTTTCTCTCTCGGTCAGGGTCTGCCTTTCTCGCCGCCAGAAAGAGAGGCAGCGTAACAATAAATCATTCTACGTGAACTAGTTTATTGTTTCAGTGAAACATATATTATCCAGCAGTTCGAAAGTTGCTCAAGTTCAGTATCACACTTTGCAAACTGGCATACATTTTAATTCAACACATGCAGAGTAACAGGAGGCAGTCAAACCAGAGACCTTGGACGGGTGGGTGAGACACGACCTACATGCACATGACGTCAACTGGTCTAATATCAGTATAACTGCACTGACTGAACCAGATATCAAAGGACTGCCAATATCATCTCACACACTCTCCCTACCCACCCATCGTTTTCAAGATTTGATTCTTAAATATATTTCTCGTTATTACTTTACTATTTAAATGACTCACGAAGCATATACTAAACTCCACACTTCCAGCATGAAAACGAAGTTAATATACTGGTGAAAAGTGAGAATCGTGTAAAGCAGGGATGAGAACAATAGGAACACTGTGGCATGAAGAATGTAGAGCACAAAGGGTTCAGGTTTAACCCTCTGACTTCTCGTAACACACATGCAACGCAAACTGGCTAAAGCAAAATGGTTTTTATCGACCTGAGGGAGACACTTCAGCAGTCCATGGATAATTTAAGAGAGATAATGTTGAAGAAAGGCAACGGGAATTGGAAAAGCGTACAGGGTAATGGTACGATGTGTGTGTGTGTGTGTGTGTGTGTGTGTGTGTGTGTGTGTGTGTGTGTGTGTGTGTGTGTGTGTGTGTGTGTGTGTGTGTGTGTGTGTGTGTGTGTGTGTGTGTGTGTGTGTGTGTGTGTGTGTGTGTGTGTGTGTGTGTGTGTGTGTGTGTGTGTGTGTGTGTGTGTGTGTGTGTGTGTGTGTGTGTGTGTGTGTGTGTGTGTGTGTGTGTGTGTGTGTGTGTGTGTGTGTGTGTGTGTGTGTGTGTGTGTGTGTGTGTGTGTGTGTGTGTGTGTGTGTGTGTGTGTGTGTGTGTGTGTGTGTGTGTGTGTGTGTGTGTGTGTGTGTGTGTGTGTGTGTGTGTGTGTGTGTGTGTGTGTGTGTGTGTGTGTGTGTGTGTGTGTGTGTGTGTGTGTGTGTGTGTGTGTGTGTGTGTGTGTGTGTGTGTGTGTGTGTGTGTGTGTGTGTGTGTGTGTGTGTGTGTGTGTGTGTGTGTGTGTGTGTGTGTGTGTGTGTGTGTGTGTGTGTGTGTGTGTGTGTAATAGTGGAAGGACGGAAGAAACGGTTAAGAGAAATATAAAGAGGAAACGAACGAAATCAGAGGAAAATGGAAAGAGGAAAGTTACCGTAATAAAATGGTATCTGATGCAAGGAAGACCAAGCCTCTCAAGCGCCAGGTACTTTTCAGGCCTCGGTACTCTTTTTAATTTAATTCTTCCCGCTTCCTAATGATTTTTACCCCCAGCTTGAGCACAGACTTCGAGGCGATGCTCCCGGATCTAAAGACACCCTTAGGTTGCAGGTACCGGTAGTAAACTTATCAGTGGTTAACTGAAGGAAAGCCCTCCCAGCGAAAGGATTAAAAACGAACACACACACACACACACACACACACCGCTCGCTGGCTCAGTGGTAACGTTCTCAATTGCCATCTGGTAGACGGGAGTTCGCGCCTCGCTCAGGTTGCGAAATGTTTCACTGACGATGTGGGCGGTTACTGTCCCCCTCGAGCAAGGGGACGGGTGTGTGCTCGTGTGAAGGACACAGCCTTGCCCTTAGATCGGACTATATGAGCTCTCAGCTCCCTTCCGGGAGGGTAAAAGCTGACGATCATGACCATCAAGTGATCCTGACCGAACCTGTGAATAACACACACACACACAAACATACACAGAAAACAAGAAAGAGAAAAAATGAAGTAAATTCATGCAGCTGGAAAAGAATGGAGACAAAGGTTGACGAAGACCTACATCAACATTCCTGAAACACACACACACACACACACACACACACACACAAACGGAGCCAGACACAACACACATGCCACCCTGCCTTACAACGCAAGGCACACAGCATAAGCGGTACAGGTAACAATACATGGCACCAGCAACGTAGTCTCATTGGCATGGCAGACTTCGTTGCGTGTCTTATTTGGCTACAACTTGTTAGCTATTATATACTTGTTTTTATATATATCGGCATAGACTGCACCAGTAACATAAAATACTATAGTAACACAAAATACTATAAATATGTGAGGTGCAGAAATAAGTCGCTGATGATGAGCTGTTTAGGAATTCCAGTTTTATACAATCTTGGGGTAGGGGCCCGAGGTTATGTTAATGTCCAGAATATTAAACACTTCCATTCTTACTGTCTCTATACGCCTTTTTTCATCTCTGGGAGTTTCAAACATGTGAGTCACTTCGCCTTGTGTCTTGTGACCACTGCTTCGCCTTGTGCCTTGTAACCACTATGCGTTTCCAAAAGTAAGCCCGATAAAACAAAAGTAAATTTGCTCTGCAAACACCACACTCGACGTCTAGCTAGCTACTGCAATTGCATACTGGAAGACCATAGGTACGAGTTTTCATATCAGAAAAGAAAAACTTGCAAACAGACAAATAAAACTAAATAAACAAATGACAAATAAATAGATAAGTAAATAACAAATTCTGCTGGGAGTGGGAAGGATGAAGGGTACGGGGTATGAAGCGGGAGGCAGCGTAGATGGTGAAGGCGTTTGGCCTTAGAGTCGTATTCTCACTGGCTTAGGGAACTTCTTATGATAGTAATCCTTCATTAACTGTTTATTCTGCATATTACACTCGTTACTTTGTTACACGTTGTCTCTTATATATCGATATAGGTGGTAAAATATGGAAAAAGTAATGTTCTGAAAGATATAAACGAACAAACGGGTAAGAAAAATGCGCTGCGAAGCCTGCTAAGTCAACACGAATATGTGCCTTAACCTTAGGGCAGCCTTCACCCTTTACGGAACGTCTATGTTGATGTCTGCTTACCTGGGTGGGTGTGGCGTGGGCTCCAACCTTTGCCTCACCGCACAACGTACTCTACCATATCCATCACTCTAACCCCAGCACGTTTTCAGCACCCAATCCGCCTACTGCAAGATTCTCGTATATAAATCTTGCTGAGTTGCGATGTCTGTTTTTACTCACGTTAGGTCATTATCTAAGTATTTACGTACTATTATTTTTCTCAGTCAATAATACTACAGTATTAATCTAAACCTTGCGTAGCAATGTACTGTTTTATACCTATGCTTCTGTTCTAAGTATCTGGCCATCAGCTACGTACGGTAGTTTTCCTAAATCACTTCATCTGTCTCTTAACCGAATTCACCCCGTCCAGTAGCAATGTAACGTGTTTTAAATATGTTGATTTTCTGGATATTTACTCAGCCATGACTATTCTTCTTCCATTAAATGCAATCAACTACTCAAGCGGATGACTAGTACCTACACAGTACATACATTCCGCTGATTAGCGATACTTTCTGCTCGCTACTCATGATGATTTCCTGTGTGTTCCTAATCGAATAAAACGACATCTATAAGACAACCATCGTACCCCATGACCCTTTTACTCTACAAAAATAAATGGCTTTAAAAAATAGATAAAGATTCCACGGAAAAATACTAAAGTTCACTCCACATAAAAGTCACACAAGGTTCATGAACAAATACATGGCTACAATATACATGATACACAACGAGCCAGTACAGAATATAAAAATGTTACACCGTTGAAATTAACATGGGCAAGACGCAGTACCCCCCTGCCACTGAACTCTATAATAATGGAGTGACTATCGTCGCAGTGAGTGTGACTTTGGCCGCCATATTAAAACACCGCACTCGTTGCCTTCACCATGGAGGCAGACGTTCTTAGCTTGCTTGCCGTCCTAGCTTAGCTTAGCTTAGTTTGCTGTCTCTGTTTCGCTGTTTCCATAAGCTGCGCAGCGGGCCATGGCACTATGTTTTACCAGTGCAGTGGACTATGGCACTATATATTCCGAATTCATCGGCTGATTTCAAAAAGCGCGGGCGTCAGGCGTGATGCATAAACATCATCAGCGCCTCCCTGGGCCCCTGACGGTGGGCACAAACTACGCGGCGCTACTCATGAGAAGGCTCCTCCATATGATCAGGGCCCATATACATGTACAGTATATGATAAGAGCTCTGTCCCCTCGCCAGCCCAAACCAACTGACTGCGTGACGTCACATGTAAACATTCCAGACAGCTCAAGAGGGAGAGAGAGAAAAGAGAGCAGCGGGCGCGCGGGGTCACTGAGCTCTCTCTCTCTCTCTCTCTCTCTCTCTCTCTCTCTCTCCTACAGGGTTATTCTCTTATAAAACTTTTGTATCTAAAAAACAAGGGTCTTTTTCATTAGTCTCAAGGCAGGATAGCCTCCTTGGGCTGCATGACAGGTTGGAATTCATTCTTTCATTCTCTCTCTCTCTCTCTCTCTCTCTCTCTCTCTCTCTCTCTCTCTCTCCTATAGGGTTCTTCTCTTATAAAACTTTTGTATCTAAAAAACAAGGCTCTTTTTCATTAGTCTTAAGGCAGGATAGCCTCCTTGGGCTGCAAGACAGGTTGGAATTCATTCTTTCATTCATTCATTCATTCTCTCTCTCTCTCTCTCTCTTTCATTTATCCTGTTCTTAAGTAAATGGAGTTCAGACTAAGACCAGATCACCTGGCAGGTACTGTAAGCTCTGCGTGCTATGAGTATATTTGTGGCTTCTCTCTCTCTCTCTCTCTCTCTCTCTCTCTCTCTCTCTCTCTCTCTCTCATAAATAATAACATGCTTCACCTCATTACCTTCAGCACACTAACACTCTTCAACTTACATATCGATTCCCTGTCATAACAAAGTCTCCCTCCTCTCATATCAGTTCATGCCACACTTCCTCAGTCTTTTCGCCACCCTGCACCCCGATACCTTTCATCCCAGTCAACATTCTCACCATCTCCCTCACGTCATTTCTCGACCTCATCAGCTTTAAAACGTGTGGAACTCGTCACCTATCGCACCTCGCACACTTCAACCTTCCATCTCCCACAATAAATCATCGATCGCATCCATCTTACATCTCCATCACCTAATATAGTCTCGTCAGCTGTAACTTCCCTTCTCTTTACCTCAACCATCTCTCTTCTACCTCGCACACCTCTATTCTCATGATCTCCCATTCACTGTATTCATCTACCGATTTTATCTTACACCTCGACCATCCTTACCTCACCTCATTCTGCCAAGCATCTCAGATTTAAAACCCTCCCACCTCATCTCAGCCACATTTCTTCTACCTAGGGTACCTCTGTTTTCATATTCCCTTCATTCTGCATTCGTTTTCTATTCTCTCATACCATGCGCACTCTACCTCATGCGACTCACTTGTCATTACACCTCTTTTTTTACCTTTCTACCTCAGGCTCTCTCCATCCTTCACTTCTGCTCCTTGATCATCATCATCTTCACCAGCCTTAATTTTCCCTAACCACCACCGCAGCCACCATCACCACGCCAATCTAATTCTTTCATCTGTCCCATTCTGCCATTTTTTTTCCACCGGTGTGTTTGAATGGATGAGTAAATGGAGAGTGAGTCGTCCTGTCTCGGCTACCTCCCTTTCCTTGGGGGAAGCAGCCTAGGTATATAGATAGATAGATAGATAGTGTAATACTTTCTCCCTGGGATCAAACAGTTTGTTCATTAATCTACCCTTGACGACAACTGTTTTGGACCAGTCATGCTAGCCCAGAATCACCGCGCCAGGCTGAGATAAACAACAAATATTCAATATTCTCTCGCCCCACTTTCTCCTTTGTTTTACGCCCTTACTTGATTTCTTTCCTTCTTTCTTGCATCCTTCAATCTTTGCTTTCCTCCAACTCCCTCTTCGTGACAGCTTCCTGTCTTGGAAGTCTTCCCTTCCCCACCCTCCTCTAACTTGCATATTTACCTCCGAAGGAGGTTATGTTTTACCCCGCGATGGTTTGTCTGTCCGTCTGTTTGTTGGCAGGAATACTCAAAAACTTATGAACGAATTTTGAAGAAATGTTGTGGTAGTGTGGGGCAGGCACCAAGAAATAAATTACTAAATTTTGGGCCGGATTCGATCCAGATCCGGAGTATCCCGCACAATATCTCCAAAAGTTCTCAATGAATTTCAATGGAATTTTGTGGAAAGGTGCGCCATGGGCCAAGGAAGAATTTATTAGATTTTGAGTCGGATCCGGGTCCTATATCCAAGGATCCGGATCCGGGATTATTATAAAAAAATATATATATATATGAACGGATTTTGATTAAATTTTGTGATAGGGTGGGCCATGGGCCAAGGAAAAAAAAAATTGAATTTTGGGGCGGATCCGGATCCGGAGTATCCCACACGATATCTCACAAAGTTCTAAATGAATTTCAAAGAAATTTTGTGTAAAGGTGGACCATGGACCAAGGAAGAAATGATTCAATTTCGGGCGAATCCGGATCCAGATCCCATATCCAAAGATCCCGATCTAGATCCTTTTTAATGGCAACGGCAGTGGCGGAGGTATGCGCTCTCTGCTTACTATAGTGTTCCTCCTCGTAACATAGGGTTTGGGTGGAGTCACCCCCTCCCTACACTATTGCCATGTTTCCTAACCCTACGATGTATAACGCCTGTGGTTTGTGTAGTAGGAATGATACATAAACATAACTCATACTAATATAACTGTAATGAAAGTGCTGACATGTATCAAGGAAGAATAAAACTATTCTGCATACTATATTATACGATAATAGAGAAACGTGGCATAAAAATTTGGCAGTGTTGCTCTAAAAATATTCTAATTATTATTTACTTCCCCAACACTTCTAACATTGCTAATTAATTTAGCAAGTATAATTGCAAGAAAATTTGAAGGGATAAAAGTGGGAAGAGGCGATCCTTTCATAATTAAAATAAATATATCAAACAGCTCTGGGGTGGCAGCACTCACGCGACACGTGTTTGTGTGTACGCTGTGGGAGGTCACCAACCCCCTACAGGATTTAGGCCTATTGGGGAAACCTCTATAAAAAAAACGCGCCGTGACTTTTACCTCAAGGGTGGTGCGGAAATAAAGTCAAAATTATAATCCATACATAAAAATGGAAGTAAAAAACCATGGATGACACATAACAAAATCTAGCGAGAGAGAGAGAGAGAGAGAGAGAGAGAGAGAGAGAGAGAAATAATAATAATAATAATAATAATAATAAAACTTTATTTCCACTAAACAGTGGGTATTCTTATACATTATACAGTAGTACAGCATACAGTATGAAAGTTCTATACACAATATAATACAAGTTGATACATATGGTGGAGAATAGTGACAGAGAGGTAAATGGTTTAAAAAGGTGTGGGGACACTTAGGTTAAAAATAGATCAATTAAGGGATTTAGGAACGAAGGCAGTGGGAAGGATTAAGACAGATGGGATTGTAAGATTAGGGAGTTTGAGCAATAGGGTAGAATGTATGCTCTCAATAAAAGTATAGCAATTATCAACGGCTAATTATTATACAGGTGTTGATGGTGGGGGTCTATATTTATAGGAGGTGTTGGTGGTGGAGGTATAGCGGGTGTTGTTGATGGGGGTGTTGTTGGGGGTAGGGGTATAGGGGGTGTTGGTGGCAGGGGTATAGGGGGTATTAGAAAAACGGAGATCACAAGAGGGAAACAGTGTCAAGGTCATCGCTGATGGAGAGGTCAGCTCGGAAACGTGGCAACAGTGCAGGGAGGGGGTGACTCCACCAAAACCCTACGTTTCGATCTGTCAGACTATAGCTCATTCTGTGTTCCTTTCCTTAGCAGCCACGTCTTCATCTTTCCTCCAGTTCCTCCCCCCGTCCATCCTCCATCGTTTTCCTCCCCTTCCCTATTCGCAGTCATAATATCCTGTCTTCTCTCTCCTTCCCTCGTCCTCCTCCTCCTCCTCCTCCTCCTCTTCAGACATTTCTTCAATCTCTCTCTCTCTCTCTCTCTCTCTCTCTCTCTCTCTCTCTCTCTCTCCCTCCATCGTTTTCTTCCTAAAGTCACATCTTGTCTTCTCTTTCCTTCTCTCACCCTCCGCCGCCTCCTCAATCTCTCTTCTATATACCTTCTCTATTTCTATTTCCCTTCCCTCTCTCACTGCCGCATCTTCCTGGTTGTTGTTCCTTTCCCTCATCCTTCTCATTTTTTTTTTTTCCAGCTTCATTAGTTTCCCTCTCATTTCCTTCCGTCATATATTTCTGTATTCCTCCTTCTTCTGTGCCAAATCCTTCTATCTTTTATCGTCCAGTGTTTGTTTTCCTCTTCCATTCCTCACCCTCGTTATCGTATCATCTTTCTTACCCTTCCTTTGACACTTGTATCTTCCTTCCAGTCTTTTTGTTCACCTTTACTGTCCCGCTCTTACCTTTTCATAGCTATCAACATTCCACCCCACTCCCTTTCCCCACGCTTCCCTTCCTTTCCTCCTCCTCCAACGTAAGGGTATATTCGTGAGGTGTTAAAACAAGGGTAAGGGAAACAGAAGGCACATGCGAGGGAACGGATGACAGTGGTAGTTATCGGTGGAATGGTGTAGGTTTGGTTAATTGAATGATCCGGACAAGGGTTACCGTGTGAGCATCAACTCCACAAAACCAGCAGCAATTAGGGCAGTCGACCTCAGGATATAGCTTCCTCCGAGCATGAAATCACACGTCGTATTCATAAACTTTCTTTGTCTGTGTATAAGACTGCACGTTCATACTTATATCTTCATTCGTACAGCTGCTAAACACTGCACTGCCAAACTTTAGCGAACGATGAAGTGGAAATACGATCGAAAAAGAAAAAAATAAACTATTCCTGACAATAATTGCCATGAAGACCTGTTTACCTTACGAACTGGTTAAGATCTATTATGAATACGGCCCCGCCTATCGTCCCCCAAGGCCTGAATGTACCCCTCGACCCTTCACACCCGCCCTCCTCCTCTCCCTCCCTCTCCTCTCTTTGTGTTACACCCTGTTAATTTCACATTTCTTCATGCCTTTCACATCGGTTATCTCTTTCATCACTAAGACACTCCCTCCATTTCTTCATCCTTGTATAACTTCCCTACTTTTCCATCTTTGAAAAGCTACTTGAAAACTAACTTCTACCCCTTCCTCTTCTTCATTCATAGTTTCTCTCTCTCTCTCTCTCTCTCTCTCTATGTATTTTCTACCCTAAATACTGCCCACCCATCACCCTTTCATATTTCAATCCCTTCCTTTACTATGACCTATCCTCTATTCACCCTACCACCCCTTATCCTTCCATTATTATTTTCTACTTGCTTCCATCACCACTTTACGCTTAGGTCATCTTTACTCCTTTAATATTCTCAACCTTAAATTATTACTCTTCTCTCCCCACTTTTTCTCTACATCATTTTAGTAACTACCGTGATTCGATCATCCATATACCCTCACATACTCTGTTTTCCCCTTGTCCCTTTACTCTCTCTCTCTCTCTCTCTCTCTCTCTCTCTCTCTCTCTCTCCTATATCCACGTATTACTTCTTAATCCCTTCACTGCGAACTGCTGAGCTAAATAAAATCATCTGGCGGTAGCAATTAAAAAAAAAATCGTCCAAGGAGTAAATGGGTTAATGGAAACTATTTTTAATCCCGTCAATAATACAGGTTCTTCTGTGCGTTAATAGAACCGTCAGGAGGCAGCCAGAATGAGACAGATCGTAGCCAGTTAACCCCTCCACTACGAAAACTTCCTTTTTTTTTTTTTTTTTTTTATACATTATTCTCGCTATCTCCATAACCCTCAAACTGAGTTCGGATGAAGTGAAACCGCTGGTAACTGAAGGGTTAAGTTGTGTTGGGTTTAATTTATTTTCTCGAACTCCCTTCAGTACCAAAGGCTTCCTTGTAAGCTGAATAAATTGTTTAGACCTAACATGATACAAATAAAGTACTTAAAAGAGAACAACGCAGTGATGGGATTAACCTACTCTATCTGCCCCTCTGCCTACCCTTCCTTCTTAGCTGTAATCCCCTTCCCTTCCTCTCCTCTCTCTCCCCGTTTCCAACCTGTTTCTACTCCTATGTTCTCCCCTTCCTTCTAAACATCTCCCTCCCTCCCTCCCCCCCCCTCTCTCTCTCTCTCTCCATTTTCTATTCCCACACACTTCACTCTCCGTTTATTGTAACATTCTTCTATTCTTTCCCTCCTCTAAATTCCTTTTAAATTCTTATTAACCTCTTTTATTGCTGTCTCCCCACCATTCTTCCTAGTTTTATTTGCATTATTCATCCTTCTCCATTTCAAATCCCAACTCTGTACTAGGTCTCAGTTTCATACAGCTCAAAAAAAAAAAAAAAAAAAAAAATGAAGTAAACATAATATTTATAAGTGGCCATCAATTCCTCCCTTTCTTGTACTTTTTGTATGTCCTCTTTCATCAATCACGTATTCTTTTCCTTGCCTCCCTACCTCCTCTTCTCCATTCTTCCATTCACCTTTTCGCCTCTCCTTTTAGTTCTGGTTCCCGAATCATACCTCTCTCCCTTCCCTCATCCTCCTTCACTGTCACGTATATCCTATGTCCTCTCCCCTACCTCTCCCACTTACACTCTCTAACCCCAGTTTCATTCAGCCTTTTAACTCTCTCTCTCGCTCTCTCTCTCTCTCTCTCTCTCTCTCTCTCCCCCTCTGCTTTTCCTTTCTTTCCCCTATACTTGTTTCTCTCATCGCCACATCCTTTCTTCCATCCTCTCCACCCCATTTCTTCCCTTCCTTCCACTTTCCTTTCTCTCTCCTCTCCGCCTCCACGGGCCTGCTGACGAAAGCACCGCTGACTCAAACTGGCCACAGCTTTACTGCCTTTCTTTATGGGCTAAGCTAAGCAGAAAGCCCGGTTCCTGACCTCTTATCTCCCTTGGTATGTGGTAGGGTTCTTCCTCCTCGTTTTTTCCCCTACATCTGCTCAGCTACATTCAACTGGCCCTGTACCATTACTATTCAGTATTACAATTTTAGTTTTCATCTCAATATACAGCAATTAATTCCGATACTTCGTTTTTTTATCAATACCTGTACATCAGTTATATTTCACCCACTTCCATACCAGTACTTTCCTATTCCCAATGTTCACAAGCATTTTATTTGAGATATGTTAGAGCTTCACAATTATTTTTCATTACTCTAGCTTGGAAGTCGATTACATTTCTCTAATGCACTGTAATTATCAGCTTTCCACTCAGCACCACAACTGGCAAAAGCTAAGTACATCCCCAAGGGCAGGTAGCCATCCTAACACCTGATGCATAATTACGTATTAATGATGTCTAAATAACACATTTCAGAAGTGATGCAGCTACTTAAAAACAACTATGGACTGATATAGACGCCCACCAGCGCGCGCGCGTGTGTGTGTGTGTGTGTGTGTGTGTGTGTGTGTGTGTGTGTGTGTGTGTGTGTGTGTGTGTGTGTGTGTGTGTGTGTGTGTGTGTGTGTGTGTGTGTGTGTGTGTGTGTGTGTGTGTGTGTGTGTGTGTGTGTGTGTGTGTGTGTGTGTGTGTGTGTGTGTGTGTTTATCTTTCTACCGGTATCTATCTATCTATACATATATAAAGACGGGAAGAGGGGGGAGGGGAAGGAAGAGAATGGATGGGCTAGGGGTGAAGAGGTCACCAAGTCCAGGCGGTAAATGAAGGATAGATTATACTATGAATGTTGAGTAAATAAGGCAGGTGGAACGATAATAAACTGGTGGTGGAAAAAACGTTGAAGCTGTGGAAACATGAAGGTGTACTGATGACACGAAGGATAATAAGCCTTTTAGTACGGCAGCACCTTTATATGTATCATACCTGTTTTTTTCTTTGGCTCAATGGAGTTCTCTTGTGGTGAAAGGATTAATGATGGCTATAACTAACTCGCCCTATAACATATCTCCCATATGCCGTGTAATACTGTCTGGAAGTAGCAATAATAATAACAGTAGAAATAAGAAGAATAAAATAGCAACAACAACAACAACAATAATAATAATAATAATAATAATAAACTATCGTGCAGACAAGTTAAGACAGAGATGGCAAAGAACGTTGTATGAGTGAAACTGATTGGGCGAAGAAAAATTATTGACAAACTGTAGACGACGACACCATGAATCATCCGCCCCCTAGTACTAAAAGTAAGGCGTGACAGGATACGTGGCAGCGAGGTATACACACAGGATGTTCGACAGGATGGGTGACACTAACACTAGTCCATAAGGGTTCGAGTGGCACTGTTCGCCTGTTACCTCAACCTCACATCAGCCAAACCTTTGACCGATATGATCACCGGGTCCATTATTCATTTAATTATGACGACATGATTTTAACGACAAGGGTGTTGCTACTGAGACTGAGTCGATTTTGAGGTATGCAATTAATTATGCATGTATGTATGTTTACAAAATATTAATACCTGATCTGATTTCGAGGAAAGTGCTTTAGTTAAGTCAGGCAGGGGAGGTTATATGCCATACATTATTTTTTTTTTACTTTAAAAAGAAAAACTGAACCTCCCAAGTAAAACCTGAATACATAAACTGCTAAACCTAATAAGTATTCCTTCATAATTTCTGACATTCTCTCTCTCTCTCTCTCACACACACACACACACACACACACACACACACACACACACACACAAGCAGAGATAAACCGTGGAATAAAGCGCGGCTAAATCTTGCACAACAGGTGGTGACCGAGCGCGAACCATGCGATCAGCTGACTCAATGTAAACACAGGCTGGCGGCGGTGAAGACGTGGAAGATGGGGGTGGGAAGAGGAGGAACTAAGCCGCTGGCAAGGGCGTGGTACTCTCCCTTGCCAACACGTGTACTGTTTCTAAATGCCACTTCGCCTCTTTGTGTACTAACACTATGACGTCATCAGTAGTCATCCACGACGGAGAGGGCGAAGCTGAAGGTCTTGGCAGAGTGGTCAGGCCTCCCCTTCTCCGTTGAACATGAATGCAAATCAATATTCAATAACGCTGATAACACAGGCCTACAAAAGTGAATCTCAGGCAAATTTTTATTACCTGTGATGGCTGGTGAATTAACTAACAAGACTGCTGTACGATCCTTCTTCCGCTTCACAAAACTTAGCATACGAAGCACTTAACGATACAATTTATTCATGCAAGACTGCTGACTGGACCCGACTAAACAATCTCGAAATCCACCAGTCATGGTTCCTCCGTAATTCATAAAACACGCACTGTGAATGAGTTTGTTCTAATATGCACCTTCGTTGTAACTGTATGGTGGCTGAAGATCTATTTCAGCCTGCATACATCGTACCGGTACTTTTCATTTGTAACGCCAAAAAGTACTTTCAGATCAATACTGACCCCTCAGTCTGTCCACATAATTAGTTTGACTTTCAAACAAATTAACTCAATGCCACTATCCCATACCGTTTCTACTTTACAAGCTGTTGGTAGAACCAACTCCATACCATTATTACTGGCATTTCTCCTTTATATAAGCTACCAGTTGAACCAAAGTCGATAAGGAACTGCGATTATTTTCCCATCCGCCCCAATTAACCTTACATCCACGGCCATACTGCGTACATGAAACCAGCCACACTCTACCTGGAAATTCCTCATGTTCCTTCCAGATCCCGCTGGTACCCCCTCACACACTCATTGTCTATACACACGCTATACAGTCATTCCTCTCTCCCATACACGTTAATCACCACGCACATTAACACCCATAATGGACAACATGCACACCATTACGGTCTTTAAACCTGTCGTTAGGGTCTTACCTAAACCGAATAAAATAGTTTGGCAACAGACATCAAGAATAAGGTACAAAGAAGGTTAACCTCTTCAGTCTGAGTAATTTTCCCTGATATATTTTGACGTTTTTACCTTTACCAACTGGAGGCGTCTGATATAACCTTCATCGTAAGATAAGTAAGATCGTCTAGAGCAAAATGGAATTTATTTATAAACTTCTTCACTAAGAGATATCACACCTTAGCTAAACAATTCGTGTGAAGGTAACACGAACAAATGAAAACAAGCTGTGTTACGAAGAAGTTAACCACACTTTGTCTCCATGTTCCCTGGTGGAACCGAGCCAAACACCCAACTACATCTGAGCACACTAAAGGTCGTATTTTTAGTGGCTTTGGAGATTCGCACCCCCTTTTCTTTACCGATTTATTCTGCTCACTATACCTCAATATACTTCCTATAATCCTATATTACTGATACAAACTGTCAATATTAAAACGATAAAAACAAGATACAAGTGAATACTAAAGTGTAGTATGCAAAACTAACGGCTAAGAAAGAGGCGCTACGAAGCTTTCTAAGCCATGCAGACTAAGGACGTCAAACTCATCACCCACACATGTTCATGGCCAAGAGATTATTTATACACCACCACCTAACATAAACTTACATCCCAAAGTTATATATACCAGAGCTGTGCGTAGTCCAACTTCCTTTCAGGCTAGTTCGGTTCTCTTCACCCCAGAAAACTCTTTTAATTCCTCCAGTGCCATGACGTCTTTCGTGTTTTATTCTTGCCATCTCCTGACGATTCGGCTCAATTTAGGATAAATTTAATATACTGAAGGGGTTAATGGTTAATGAAAGCCTAATATAACCCCTTCTGTTCAATGCCTCTCCTAAGCTGAATAAATCGTTTGAAAACAGTAAGAATAAAATGTAAAAGATGCTCCGACGCGAGGGTGTAAAATGTAGAACTCTCCTCACTCATGACGCCGAAACTAAGAATACACGATTCACAGATTATGATGCAGACACCCAATGATTTCCAACCAATACTGTGTACTTCCAACTTAACTCCTATAATACATTATCTATCTATCTATCTATCTATCTATATATATATATATATATATATATATATATATATATATATATATATATATATATATATATATATATATATGTTGCTGTTCACCTCTTCAACGGGGTAACATGAAAGCGCATCCCCACTGACCTGCATCCAGAGCCTCTGCTGCCATATGTATTGGTCTGCATCTAAGCAATTTTAAACCATCCAAAATTTGCTACGTTATACCACTTTTACCAATCCTATAAATAACACCCAGACACTTGCATTTTATTACCTTTTAACCTCCCTCCTAGCATTATACCATCCCTCATTATCTATATTTTAACCCGTCTCACACATTCCTAATTATATTATAATTTTCATCATTATCTACAGCTTTGCCCGTCTTACACATTCCAACTTACTGGTACATTTTAATATCCATCATCACTAACAGTTTATCGCCTTAATACATTCCTATTTATACTTAATACCCGTCAGTACAAATATATTAACCTTGTCACAAATCCTACTGACATATCACGGTCATGATCTCCTTCAGTTTTTGTCATCACTAAACTTTTCTTTTTTCCTTACCCATCCCTAATTCTAACTGTGTTCATACCAGCACCCCAGTAGGCCTATCCTCCGTTTCTTTAATGTAATAAACTCCATCAACTTCCTAACATCATACATCCTAGTACGGTAGCCCTATCCTTCGCGTTCCTGAACATCGTCATAAAACCTTTCTAGCCCATACAACCCTTGTGGCCCCAACCTGTGTGTCCTTGAACACTGTTAATAAAACCTCTCCAACTACTACCGACATCTTAGCAGCCCAAGCCTCTGTCCTTGAACACTGTAATAAACACCGTCAAGCCAATACAAGTCATACAAGCCCTATCCTTGGTTTACGAGTAGAACCCCTTCCCCAACTCTTCCTCTATGCATAAATGAATGAGTGAATGTACTGAAGGGGCGTGGTTAGATGTACTCACGCTATGCGGTCTACAGCAGCCTCGTCGTCATCAGCATGCCGCGGCGGGGGCAGGTGCTGGGCCTCCCTCCGCCGGTACCGCAGCACCACCACGTGTGACGCCACGGACAGCAGGAGCAGCACCACCAGGAACACCTACAAACAACACAAACACAACAGTTACTTACAATATCGCCCTTTCATAATGACTCGCAGCTGAATACAATCGTATGACTTGCCTGGAATTAAACACTACAGATATAAACCCACTTTATTACACACACACACACACACACACACACACACACACACACACACACAAACACTGGTATCAGCTAGAGAAAAATACTAGTTGTACCGACCATGCGAGGGGTAACTAACAATATCAACGTTCCCAGACTCCCATAACTCACTCTGGGGAATAAACTATAAAAAAAAAAAAAAAAAGTGCAGAGTTAGCTGTAATACAACAGGCTACTCGAGTTGTCCCGTCAATGAGAGAGTTAATGGTTACAGATTTAACATTCCTAGGTTACTGTAAATAAAATCATCTGGCAGTGGCTGGAATAAAACTTTGGAGTTGTCCAGATCACGAGAAGGTTAATAGTACCAGTATCAACATGCTCAGGATCTTACTCACTGTTAGCTGAACAAAATAATTTAAGGCTAGCTGGAATAAAATGCCAGCGTTGTTGTGATGATGAGGAAGTGAACATGTAAGGCTGCACTACATCACACTGGCAACATGTGTGAACACTTGCTTTGCCTGATGCAGTCACAATTAGTCACTACTCGTGCACGGAACAGCTTACTCATCGCTCTCAAATATGCTGGAAATAAAAATCATCATCGAACTTACATATACTGTGCTACTGAACGCCACGACTTTTAATTCCTACTGTCGTATCACAAGACGATTTAAATACTTCATTTCGATGATATTTTTCGACCTACTCTTGCTACCTCAAGACAATTTTATTCAGCGTTGGAAGGACGTGTCAAAATGGCGGAAGGGAAGTTATGGTTTTCACTTACCCTTTCGCTGCAATAGGTCCTTTAAAGCTGAATAAAATTGTCTGGATGCAACAAAAACAAATAAATAACACATCACCAAGGAGTAAGGGTTAATTCAGTGTTAGAAAACCCATTTGTACTCAACGTATTACCAAAGGCTTAATTATCTAACCCACAGTTTCAAAAATCTCACTAAAGCTGCGTATAATCACCTGGAACAATATATAAAAGACGTATTCGGGCTGAGGTGGTTAACAGCCTCTTTTGTCGTCCACCACCTGGCAGCGCATGTCAGAGGCACCAGTCGTCAGGAGCGATAAATGCTGGTGATAATGATGCTGACACAAGGCTAATATTAGTGCTGACATAATTATTTCCATGGTTTGACATTACTCACCTCGTTTTTTCAAACTCATTGGTGAGTCGGGGGGGAAAAAAAAAAAAAAAAAAAAAAAAAGCAGACTGACGTTCCGTAACCTCTGCTGAGCTTAGGCATCACTCGATCTTTATATATACATACCGGTACTGTACATTATATATATATATATATATATATATATATATATAAAGCGCAGATATTTTTCGGTCTGTGGGATGCAGCTATGAATCCGGTGGGCTTGAATGACATGCAGATTATGGTGTGGCTCATTTCACTGGGCATGCTGTTGATTCTTATCCCACCTTCAGATTTTCTCTTTCCGTATTTCTGGAACCTACCTCTCCTCGTCTTTAGGTGGGAAAGATAATGACGATGATGAAGACTGTTCAAATTATTTGGGCTGTCCCAGTTGCAGAGGTGTAATTCTGTCCCTACCATTAACACCAGCCTTGACCTTTGAGCCATGGTTTTACTTACAATGACCTTTCAATCCCCTGTTTTTTACGCACATGCATCAAAACGTACTCGTATAGAAAAAAAAAAAAAGAACATGCAGAGATTCTTTAAAAGACTGAAGATATTACTCAGGGTATAAGCTTATGACCGTCTACCTTTTCACAGTACTTCGACCTTTGATCTCAAAATAGTCTATTCAAACTATCACTTAAATATGTTTTTGTACTTTTATCTAAAGCCAGTCTTTTGAACTTCATATAAAAATAGTCTTAAACTTTCATCTCATAATAGTCTTCCGAACTATCTTCTAAAAGCAGTCTCCCAATCCGGACTTTCATACAAAGCTGGGACTTTCATATAAAAGAAGTCGTTCGAACTTTCATCTAAAAATATTTTTTTGGAGTTCTCGTCCAAAAATAACCTTTCGAACTTCCAGCTAAAGTCTCAAATTTTAAACTACATCGAACTTTCATTGATTTTTTTTTAATCCGAACTGACGATTTCCTTCGGCTGATAAAAATTCCTAGCTGCCAATGGATTAACAATATCCTGATTAAACCTTTCTGTGGATATATGCATACTTATCCCCTTAAGTCCAGTGACGTGTTATTGGTTTCTTATCTTGCAACCACCAGACGATATCACTCAACGCAAGACAGGCGTATAGCGGTGAAAGTGATGTAAGAATAAAAATAGAGAGAGGAGGTTCAGCAGGGACATCCTAACCGCCAAGAGGTTCAAATATGAATGCCAAACACGCATCGCACTTTTAGAACAACTGTGCCAGCAATAACAGGGACAAAACCGGCTTAACTAAAACAAGCACAACCCTCAAAGGAGCTTATACCCTGCTGACACTGAAGCCCGTGGTTATTCTGGGTGACACAGGAGGCTCTCTAGCACCTCTTCCTCGGCAAATTATTATGTCTATTACACCTTAACATTTTCCTGTAGCCTACGCTATTAATACCCTTTTAATATCGACCTAGGCTGCCTCAGTAAAGCAGGAGAGGACTCGAAGGCGTAAAGGGCAGACTACATCGCGAAGGAAATGGCGATATGAAATCTCAAAAGCCATATTCTCGTGGGGTTAGGAGACTTTCAACCATCTCTTCCGTAGTGAAATACCTTGCATATTACCTAATACTCTGTTCAATTTAACTAAGCCTAAAATACTTAATACTCTGTTCAATTTAACTAAGTCTAAAATTGCATTCTCTTCATTTTGAATGCTGAACTGCTATAAAATGCGATTGCTATCAGCAAACGGTGGTAATCAAGCTGAGGTGTACTACGAAAAGGATGCAGTGTTGTAGCATTATTGTATTCCGCCACTGAATTACAGGACATAGGCTGCAGAAGGCCGAAAATCTCGGCCAGGTTATGGGAATTAACGTTTGGCACTTAATATGCATCACGAATCACCTAGCTAGTCAATATCAAGTGTTTCCATAAATATCAGCGCCAAGAAAAATTCAACGTGCTGTATGCAGAAACAAACTAGTATGTGGAAGAGGTGGAAGAAAAGCACCATCTAAGCCGTGGCGACGACGGTCCTAATACAACACCTTTATATCATGTTTTAAGAGGAGGCCTCAGAACAGTTACACTCTCATCACAAACTTGGAGTAATCTGGTGGTGACATGAATACTGCATAACTATAATTAAGAAAACAGCTTTATTACTGAGGCCACGAGGGATGCTGAAAGATGCTGCTGTTGAAACGGGGAATGGGAGAAGGAAAGAAAACACAGCAACAGATTTAGCTTCGCAAATCGCGTAGCTACATCACACACACACACACACACACACACACACACACACACACACACACACACACACACACACACACACACACACTTCTGTCGGACGGCGATCGACAGAGGGACCTTGACGTGATGAAGAGGGAGAGGGGAAGAGAGGGAGATGATAGGAAGGAAAGGGGAGGGGATGACAAGAAGGAAAGGGGGAGGGGAGACATGACGGAATGGGGGGGGGGCAGGAGACAGGAAGGAGAGGGAGGGGCGAAGGGAGGGGAAAGATAAGAAGGGCAGAAGACGATGATGGGGAAAATGATACAAACCATCAGAGACCTTGAATGACGAAGAGGAGGACAGATGAGGGGAGGGAGGAAAGTGGGGAAGGGGAGGCAAAGATGGGAAACACAGAAAGAGGTGGATGAGTGAAACGCCTACCCCATTAAAATGAGGAAAAATGAATACTAATCACTGGGTAGGGAAAAGGGATAGAATGGGATGCAATGCAATGCAATGGAAGAGAAGGAGAGGAGGGAAGAAAGAGGGGTTGTAGAGGAAAGTGTTGGAAAGACGAAAAGAGGGTTACTGGAATACAGAAGATAAAAAGAAAACGATACGTGGAAAACAATAAGGGTCACTGACATGGCGAAGGATGAGTGGGGGAGGAAAAGGGTATGAGGAAAAGATGAGAAAGGGGAAAAAAGGGAAGGGAAAAATACCGAGAAAACAGGTTATATATTTACACACACACACACACACACACACACACATATATATATATATATATATATATATATATATATATATATATAGCAGCCGTGGCTCAGTGGGTTAGAGCGCTCCACTTTGACCGAAGGGTTGGAGGATCGAATCCACCCAAGGGTCAATGGTAGACATCAGGAAGGGCACCCGGTCATAAAATGCTACATGCTCCAGTCCAAAAGTCCTCTACCCAGGGGCAACGCCTTAGCCCTTCGGGGATACTTGGCGTAAAACCAAATTATTATTTTTTTTATATTATATATATATACAGTATACATATACGGGATGTACAGTATGTTATATAGCCTACACACACACACACACACACTAATATATATATATATATATAGATAGATAGATAGATAGATAGATGGATAGATAGATAGATACACACACACACCAGTACAGAGAGAGAGAGAGAGAGAGAGAGAGAATTTTATTTTACGGCCCCAAACTAAATATAGTACTTGCATATGAAAGCTAAAACAGTACTTGCATATAAAAAATAAAGAGCCTACAGTACGGTACTTGCATATGAAAACTTAATCACTGTAAAAGCGTTAAAGCAGTAGATGTAACTCCTCCACAAGTGGCCTCCCAGGTAAGTACAGTCTATTAACAAGTAACGGCAGTAAACGGCATAAGTTCAGATAAGCTAAACCAGTAGTGAAAGTGCATAGGTTGGGGAGAGCGAATAATCTTGCACACATCTGCATGTGCTATAATTAACAGGTGTCCAGCTCACACACACACACACACACACACACACACACACACACACACACACACACACACACACACACACACGCAGAGAGAGAGAGAGAGAGTCTTGTTGGGCTTCTTTTGTATACTGTTATATATATCAGTGTCTGACAGTTCCAGATTCCTAAGTAATAAGAAAAAAAAAATTAATTACGCCACCAACTATCACACAGCAGAGCCTGTGATCCTTATAAGTCCTCTGTTGCTACTCTGATACACTGGCTACTTAGATACACTGAATAAACAGACAAAACAGTGGGGAAGGGTAAATATCCACTTCACACCCAATTTACCCTCAGCTGCCTTCCTGTGGTTAAACAATTGTAATTGCGTGTGGCTGGAATACGTATCGCACGGTCTTTCCCCTGACTGTTCCTTCTCACGCTGCCGCCACTCCCTTGTTATGAGAAGGAAGGGGAGCTTGGGAGCCTGGGAAATGGGGGAGTGGGACGGGAAGGGGACGGGGGGAGAGCTGAGGCGCCGCCGCCCTGGTGCCAACCCGACGCTGTCTCTACCACCACCACCCAGCCACCACCTGCCTCACTCTTCCCTCCCTCCCACACCTCAGTATTCAATCTCTCTACCTACACTTCCTTCTTTTTTTTTACTCTCTCTCAACCTACAATTTCTCGCCTCGCCGTGCACTACACACATTGTTACGCAATTTTATTTTTTAAAGCCACTACTTCTTCCTCCTTTTCTTCCAAGATTTTCCTGTGATTCTGTTTATTCACTGTTCTTTCGTCTTTCTCCATACTTACAATTCTACATTAATATTTTATCCTTTTCTACCCACACTTAATTTCGAGTCTGTCAATTTACTGCCCTTCTATCCTCCCTCTCCACACACATTTCTGTTTCCTCTCCATCCGTGTTTCTATCCTTTCCTCCCATTCTACTGAAATTTTCCTCAATTATTTTTTAATCATTCTTCTCCCCTTCATGAATACCATCCACTCTTTTATACCGACATTTCCTTTTCTCCCTATTTCCTAATACTTACCTCCGGTCTCTCTCTCTCTCTCTCTCTCTCTCTCTCTCTCTCTCTCTCTCTACTTCAGTCTTTGCTGCTTCTCCTTATACATTTATCTCCGTTTCTTTTTACTCTCGCTTCTCTCATTCTTCGTCCTCTACGCAATTAACTCAATTCTTATTCATTCATGATGTTATCATTCCCTTCCTCCTCCCAGTTTTTTTTTTCTTCTTCTCCCACATCTCTCAATGACCCTAACTACCTCTCCACATCTGCCTCCTCTTTGTCCCCACTTACCCCATTATTTTAACCAGCACCCATCACAACCCCTCCCCTCTTCTTTAACTGTCTCGCACGCACAGCCACCATCACCTCCACCACACTATTAACACCGTTTGTCCATCAACCCAACACCATCATCACAAAACATTCTAACATGGTGATCACACTATACCACAACCATCATCATTATCATCATCATCGTATTAAAAATAATCTATCTATGTATCTATTGCCAAACGCCTTAACCCCGTGAGGGATGGCCACAAACAAATCGCCTCTATGACTCCCTGTTACCCGCCATTTCATTGCCCTCCTCCCAGCTCACACCTCCCTCCCATATACCTCTCCACTCCATCTCGCCCTCGGCCTCCCCCTCCCTCCACTTCACCCATATACACTCCTCGTTAGTCTCTCGCTCTCCATCCTCTCCACATGGCCAAACCACCCCAATGTATTTCTCCTAACACTTTCTATCACATCCACATCCACACCACAACGCTCCTTCACTTCCTTTTGTCAGTCTCTTTCCATAAACCTTCAAATGCACCTCTCAACTCATTTCCACTGCTCTCACTCTTTACTTGTGTGTCCTTCCAACAAGGTCCAAGCTTCACTTCCATACTGTACGTTATAGTTGGTACCACAATGCTATCATGCTGCGACTTTTTTACTTCCATGCTCACTTCCCCATTTCTTATCACTGCTTTCAAAGAACCAGCCACCTTTCTTCCTTGTTGCACCTTTTCAAGTACTTCATCCTCTAAACTTCCATCCTTACTCATCACACTACCCAAGTACTTTATTGCATCACACTACCCAAGTACTTAAATGCACACACATTTTGCATTTCATCATCCAACCTCACTATACATTCAGCGACTTCCAACCTCACTGTACAGTCAGTGACTTCATTTCTCTTGAAGACCATACCCTACATTCACCTATAGATTCCGTTTCCTACACACTCTCCCAAATTCATTCTCCAAACCATGCAGTTCCCCTTCAGGAAGCTTCCAGCCGCTTCAACATCCACTGCCCTACCTTGTATCTCTTTTATAACCCCACCCATATACAGATTTGACAACCTTGGAGACATGACACATCCCTGTTTCAGTCCAACATTCAGACAAAAATTCACTATCCACACGCACTGCAGCCTTAGCACCCTCATACATACTCTTCACGGCATTCAAAACCTTCCGATCTACTCCATATATTAATAATATTTTCCACATTCCTTGTCTATCCATTCCGTCACGTACTTTCTCCATATCCAAGAAGTCCGCATACAACTTCTTTCCCTTCTCTAGAAACTCTTCCATTAAAGACCTAAGGACGAATATCCGATTTACACAACCTCTTTCCTTCCCAAAACCTCCCTGTTCTTCTCCAACTAATTCCTCTGTTACTTCCCTAACTCTGTCAATAAGTATCCTACCATATACTTAGTCTATTACGCTAAGTAGACAAATGCCCCTATGACTGCCACACACTTCTTTTTCCCTTTTTCCCTTGTGCAGGGGAATAATTATACCTGACTTACAATCCTCCGGGAATCTACTTCCTCCCAGGCCAATCTGTACACCTTCCATATCCATTCTACTAATATCTCTCCCCCATGCTTCAGCATTTCACCTTACACTCCATCAATTCCTGGGGTTTTCCCCATTTTGACTTTCTTCATTGCTTCCACTACTTCCATCCTACAGATCTCTTTCTCTCGTCTCACCACCCTCCTTCTCCCAGCCATTCCCCAGCCACTTATACTCGCATTACTATCATTCTCTATGTTTAACAGTTCTTAGTGTCCTCTCCAGCCATTCCCCAGTCACTTATACTCGCATTACTTTCATTCTCTATGTTTAACAGTTCCTTAAGAGTGTTCTCTCCATCTGCTCACTTTTTTTCCCTTCTCCACTATCAGTCTACCATTTTTACCTTTCACTCCCGTACTAAGTTCTCTATCACCCTGTCTAACTCTCTTTACCTCCTTACATTCCCTCCGCTTTACACTCAAAGTCCTTCTAAATTCCTCATTCACTCTCCTCTTACTCTCTCTTGCTTATCTTTTCACCACCCTCTTCCTCTCTAAACTCTTTCGTCCGTCTCTCAACTTCATGCCTCTGCTTCCTATCTACCCACTATATGCTTTCGTCTTTTGCGCCACTGCTTGCCTCACCTCTTCATTCCACCATGCTGTTCCTTGCACCCTCCTTCGTCTTCTCTTCACTCAGCACACCATCTCACACGCTGCACAGATTTCTTCGGTGAATATCTTGCACACACCTTCCACCTCCCCCATCTGCTCAAAGTGATATTTACCCAATCGCTCCTCAACATCTCTCATGTTTTTTTTTTTTTTTTTTCGTCCTCTTGCAACCTTTCTACTCTCTTTGTATGGACTACTTCCTTCTGTCCTTCCCTCCTACTATTCCTCCATTGCACATAAACTTTGACTTGACCACCACCAATTTATAAGTGGTCAGAAAGTCCACTCCCCCAACCTGTGTGTGCTCTTGCATCCATTACATACCTTCTCATTCTGTCATAATACTACCGTATTACTACTACTGCTACTACAACTACTACTACTACTACTACCACCACTAATAATAATAATAATAATAAAAGCTACCTTTGGCTAATAGCCATAAATCACCACCAACTACAGCTCCAACCACTGAAACCACAAAGATTAGCAACCACGATCGTTTACCGTACCAAACTCATCAAACTACCACTGACAAAAATACCAGCAAAGAAAAATAAAACTCCCTTAATCCAATAAAATGTAATATGACTAAAAGCACACCACTACCACAACAGCATCAGAAATACTGATACCATCGAAAAATTAAAAACCACAAAATAACAAAATGGCTACCATACTCTCGTACATTTAATACCACTAAAACACCGTCACATTCCACCAGAACTACCACCATCAACCACCACCAGCAAGACAGGCTAAACAGGAAGACGAGGTTAAGTCTGTTAAGACGAAGATGGAGAGGGAAGGGAGGATGAGGAAAAGGAGGAACAGTCGGAATTCGGTAAAGGGAAAGGAGAAGGAGGTATAACATAAGGGATAAGGAAGAAGACGAAGGAAATAATGAGGGACGATAAGACGAAGGGGAGAGCATTAAGAAAAGGATACTCGTATAATGTAGATCAGCGAAGAAAGGAAAGCAATACAACGAAGGGGGAAGGAAAGAGTAGAAGAAAATAAGCAAACAGGAGGAATGCCAAGGGTGAAAGAAAAAAAAAGAGAGAGAGAGACTCGTGATGCGAATGTAAGGTGAATGACACGAACTAGTCGAGAAAAATACATGAAAGGACCTCAGGCAATGAATTCAAAAATATTACAGAAGCGCAAAGAACGCCGTAAAAGCTGGCAAAAGAATCCGCAAAACTTCTTCTTCCAACCGCATGCAGTTGGGAGCCTAAAAGCTGCCCATTAAATGCTGTTTAAATGAGTGATGTGGGGCGGGCAAGCCTATTAAAATCAAGTGCATTATGGGTGAGCCAGACACCAAGGACAAGCTAAGCAGATGGATGCACATCAAAAAAAGGAAGACTACTATAGAATCGGAAAAGTGTGTGTCCACATTTCGGACTGGCCGATAAATTCCAAAATTACCGGTATTATCTTTATTGGCTTTAAATGCGTCCGCGGTCATTATGTTGAAAACGGTGTGGTGGGCAATTCAGCAAAGATTTTCAGCTTGTTTTTTATGAAGTATCCGAAAATGTTCATACTCTGTGTTCAACGGTCACTTTTCGTAGATTTCTGACCGAATTACACAATAGTGTGCAATGCACCGCCTGCTTACATCGCCTAAAAAGTGCTGCAGTCAAGCAATGATCAGCTGGAGATATTCAACAACCAGAAATTTAGCTAGATATATAAAAAAGTGGCAGACCCCTACCCTTGCAGCATAAGACATACATAACAGATAATAAATGAGAAAATATGACTGACAAAAAAGTAAAGCGTACCAACAAATATCTCCCTACGTAATTATTAATTAGCTAACGTCGCATCCTGTGAGGGGCGATCGCCAATGAATATGCAAACACAACCCCCCCTTCTCTCTTTCAGAATGAACACCTAGCCAACCACAGAGGAAGCAGAGGCGACCTTGACAACCAGCTGGAGAAATAAATCAGCCAAGATTCGGTCAATACTACAGATGCGCCTTCACCAATGAAAATGTGTGTGTGTGTGTGTGTGTGTGTGTGTGTGTACAGGACGAGTGCATCCGTGTTTGCTCGGTGATATTTTTTGGGTGGGAGAACTGCTGAGTAAGATTTTCGAGCTGAAGTTAACTACAGCCTTTATTAATACCTTCAAGTGCGAGAGCTACTTCCAAACTAATATAAAATCGTCTGGAGGCATCGACTAAAATTCAAAATTACGTCATCGGACTTCAGTCGTCAGTGATGCGAGGCGTATGACCTTGTACTGAGTTGCCATTCTTCGTTCAGTGTCGGCCTTGACTGCGGAGATCAGAGCTGGTTTAGTAAACATATGCTGTTCAGATGACCTACATCCTACTACACGCATACCACTCTAATCCACCTGGTCGCCGAACTGACGCACTTTCAAGCACATACTGTATTCACAAGATTATAAAAATCCATACGAGGAAAATAACCCACTTTCTGTAATATACTTAATGTAAATACACATCTTATTCTTACTACCGACAAACTATTTTCTGCAGCTTAAAACAGCCAAATAGTGAAGGCAAATCTTTGATGCTTATAGCCAGCACATATCCAGAACTAGGCTAATCCAGTACGTTGAAGTATTCGGTTTCAGTTAAAACACAGATACGTGCTAAACATACCAGCAATACAGAGTGTAACATACACAAAATTTTACCTACCACACTTTGAAACAGTTATTACCTTATACACAAACGTCTTTTCCACCCTAATTACTGTACATGGTACACTGTAGTTGGTACCTGTAGGTACACCTTTCATACATTCAACGGTTGCTCAGTTTACAAAAGCTTATTCACTTCCAAATCTACTACCCTACTAATGGGAACCAGAACTTAAAATTCCCGTACAAATTCCACATCTGTCACTGACTGGAGATAAAACAGTTAAGTGACTAACTACAGTAGTATAAGGAACGAGAATGTTTGACCTAGTGGTAAGGGTACCCACTGAACGGGACTACTTTCAACAACCAGTTACAAGCTAAAATAATGCTCCATCGGTCGTGATGATTACGACAGCATTTACGATACTGGGGCCGGATGCTCAAAACTGGTCATATCTCAGTCCCGCCGTCGGTGGTCGCTCCTCTAGTCCCGTCTTAAGTTATTCCCGCCTTATGACTGACCACCTCCACCAATGTTCAAACGAGAAGCGGTCAGTAGTAGGGCGGGTATAAGTGTTAGTCCCATCAAGCGGCAGAGGGCAGGCAGTTCGGCAGCTGATCTGATAGCAACCAATGAGAATCAGTGTAACAAAAAAGGCACCCAATGAGAATCAAGGAGGTTGTTTCTAAACAGACAACTCGTGCATGCTGGTAACAACAAATATCACCGCCACAGATACTCGCCACACGCATGTCTGTCTGCTTATACTAACCTACTTCATAATGGAAGGTGAACCTAAAGCTAAGAGACCTCGGCGCCCAAACTTTACTGCTGCAGAACTGCTGGCTATGGCAACGAGTGTTGCAGAGAAGCAAGACTTTATATTGGGAAAATTTTCATTTGACTGCCTCAACAGGAGTCAGGATGAAGGCAGTAGCTTGGCAGTATGTTACTGATGCTGTCAATGTTGTCAGTCAAATTCAGCGTGATGTTTCGGACGTAAATTCAAGCATTCAGTTTAGTCAATAAACTGGAAATTTTTTCCTTAAGACCTGTTTTGCAATGTTTATCTTTTCTAACTTATAATCTTTGACAGATTTTATATTTGTTAATAACTATTAGGCCCATCCAATCTAACCTAATCTACCTAAATTAACTAACTTAACCTAAACCCCAAACCTGCTTGGAGGTTGTCAAGCCAAGGCCTCATGATTACGGTGATAAGTTGTTTTTAGGTCAGTGGGGTCCAGTTAAGTAATGTTAGGTTAGGCTTCTGATTAGACTAGGGTGGGTTAGGTTAGGTTTTAAGCAAAGTGCAACGTGGTGGTGGGTTTTCGTTAATATCTCAGAGACTATTATTTTGCCATGGATGATTTAGAATGATTTGACGCAGACATCAAGATGTACTTATTGAGCTATATCAAATTCATTACCATGAGGCAGGTGCACTTGTAAACATTTACCCTATCCTTACCTACAGACCCTGTCACTTCACAGCACATACTGGTCATAATAAAATTGTGAGCTAATGAAAGTCCCTAAAGGAAAAAAAAAAAAGATAAATTAACAGTTTAGGACACCTCTGGAATTCAATATGCATACTCCAGAGAATGGGGGTTAAAATGTGAATTTCAGTAGTCCTAAACTGTAATATACCGGAAAAAATACCAAATCTGCCCACATCTAACTTAGAACGAGGGTTTGTGGAAGAAAAGCAGTTCACATGTCATACCTAATGAAAATATATGAGTAGCCTACATTTTATAGCAAGTATGTGGCATCATAGGGAGGCTTTCACAGTCTCATGAGATAAAATTATGCTGCACATCTACAATTCATAAGAGGCCTCAATAGCAAGTCACTTAAAACTCGATAACCAAGCACAAATCATGCATGAGAGAGTTCCCTGGGATCCTTGCCATAATAAAATACCGCTTTATGCTTATATGTATTACAAACACCTTAACTAATGTTTTGAGGGGTAGATAACGCTGATGAGAGGCTCAAAGCTTCCTTACGACCATGCTGAATGGGCTTTAGGACTGCTTGGTACCAGTCGTAAATTTTGATGGAGTTCCGACCAGAGATAGTCCCGCTGACGTCACAACATGGCGCCCATAATGTTTTGAACATCGCAGACTGCAGCCATTGTGAACACAGGTGATGACTTAGTCCCGCGCTGGCGAGCAACGACCGGGACTAAAGTTTTGAGCATCCGCACCCTGGACACGAGTGTGATGGTGCTTCAGAGGAAACTTAACACTGGATTGTGGAAGTTATAATGCTGGCATATCAGTCAGTGGAGTTGGTATGAGGATATAAAGTATGTAGATGGGTAGGTTAGTGGGAATAACAATCATGGGGTTGGCTTCATGTATGTAAATGGACAGGCTGCTGTGTGGATGCTGATGGCGTGGACAGGTTCAGGTGAAGATAATGGTTGTGAACGAATTCTGGGTAGGCTGTGGTTATGATGCTCTTGGTTGGTAGCTTCTGGTTCAGTCTGGTTAGTAGAAATCAAGGTTGAGGTGGAGACATTGACTGGTAACTTAAGGTATGTTTATGGGTCGGTGGGTAGAGACTACGAGTAAAGCCCCTGCCACACATACGCGACTCAAAGCCCGACCGCGCCGCAACTCAAGGTCGTAACGGCTTTTGTCATCGGTCGTCCCTTGATTCTCCGACAAAGCCCGGACTCTGGAGGGCGGTCGTGAGCCGCTAGGATGACTCCTCAAGCCTCACGAATTTTTAACGCGCGCATTAAAATATCATAGCCGCCTCCCGACTTGCCAAAAGTCGGGTCACAGTTGCATCATAGTCAGGAGTGTCGTAGTCAGTCCTGAAGCAGACTTAACTCAATTGGATGTGTCATGATGCGTTCGCTGCATGTCAGCGTGCAGTCGCCGACAAAAAAAACATTACGACTGCATAATGAGTTGCTGACCATGATCAGACCACGATCAGACCGCAACCAGACCCCAAGCAGACCATGCAACGCATTTTGACAGTCCAGTCGGCGATTCGGAATCATGGCTTACGACCACCTGACAACTGCAAGCAGACCACACGACGACTAGGCTAGGACTGTTCCCAGACCGAGCAAAGAATGTAACAAAGTCTTGGTGGGAAACCGGGCACAGTCAGTGATCTAGCAACACCAGTCACATATGGCAACTGCGTGCTGGTAAGCGAGCGGCATATAAAGTGTGAGAGGCCTGCGCTTGCCATCGTGGGGTGGTCGGCGGGGGGGTTGGGGGAGGCTCAGGGAGGGGTCGTCGTGCATTCCCCGAACGCATCACGCAGTCGTGTTGCATTCTTGGGTGGTCATGACTGACAAAAATCCATTAAAAATTTCAAACTTGAAGACTCGTTGCTCCGTTGCCCCGTGGTTGCCTTGTGATCTGGTCGCGTTCTTGAGGACGTCATGACCAGTCGTGAGGCAGTCATGAGCAGATTAGATTCGGGGCCAGTCGGGAGGCGTGGCAACCAACTAGGACACGACCTTGAGTCCCGCCGCGGTCGCGCCTTGAATCGCGTAACAGGGGCTTAAGAAAGGGGCGAAAGCTGGAGTGTAAATGCGCGTAGACACAAGGAAAAAGTTGGAGTAATGATAATAATGGGTAGTTTAAAGTACGGTACCGGTACGGATGTCAGTAGATAATGAGGACAGGTTGCAGTAGTGATGTTAAAGGGCAGGCTGGGAAATGGATGTGACTGGATAAAACGGGAAGGCTTGGTGGGGAAATGTTGGTGGATAAATAGGCACGTTAGGGTGGGGATACAATTGTACTGATAAGAGTGACTCCATCACCTATTTTAATCCATTAGTTCCCAGGGTTCCTGTGTGAGAGACTGCATTGGAAGGGCACTAAGCGTACTGCCCACCGCCTATTGGCTTAGTCGCGAAGCTCGTAGGTTCCTAAGCCAAGGTTCCCTCCTTTTTAACACTTAAAAATACCCAACTCTGTCCCATTGTGATGAAACTGGGCCCAAATGAGTTAAAGAACCTGACTGATTTGCCACTGCTTAATCCATTCGCTCCCAGGAATCCTATGTAAGGGATTGTGCGGGAAGGGTACTGCAAAACGCCTATCGGCTCATAGTCGCGAAGCTTATAGGCCCCTAAGCGGGGGTTCTCTCCTTTATTAACTTTTGAAAATACCCAATTCCGTCTTATATTGATGACACTGGGCCCAGAGGAGTTGAGTGTATATCAAATCATCGACAGGAAACCCAGTCTCATCCAGGGGCTATCCACGACCCTGCAAGACTATGCCATACCTGACTCCCTGTATCTGTGTCAATGTCGTCGGGTCTGGTTGGGGCGGTCCCGTTTTCTTCTTTTTCTTTTTCCCTGAAGGCGCTTGTGAGGAGAGTTCTGGTCAAGCCTTGCTCTAAACTTGGCCTACAAATGTTCACTTATACGGCTTCCATGACATATTCCTCGCGTTGGCATACTTGTGAAGCCCCTGAGTGAATTTATGTGGTTAAAATGGTCTTGGTGTCCTATCATGAGGTTTCCAAACAATGAGGGTTTCAGGAGGATGCCCGGATTAATACGTTACACATGGTATTGCGGCATCCAATTTTGCTGATGATCGTAACACTGTTTATTTACTTGTAATTCTGAAGGTAATTTCAGTTTCAGCGGGACTACTTTTATGTTGCTTACAGTCGGTGATACTACGCATGCATAACCGTCTTACTATGAAGTGGGTCTCATTTAGTTGGTCTGATGAAGTTTCATAGCTGTCAAATACAGTAGATCGCTATCGTAGAGGAAAATACATATACGGCTTACAGTTCAAAAGTTTTATACGGTAGTTCAGGAATTTTTCTAAAGAATGCAGTTTTCCTTCTTTTCGCTTGGCTTTCTCCCAGAGTTGAATGGGAGTTATTGTCTGCATTTCAACTTTCTGGTGCTGGCAGCAGGGAAAGCAGTAATGTGAGTAACACTTTTAATTTCATCGTACGGTTCAACTGTGAGCAGTTACCTTATACGAGAAGTTTACTCAATTAAAAACTGGTGTGTGTGTGTGTGTGTGTGTGTGTGTGTGTGTGTGTGTGTGTGTGTGAGAGAGAGAGAGAGAGAGAGAGAGAGAGAGAGAGAGAGAGTCCTAGTGAGTCGCAGGCATAGAAATATTATAGCTGAATTTGATTACACATTTAACTGAAAAATATCCTTCACTTAACCTAACCATTTCACCATCCAATCAATCCAACCCAATTAAAAGAATTTTCTCTCTCTCTCTCTCTCTCTCTCTCTCTCTCTCTCTCTCTCTCTCTCCAACATATGTATTAATGTCCTCACACACATATATCGTTAAGAAGGAGCAATACTTGCTACTGGTACAAAGTCTATTATTTAATCTCTCTAAAAACTTAAGTCCATTTGTTTCATACCTAGCCATGCTCACCTGCATGTTTTTACATACACTGGAAATGGAACATGACATCAAAGCAGAGTAGTTTCATGCAGTATCTTCTACAGTACTATTATAGCCAATACATATAACGTCCCTGAGTACACAAACCAAATACAGTACCCTTCTTCTCATAAACAATACTGTATGTATCTCTCACTGCAAGATACTGTGACAATCCTCATCCCCTGAGCAACTGCAAGCATCCCCTGTGGCTTTGCACTGCTCCACAGCCCACAGGTAGAGGTCAACAGGGAAACATCAAAGCACACCTAACCTACATTCTTACTTCCTACCCATTTCCCTAAGCAGTTTGCAATGGTAATACGGTGGGTTATATATATATATATATATATATATATATATATATATATATATATATATATATATATATATATATATATATATATACCTGGTGGTTTAGTGGGTAATTACGGCGCTCCAATCGGACTGAACCGATGAAGGTTTATATCCAAGGGGTGGTTGGGGTTCACTGCTCACGTAATGCCACTCAGGAATGAGTGAGGCTGGTCACTCTCATCTTAAATGTCTAGCCCCGGGCTCCTACGCTACCCATGGGGCAATGTAGGATTGGATGATGGATGTATATACCGGTGTATATATATATATATATATATATATATATATATATATATATATATATATATATATATATATATATATATATTTAAAGCCTGATAAATGAGAATAGAGACAGCAGAGCGGCTGTAAACAAGGTTGGTTTTGGGGGTGTGCACGGAAGGAATGTAGTACCAGGAGACGTGAAACACGCACAGGTGAAGAGTGCTGTGAACCTACCTATCTACCTATTGCCAGACACCATAATCCCATAAAGGGTGGCCATTTGACACTGAGTTAGTTGTTTTACAGGGAGGGGCACCAACCCTCCACCAACCCACTAGTTGACATGTAGGGAGCACGTATTGTTTGGTTATATGGTTACCACCCAGCGTTGTAAATGGTTTCTTGGCTTACAGCGGCTGAAAAATAGGAAAGCAGCTGGGGTTGATGAGGTGTATGCAGAGATGCTTAAGTGTTGTGGAAAGAGTGGAATGAAGTGCTTGTTGGAGATATGTAAGATGGAATGGATGAGTGAAACTGTGCCTGCAGAGTGGAAGAATGGTGTGATTGTACCCCTGTACAAATATAAAGGTGACCGAAGTGAGTGCAAGAATTATCGTGGCATAAGTTTATTAAGTGTGGTTGGGAAGGTATATGGAGGAATTATTATAGAGAAAGTAAGAGAGATATCACAAGTCCTAGTGAGTGATGAACAGGGTGGCTTTAGGAGTGGCAAAGGATGTGTGGATCAAATATTTGCAGTGAGACAGACAGTAGAGAAGGCTTGAGAGAAGGGCCATAAGGTGTTAATGGCATTCATGGATCTCGAAAAAGTATATGACAAAGTGGACAGATAAGGACTGTGGAAAGTTTTGCGCATGTACGGCGCAGAGGGTAAGCTGCTAGGTGCCGTTAAAGAGTTTTTATGATGGTAGTGAAGCATGTGTAAGGGTTAATTGGCATCTATGTGAATGGTTCACGATTGGTGTGGGCATGCAACAAGGTTGTGTGATGTCCCCATGGTTGTTCAATATATATATATGGATGGGGTGATGAGAGAAGTAAAAACACGAATAATGGAGAGAGGGATGGCATTGGTAATGAATAGTGATGGATGAAATATCTCAAAGTTGTAGTATGCTGATGATGCAGTACTGCTTGCAAGTACCGGACAAGAACTTGGTGGGCTGGTGCAGAGTTTTGCTAATGTCTGTAAGCATCATGCCTTGAGAGTAAATGTAGAAAAGAGTAAAGTGATGGTTATTGAGAGAGAAGGTGACTCCCAGTGCGATGTAGCAGTGAATGGAGAGAGACTGGAACTGGTGAGAGTTCAAATACCTGGGTACACTGATAGAATGGAGACGAAAATATGCAAACGAAGTTGAAAGTAGAGTGACACAAGGAAGAAAAGTACGTGGTGCAATAAGGGCCTTGATATGAAACAGAGGCTTGAGTGTTGCAGCTGCACAAGGCTTACATGAAGGAGTGTTAGTGCCAACTTTAACATATGGATGTGAGACTACGGTGTGGCATGAAAATGAAAAGTCAAGAGTAAGAGCAGTGGAGATGGGACTGCTGAGGAATGTATATGGAGAACATAAGGTGGACAGGATATGAAATAATGAGTTTCGTGAGAGATGCGGAGTGAGGAAGTCGGTGGACACCAGAATCGAAGAGTGTACTGAGATGGTATGGTCATATGGAGAGAATGGACAACAACAGAGTGGTGAAAAAGGTATATCTGAGCAAATTCGAAGGAGGGAGGAGGCGAGGTAGGCCAAGGAGAAGGTGGAGAGATATTGTGGATGAATGTGTAGGGAAGAGGTTTGGAAGTCGGTGATGCTAAGGAACTGACAGGAGATCAAGCTGGCTGGATGAATGTTGTGAGGAGAAGTGCATGATCAGGGATTTTGGAACCCCTTTTTAATATGGCAGGATCTGGATTTAGGCTGTAAAGCATAATTATGTCTCCTGTTTTCCTTCTTTCCTGTGGTGTTGGTATTCAGTTTTTCTAGTCTTTCTTCGTATCTTAGATCTCTCAAGTTTGGTACCCATCTTGTAGCTGCCCTTTGTACTATTTCAATCTTATGTGTTTTTTTTATATGATTCCAGACTATTGATGCATACTCCAGGGTTGGTCTGATGAATGATGTTATTATCTTTCTCAGCATATATTCACTTAGTGAATGCTATTCTCATATTAGCAAGCAGTGTATACACGTTATGTACCTTCTCACTGATGTGGTCAGCCAGAGATAGTCTGTTATTGATAATCACACCTAGGTCCCTCTTCCTCTCATATGTGTAGGGCAGAACTTCCTAACTTACAATTACAGTCTGGTCTTTTTCACTTTAACCAAACTTAATTACATGACACTTGTCCACACTAAATTCCATCTGCCACTTGTTGTTCCATTCATGAAGTTTATTTAATTCTTCTTGTACCTTTCTGCAAGAAACTGTTAGTAATTCTTCTTTGCATTTTTGCATCATCAGTGAACATAATTAGATAGCTTCCACTCCCAATGTTACTGTCTATGTCATTCATATATATTAAAAACATAATTGGTGCCAACACTGAGCCCTGTGGAACTCCGCTAGTCACTTCCTTCCATGAGTAATTTCCCCTTAGTAATGTTCTCATTTCCCTTTTTCTGAGAAACTCCTGCATCCAACAGTACAAGTTACCTTGGATTCCTCCTTGATGGTACAGTTTCCATAAAAGTCATTAATGCAGTACTCTGTCAAATGATTTCTTGAAATCTTCATAGATACTGTCCCCCCATCCTTCTCTTTTCTGTAATGTTTCTGTAACTCTATCATAGTAGCTTAATAGATTAGTAACACATGATTTTCCCATTCTAAAACCCAACTGCCTTTCTGTTATCATAAGGTACTGTGTTCTTCTAAATGGTTTACCCAAACTTTTCTTATTATCTTTCTTGAATAGGGGAACAATGTTTGCTTTTTTCCAAATATCAGGTAGAGTTCCTTCCCCTAAGGATTCCTTGAATATTAAATATAATGGTCTGCTTAACTCTTCTGCACATTCATGTAGTACACAACCTGAATTTTTGTCAGGACCATTTACTTTTCCTTTGTTCATTTTACTTAACTCTTCCTGTACTTCTTTTTCTGGTATTTATATATCTGGTGATATGTGTGGGAATGCATGTTCCATATCATCTCTCTCAAAACTATTTTCTTCTCTATGAATCGATTGGAAATTTGTATTTAATGCTTCACAAATGACTTTCTCTTGTGTATGGATGAGCCCCCTCATCTGTAATGGACTGTACAGTATTTTATTTTCAACTTTGGTTTTGCTTTGGATGTAGCTGTAAAACAGCTTAGGTTGATCACTACTTTCATTTATTGTGTCTTCCTCAAACTGTCTTCCAGCTTCCCAAATTATCCTTGTACAGTAAAACCTCGATATAACGGACTTCAATAGACCAGAATTCACTTTTCTCGGACTTGAGGAGCTACTGGACTAAATTCCTATATATCGGAAAAGGTCCGATAAAGCCAGAAGCAGTCTGGACTGCCTGACCACTTCAGCTATGTTCACCACAATAAGGTAAAAAAATGACATGTTTATCAGTGTACAGTACAGTATTATTATATATATTATACCACTTGATTAATGTAGTGAAGTTATAACACAGCACAGTACCACAATCGTAGTCAAAACTGTTTGAAAACAGTTTATGCGATCCATACTAATGTCTGATATTTCAGAAAAAGTCTGGATTAGCAGGGGGAAGTCCGGATGTTGCTTTTATCGGAATTTCGCATTTTTCAGAATGGTTTAAGCCCCAATTAGCACGTTATAGTGAGGTCTTACTGTATCATCGTTTCTTGTGTGTTTATAGTGGTTATATGCCCTCTCACTACTGTGTCTTCTGTATCTTTTAAACAGAAAATCTCTCTTTTCTTTTTTACATTCTGTATTAAACCATTTCTTTATTTTCATTTCTTTTTCTTTGTGCTGAGGGATGTAATTTTGGACTCTGATTTCATGAAATTAACAGAATTTTCTATATATAACAACGTTGGGTCTGGTTAGTACTTGGATGGGTGACCGCCTGGGAACACCCAGATGTTGTTGGCATCTCTACGTGTCAAGTGGGGTTGGTGGAGGATTAGTGCCCCTCCCTGTAAAACAATTAACTCTAAGCCCTTGGCCACCCCGTGTGGGATACATGGCGTCTGGCAATGAATGAATGAATGAAAACATTTAAATCTTGTCCTCTAAGCTCCTTTTCCTGATCTATTTCTAAGAAGTACTTCTTTAAGTCATGGTGGTTGCCCTTTTAGTAGTTTTGGCTCGTTTTGTAACTCATTACTGTTAACTATGTCATAAGCAATCTTGAAGTTGCAATTTAATACTGCGCGGTCACTTTTGCCAAATGGAGGGTGATACATTATACTGTACTGTCAATATCATTTTCTTGCCTGGTAAATACAAGATCTAGTACTGATGGATCACCAAGTTCTCTTTTTCTGGTGTTTTCGTTTACATGCTGTGTTAGGAAATACTCCTGCACAAGATCCAGCAGCTTCTGATCACAGCAGCTTTCATGGCTTCTTACATCTAGATCAGGGGTTCTTAACCTGAGGTCCATGGACCCCTCAGGGATCCATGGATGGGTTTCAGGGGTGCTGTGAAGGTCAGAATAATTGAGAACAATGTAGCGATACTGCGTGATGCCATTTAACATCATTAGCTCCCCCCCCCCAAAAAAAAAAAAAAAAAAATCAGAGTTGTGAAGGATTCTGGTGTTCGTTGACATAAGCCTACCCTCATCTGGCAAAGCAAGCAATGGGTGCTCTGATTCCGTTTGCTACTACTTACCTTTGTGAGTCAGGGTTTTCAGAGCTTGTTTCTATCAAAACGAAAAATCGAAATCAGCTGGATGTTAACGATGACATGCATGTTGTGTTGCCTTGTCAAAGACCACTCCACAATTTCATCTTCTTACTCAAGTCAAACAACAACAACCCTTTCAATAAAATGAACTTTTGAGTAGAATTAACATTTTTGTTTTGTTTAATTTGCACAAGTTGGATGTATTTCATTTTTTCATCGAGTGGCCATTAGTTTTTGCATGAAATGAGTGAGAAACTTAATCCTTTGTAAAGACTGTTTTATACTTTGTGTATATCATACACTGCATGAGGTAGTTTGCAATAAAATAAAGTATATTCATTGCCTGTAAAATGCTGTGTTTATGTGCTTATGTGCATTTGTGTAGGGAAGGGGTTCATAGCTTTCATCAGATTCTCGAAGGGGTCCTTGACTCAAGTAAAGTTAAGAACCACTGATCTAGAGTATTCCAATTTATATTTGTACTGAAATCTCCAATTAATGATTCTTTCAGATTTCTCTTCCATTCTACGTAGTTATGCTCTTAAACTCTGAATTGTACTTTCTGCCAGCTCTTCATATTCGCCTCTTTCCCAAGTGTTTGTTTTGGGTGGCATGTATAAATTTGCCACAATTACCTTCCTTTCGTTTCATTTCTTTTTTGAAGGCTCCAACATGCGTGCATGCGTTGGCCTTGGTCACCTAATGGTGGCTCTCCATGCTGCTCGATCTATGGCAGCCTCCCTGTTCAGTCCTTTAACCCTGAGGTCAAACTTAATGACCTCATCCCACGTCTTTTTCGGTCTACCCCTTGCAAACCTACCCCCAATATTAATGCTTTTCATTTTCTGCACCTAATTATCATCCCCTATCCTCTCCACATGCCTAAACTACCTCAATCTACCTGTCCTCATCACAACACCAATACTCACCATCATACCATTCAACTCTTCCATCGTAAACCCAGCCCCCCCAGGCCTTGCACGCAGAGACACACTGCTCATCCACCTAATCATTGTCACTTCTCTATGTTTGAGTCTGTGAACATCCTCTTCCTTTACTGCCCAGGTCTCAATACCATACAGTATTGACCTCCTAACACATGCTGCATACAAAGATCCCTTAGCACGAAGCGAGAGCCCTCTCAATGTCAGAAGAGGCAACAGTTTCCTGAACTTCTTCCAACCACTTTTCACACTAGCCACAAAGCTAGCTCTAGCCTCACCTCCAGCACATAACATGTCTCCCAAATAACAAAACTCTTCCACACAATCACCAGCAAGTTCAATCCTTTCATGCCTGACAATCTCCACCTGCACTCCCTGACACACTGCACACATATAATCTGCATTATCTCGCAGTCTACCTCTAATACCACTACATCTCTTAAGCATCAACTTATTACAAACACTGCACAAGATGGAATTACTTCCCATGCCCTTGTGGCAAACTGATCGTGGCCACTCTCCCTCTTCTTTGACAGTACCGCCACCAACCCCAGATATCATCACTTTCCTTTTATCTGCATTTACTCTTACGCCCTTGTGCCCCATACCATTTATCCACTTCCTAAATCTTTCTTCTGCCTCCCTTTCATTCTCAGCAATCAACATCAGCAAACAACATCTCCCACGGGAGTCCATTGCTGAAGTCACGTGAGAAGGCTTCAAGCACCATGATAAACAAGAATGGACTCAAAACTGACCCATGAAGAACACCAACATTCACAGAAATCTCATCACTCAAATCTCCATTCACTCTTACCAGGGTGCGAGCACCCACATACGTGGCCATAACCACCCTAACCGGCCACTCCTCCATCCCAAGCTTTCTCACTGTCCACTTCACCACCTCTTTGGGACTCTGTCAAAGGCCTTCTCCAAATCAACAGAAAAAAAAAAAAAAATAGTTTCCTCTTTTTTTTTCCTATTTATTTTTCCTGAAGCTGTCAAACAATGAATTTGGTATCAGTGGTCCCCCTGCAGGGCATAAACACAAACTGCATCTCATGAATATTCACTCTTTCTCTAATCGTACCTTCTAGAACTCTCTCCATTACCTTCATCATCTGATCTAAAAGCTTTATACCTCTATAATTTCCTCTTTCCAGGGCATCACTCTTCCCCTTGTACACATTTACAATTACACTCATCAGCAATCATCTGGGACAACACACTCATATAAATCATATTTATCAGGTCAGAGACTAACCACACTCCCTACATCTCCAGAGGCCTACAACATTTCAGCAGGGAACCCAGACACACCTGCTGCCTTCCCCACCTGCATCCCGCCTACTGCCTCACTCACAGTAGCAGCGTCAATCGAAGGCATAGGGCCAAACACTGGATCTGCTGGCTCCAAACCTTCCCTGTCCCAGTCAAACTCCTCGTTCAACAACCTTCATATGTGTTAATCTCTAATGCAATCATTCTACTAGTGAGGGTACGGTATATCTAGTTCTATTTCTTTGACTTGTAATTTTTTGTGTGTTAATACGGTAAACCCTCAATATAAAGAACACCAGTAATGCAAATTTTGAATATAATGAACGGCCAAATTGTGACCGAACTTCCTCCGGATTTTGCGAACAAAGGTCGCTAAATGAGGGGGAAGTTCACGAATCAGCCCACAGTGACAAAAGCATCCCTTCCTGGCACAGTAAGCGTACTTCAACTACATCCCTTCCTGGCACAGTAAGTGTACTGTAACTACTACATTATACTGTATTCTTATTACAGGTATTGCATTTTTATGTACAGTACAACTTCATACAGTACTGTAATTACAAGTACAACTTCATTACAGGGTGGATAGACAAGGATTGTGGTCTTTGAGAGAGGTGAAGTCAGTGAATGTACAGCGAGGTTGGATGGAGAAGAATTGGAAAATATGAGTACATTTAAGTACTTGGGTAGTGTGATGAGTAAAGATGGAGGTTTGGAGGGTGAAGTGCTTGAAGGGGTACAGCAGGGAAGAAAGGTTGCTGGTTCTTTGAACGCAGTGTTAAGAAACAGGGAAGTGAGCATGGAAGTAAAAAAGTTACTACATGACAGTATTGTGATACCAACTCTAACGTATGGAAGTGAAGCTTGGACGTTGTTGGAAGGACACAAGTCAAGAGTGAGAGCAGTGGAAATGAGTTATTTAAGAGGAGCCTGTGGAGTCACATGGAGAGACAGGCTAACGAATGAGGATATAAAGGAGCGTTGTGGTGTGGATGTGGATGTGATAGGAAGTGTTATGAGGAACACACTGAGGTGGTTTGGTCATGTGGAGTGGATGGAGGGTGAAAGATTGACGAAGAGAGTGTATGTGAGCGAGGTGGAGGGAGGAAGAGGGAGGGGGAGGCCGAGGATGAGATGGAGGGATGGGGTGGAGAGGTATATGAGAGAGGGGGGTGTGAGTTGGGAGCAGGGCAGTGAAATGGCGGGGGACAGGACAACGTGGAGGCGATTTGTTTGTGGCCACCCCAAATGGGATTGAGACATCTGGCAATAGATAGATAGACTTCATTAACAATTTAATTCTCCATGTAAAACTTCACAGAGTTAGTTTAGGTTATGTTTGAGCACGAAGGACTGAATGACTCCCCTCATATAGCGAAATGAGTTGGGTAATCCCTCGGAAATACCGACCCATCATATATAGCGAACTTTTGAATATAGCGACCCGCCCCTCCCCCCAATTAGTTCGTTATATCGAAGGTTTACTGTATTATCATTCCCCCTCCTTTTCTTAAATTTCTGTCTCATCCCTACGTATTGTATTCCTCTAAGTTTAGGGCATTGTTTGATATCTTTGGGGTTAATTCTGTTTCAGTTATGTAAATAATATGTGGCTCCTTTTCTTTGGTATAGTCTTTCATCTCTAATAATTCAGACACAATTCCATCTACATTTGAGTACATCAACTTAATCATCTTATATACATACAGGTACTTGCCATAGATTAAGTCCACTACCTTCCTTCTTTCTATTCCCTGTTGGTTATGTGCCACTTTCGCACCTGCAATAAAATTACTTTGTATAAAACTTTTCTCTTCCTCTGATCTTTCCTCGTTCTTTGTTTTTGCTTCCTCCCTCTTCTCTTTTAGTATTTCCAATTCCTCTTGAGTTAGGCATCTTTTTATCCATACCTTTTTAAATTCCTCTTTTTCCATGAGGTTGTTTGCATTTTTTAGTATTTCCTCCACAGTGTTCACACACTGGAAGGTTACTTTCAGTGGGCTTGACTTGTTTCTCTCATATTTCCCTTGCCTTTTGTGTTCCTCTATGTCTTTATTACAGATTTCCTCTGAAACTTCCTTCAATATGCTCACTATATCTGGCATCTCCTTTTTGTCTCTCGAAATTTTATTTTTTATTTCTTCCTCATCTATACCAGTGATTGCTACGGATTTGTTGATATCTGCTGAATCTTTGACCAATTTTGGGTTGTTATATATACCGTATATATATAAATATACACACACACACACACACACACACACACACACATATATATATATATATATATATATATATATATATATATATATATATGTGTGTGTATATATATATCTATCTATCTATCTATTGCCAGACGCCTCAATCCCGTTTGGGGTGGCCACAAACAAATCGCTTCCAAGTCGCCCTGTCCCCCGCCATTTCACTCCCCTGCTCCCAACTCACACCCCCCTCTCTCATATACCTCTCCACCTCATCCTCGGCCTCCCCCTCCCTCTTTCCCCCTCCACCTCACTCACATACACTCTCTTCGTCAGTCTTTGACCCTCCATCCTCTCCACATGGCCAAACCACCTCAGTGTGTTCCTCATAACGCTTCCTATCACATCCACATCAACACCACAACGCTCCTTTATATCCTCATTCGTCAGCCTGTCTCTTCATGTGACTCCACAGGCTCCTCTTAAATAACTCATTTCCACGGCTCTCACTCTTGACTTGTGTCCTTCCAACAACGTCCAAGCTTCACTTTCGTACGTTAGAGTTGGTATCACAATACTGTCATGTAGTAACTTTTTCACTTCCATGCTCACTTCCCTGTTTCTTATCACTGCTTTCTATATATATATATATATATATATATATATATATGTGTGTGTGTGTATATATATATATATATATATATATATATATATATACTGTATATATATATATATATATACACACATACATATATCCAGTACCTGGACCATACTGTACATATTTTGAAGCAGAAAGTCACAGAAATGACCAAAAACATTGTGGGGCTGTTTTGTGATAAACTAAAGAAACACCCTAATTCTAACTGTAGTACTTGGACAGGTACCGGTATAGCATTTGTAAAAACAGCATTTATAGTTTACAAAATGACCAGCAATATTCTATCATAACACACAACCCATTCTACCACAAATCATGCCATATTAGACTGAGCTGTAATTTTGTTTGCTCAGTGAACAAAAATTAACAACCAGTAAAATATAAATGTGGAGAGGATGGGGAGCGTGAGACTAACGAGGAAAGTGTATGTGAGGGGGGGAGAGGGAAGGGGAGGCCGAGGATGCGATAGAGGGATGGAGTGGGGCGATACCAGTACTGTATATGAGAGAAGGGGGTGTAAGCTGGGGGGAGGGCAGTGAAATGGCAGGGGACGGGGCAACATGGAGGCCCACGTTTGGCCACAAATCACAGCCATGCCCTTCCAACCAAGAAACAGACTACAAGGGCTTTGACTATGATGTTTTCATGGATAACCTAGACCAGAGGAGAAAAAATATTTTGAGGAGTGAGAGTCAAGTCTGTGAGGGCTCTGGCGGCAACTAGGCCACTCCCAAGCCTCAGAACCCTTCAAACCACCCAAGCCTTCCTTAATCCTCATTAAAGTAAGTTTGATGGCCTTTTATGTTGTTTATTTATTGATTATAATGTTATTATTAACATAATAATGCTTTATTTCATGTTGGCAGAGAGACTGGCTGGAAATCATAGGCATAAAGTGGTTAAAAGTTAGAGAACTGGGCAACTGAAAAAACAATTATATAGAAATTTTCCCACTGATTCTTCAGTTCAGCTATCATGAATTCAGCTATCACATGCGTTTGCTGTAACCACTCAGGCACGATAGCAGGCGGCTGAGTGTATACATGATTTTGGATTCTACTTTTTTACCTTTACTGGTACTATACTAATGGTAAACTGCAGGTGAGCTCCCATTAATAAATGAAGAAAATTTTTATGATGGATTACCTTTCATACCGGTAATTGTATATATAATTCATTCACGACATCCAGACTCCGCAGAAGTGAGCTCCCATTAATATATGAAGAAAATATTTTTATGATGGATTACCTTTCATAACTGTATGTATAACTCATTTACGACATCCAGACTCTGCAAAAGTAACGTGAACATTACGAAAGATTACATAATTCATTTATGACACCGAATTTCGACACCAAAGTTTGTTGACATTGGCAGTGGGGTCCTACCAAGCAATGAGTCGATTCAACCCCAAAACTTCTGCATCCTCAAGACTTTACGGTTAGTTAGGGTTAGTCATGTTAGGTAAAGTTAGTAGAATGAATTATAAATGACGGACTGATTTTAGAGTCACATCAAACTGAAAGTCCGACACGATAGATGTTTGTCTGCCATGGTTTTATGGTAAAAATTGGGGGATACCATATAGCTGATATCTACAAAATTAAGCATTTCCACAACTCCTTAATAATACTACAGTATGTTAATAATTATAGTTTACTGAAGAAAACAAAAAGTAAATTTATGCATGAGAGCTCTTTTTCAGTTTCACCAATATCAATATTTACCATACGATGGAATTAAGCTAGTCCATGACAGTTCTGTACTCTGAGAACTCCCTCAGTTAAATGCTATTTTGTAAACTATTGAAATCTATGAACAAGTTCTATACAGAAAAAAATAAGTACTATAAAACTTTACCAAATAGATGCTGCAATTCCATGTCTTCTTACATTCTCACATTTATTTTAGCACAATATGCAACACATATAACTGCTTGTTCATTTTAAACTACAAAAAATATATAAAACAAACAAGCTTTACCTACTTTAAGGTACCCTTAAAAAGGAAGCTGCCTGGATGCATGTGGCAGCTAGTTTACTGACAATCACAGCAACCTAACCTAACTGGAGGGCTTTGCCCCTCAGACCTCACATGACTTTAACTACCCAGACTTGACACTAAACCTAACGCTGGAAGCCCCCAACTCTTACAAGACCAAAACTTCTAATTTAACCAAGCCTAATCAACCTGTTTAAGACCCATTTGAATAGGATATCTGGGAGACGTGCGCCCACGTGGTAAAGTTTTAATAGATATATATATATATATATATATATATATATATATATATATAGATATATAGATAGATAGATATAGATATATATATATATATATATAGAGATAGAGATATATATATATATATATATATATATATATATATATATATATATATGTGCACACAAGTGCAGACTGAGTGAAAAGCATCATCAAAAATTAATCATCCATACAAAATGGAAGAAATAAGGGTACTCACAACATATTCCCTAACTGTGTTGTTGAAGTGAATCTCATCCTCGAACGGGTCCTTTATGGGTTCGTCCGGGAGCAGCTCACTGATGTTCTTTATGTGGCCCATCTTGCAGTCGACACCATCTTAAACTCACAGTCACTATCACACATCATTTTCCGCCCATGCCAAGTGGGCGCGCGTTACTCACTGACACATTTTCAGGAGGACACTGCACACATCCTTCCATCTTGACCCTCCGTGCATCTGACTGACAATGGTGCCAGATCACGTGCTAGCCACTACAGCCACACCATTAAGTGTAATCACTAACAGTTCACAGTCTTTTTATTATATTTTTAGATTTTTCCTTTTGTTCATGTTATAATATTTTTGAAGTTCCATCAGTAATATCTCAGACATCTAATCAACGTTTTGCAGACAATTTCCTACTTGACTTCCGAATTTTTTACTGTCTATAAGAATATTTCAGTTCTGCATATTGTGTAAATTATATTCCAAGCCTGACAGTCATATATGTTGAAGCTCCTTTGCACGGCTGTTATTTATTAGATTCGACTGTTTGGAAACGCAACTGCCGGGTAGGTTGCGACCATTGCGACCATGGATGCGACATGGACAACCTGTAAAGCTTGAAGTGGCAAAGGTCTGCAACACAACGACCCACGGATATGGACGGAGAGCGGGTGTGATTCTGACGTGACTCAAGGAAGGAGCAAGATTCATCTTCGAATACCCTTTACGGGTGTCTAACCAGAATTATTTGGAAATCTGGCGATCTTGCAAGTTTTATTGTACAAGTTTATACATTATCCAGGTCTAAATTTGTAGTATTATGGTATATATATAAGAGGACTCAGCGCATGCACAACATTATATTATGGCAAGACAAATGGGCTGTCCTAAAACACTAATCGTAAAGGTTTGTCTGCCAGTTGGCTATAATGTTCGAGTGTTTATTGTGAAAGTGAGACGCACACAACACTAAAACAAATGAGCATCGCATTGTCTTTTGTATACCATTTAAATATTAGTATGTGTCGTACTGTGTGTTTGTACACAGTATCTAAGCTTTCATAATTTATAAGTCTCAAAACCTCAATGGCATAAACAACGTTGACTCTCCAGGAAAATTTAAATGCCAGGGAAAATATTGTACAGACAAGTCTATTATAATATTAGTTTTTTTTTGGTATGCAGGCTACATGACAACAAAGACTATTGCCTTCCTCATGACAAAAGACTCAGGGTGTTAGGCCACATTCAAAATAACAAGCAAACGTCCTAATACATTAAAAAAAAAAAAAAAAAAATCATGCTAGTACAGTGCTCATCTGTGATGGTTGAGTCTAGCACAGTGTAATGTGTTGGTATTGAGATCTTTAAATGATTAACCCACTTTGGTATTTAATTCTGGTATTTAGGCCTTATAATTTAGCACTTAATAAACATTTTTGAGCATATATAACCATATCTTCTTTGGGATTTTAAAAAATAATCTTAGAAAGTCATCACTGTTAAAATGTCGGGAATAGCGACTGAGGGCAACACAACACCCCAAGGAGGAGCCTACGGAGAGGCAGACAGAGCGCGACCCGATCCCGGATGACAGAGACGCAAGTCCGCCCGGGCAGCGCGCCCCTATGACCCGGAACTCGCCCGCTGCCGCCATAGGAGGAAAAGGAGGCTACCCTGCGGGCGAGCTGACCCTCGACAGGATTGGGGCGAAGCTATTACTCTAGCTCCAGGCAGCACCTCAGCAATGGCTGGTAGCCGCACCCTTCTTGAGACGGCCTGCAGCCGTTCACCCTTTCTTCAGGAGACGCAGGAGACGGCCGGTAGCCGCTCCAGCCTTCATACTGAGATGACCGGTTTCCGCTCCGAAGGTGCCCTTGAGACGGCCAGTAGCCGCTCATCCCTCCTTCAGGAGATGGCCAGTAGCCGCTCCCACCTTCGTAATGAGATGGCCGGTAGCTGCTCCGAAGGTGCCCTTGAGACGGCCAGTAGCCACTCACCCCTTCTTCAGGAGAAGGCCGGTAGCCACTCTGAAGGTGCCCTTGAGATGGCCAGTAGCCACTCCCTCACAGAGGCCATGGTCAATAGCCAGGCCCAACAGCAGGAGGCGCCCAGCAGCCGCTCGTCTGTCAGGTGCTGCCACACCCCCACGACGTTATATCCTCCAGGAGGAGGGTCCCAGTCCCAAGGACCTGTGGAGAGGCCCTGTGCTATCCCCAGGGACATACTCCGCCCAGCCAGCTCCAGAGGGACCCTACCTGACGGACTCCAATGACGACAGATGCTGCAGCTCACTCCTGATGGCATCCCCGAGGGCAGGTGGCCACAGTCACCGGGCCCCCACAGCTGACCCCAGGACCCCCGGGCGAGGCCTCTCCCCACCCCGACGCCAACGACCCTCGTCCTCCATCAGGCGCCTGAGTGCATGTTTCAGGGAGCTGTTCGACCCCAGCCCTGAGGGCCGCATTCCAACCCCCAGCCCTGACAGTGCAGGGCCCTTCACCGCCCCTAGCCCCGGACAAGAGTGGACGCCCCTATGAGTGATTCCATGGCCACTGAATACAGAGGCCACAGGCGGGACTCAGCCCCCATCAGGAGTCGGGCGTGAGTCCTCCCGTTGCCCCACTAACCACGCCGCTGCCTCACCAACAATGAAGCAGTGTTGGAGGCGCTCGCTCAAACGCCTGGTGGAGGATGGGCGTTGCCTTCGTCGGGGTGGGGAGTGGGCCCGCTTGGGGGTCCAGGGGACGTCCTCAGAGGGGCACTGGCTGCTGCTGGGGGTGCTGCCATCAGGGCTGGGCTGCAGCGTTGCTCACGGCCAAAGTCCGTCAGGTGGGCTTCCTCCTCCTCCTGACAGAGGGAGAACAACCCCGGGGGCAGTACAGGGTCATTTCACCAATCCTCCGAGCAGTGGTCTTCCTCCTGGAGGTTGCCTCAGTCTGGGTGGACAGGCAGGTAACCTGTGCTCCTGATGGAGGGCAGGACTGAGCACAGCTCACCATTTCGTTGTGGAGTCACAGGGGGTGAGAGACTTTGGTGACTCTCCCCGGCGCGGCTACAGGCCGTCACCAGGTTCCCTTGGGCAACAGATGGAGGGCGGCTACAGGTCGTCCCTTTGCTGTCGGCGTGGCTACAGGCCATCTCCGGGGCCTGACTCCCTAACGGGCACTCAGGCGAGGTGTGGCTATAGGCCTTCACCTGCCTGCCGGTGCTGCTATCATCACCAAGGTCCTGCAAGGAGGGCGCCGTGCAGGAGAGGAGCAGCTACAGGCCGTCTCCTCCCTACGGGCACGGCTACAGGCCGTCACCAGTGGCGTGCCCTCTGAGGCAACTACAGAAGGAGAGGGGATGTACCTGTCTCTCCCCAATGTGGCTATAGGCCATCGCTAGTTTCTGTAGGGGGTGTGAGCAGCACTAGGTGGAGCGTTTATAGGCTATCTCCTAATTAGTGGTCCTGCTATAGGCTGTGACCTTTTTGTGAGCGGCTATAGGCCATCTCTGGTGCCCGGCTACAGGCCGTGGCCCTTTCTTTTTGTGAGCAGCTATAGGCTGTCTCGGGTGCCCGGCTATAGGCCGTGGCCCTTTCTTTTTGTTAGTGGCTATTGGCTGTCTCTTTATTAACTGAGTGGCTATCGGCCATCTCAGATGCCCGGCTATAGGCCGAAGCTGGGGTGATGCTCGGAACTGTTAGGCCAGTTCCACCCTGATCCTGTCAGTGGTCAGCTCGCCCGGAAGGTAGTGCACTTTGACTAAGGTGGTGGCGGCGGGTGAGTTCCAGGGAATAGGGGTGCACGGCCCAGTTGATCTTATGGCCCTGTTGCCCAGGCACAATCCGCGCACCGTCCAGCCCTCTGTGTCCTCTTCCTGGGGTGTGGTGGTGGCTTGTGTTATCACCGCCGGCATTTTATTTATCTTTTGAGTGGTGTGTGTGTGTGTGTGTGTGTGTGTGTGTGTGTGTGTGTGTGTGTGTGTGAACAAAACAGTTCCGCAAACTTGGTGGAATTGCTGAGGGTCATTCAAGGAGTAAGTAAATATTGACCAAGAGAACACTAGGTCAAAGGTGAAGGTCACAGTGCAATGCCACTGAAATGACAACATCCAGCAGCAACACGACACCCCCAGGAGGCGACAATGGAGGGATAGTTGGAGCAAACAGGACATCCATGCTATATGGGTGCAAGGCCCTAGTAGCCACGCTCCCCTACTCCCTGGAACCTGCCCGACCCAAACACCCCAGCCCAGGCACATTACCCTCTCACCAGCCCGGCCTGCATCAGGATCAGGGTGGAGCTGAACCTTATGCTCCATACAGTGCCCCCAGAGACGGCCTCCAGCCACTTCCCCTTAGAGATGGCCTCCAGCCGCTCTGCCCTAGAGACAGCCTCCAGCAGCTCCACCTGGACCACACACTCCACCTGCAGGGCCTGTGATGAGCTCCAGCCGCACACGGGGGAAGAAGGGTATGTCCCCTTTCCACCTGCAGGAGGCACGGAGGGCATGACACCAGCGACGGCCTCCTGCCACGCCTGCAGACAGGAGACAGCCTCCAGCCGCTCCACACCCACACATTGCCCTTCATGCAGGACTCAGGTGACAGCCTCCAGCCGTGCCCCATCTTCGGTCCTGTCAGGAAGTCAGGCCCCAGTGATGGCCTCCTGCCACACTGACAGGGTTGGGATGGCCTCCAGCCACCCTCCTCCTGTTGCCCAAGGGACCTTGGCAATGGCCTCCTGCCGTGACAGGGAGGGCAGCTACCAAAGCCCCTCGCCCCCTGTGACTTCACAACGTACGTCTCTCCCCCTACAGTTGTAGCAGAGTTGAGCATGGCAACCCCCAGACAGAGAATGACCCAATCGTGGACTGGTGGCAAGGCCCTGTATTATCCCCAGGGCCATTCTCCCTGCAACCGGTGCCTGAAGACGACCTGCCCCTGACGGACCCCTCCCCAGGACAGTGCCGCAGCCCTGCCCTGAGGTGGGACACCAGGAAGGGGATTGCAGTCTCCGGGATCCTGATGGCACCCTCAGCACCCTGGGACGAGGCCTCCCCAGTTCCTGCCCCAAACGATGTCGCCCTCCCACCAGGCGTATACAGGAACACCTGAAGAGGCTGTTTGGCCTGTAGGCCAGACCTCTGTCCACCATCCTCAACACAAGGAGCCCCTCACCACGCCCAGCCCGAAGAAGACGACCGTCACCCTTGCCCAGAACTAAGTGACTCAGGTGTGTGTATGTGAATAAGTGACTTATAGTGCCGTACAGTGCCAAGTGGAAAGACATGAGAACTCCCATTCAGTGCAATAGTGACAAGCCATCTGTGATCTCTCTCTTTCCCCCCAGTTGTGATTGCGCCAACCTATCGTGCAACTTAGCTCTCCCACCCTCACCCTCCCCAGTGACCACACTCACACTCGGTAAGACTCTTAGAACGAGTGTTCAACAGTGAATCAAAGAACTCCCACAGAACCGGGAGCCACCAAAGCGAGAGACTGTGTGCAGGGAAATATCTTGATCTAAACCCCCCCCAGCATACGGCACTGAGTTAGAGACAGTGAACTATCCCCACATGCACTCACCCTGATATAATAATACCAATTGTGTCTCTTGTATCCTGCGCAATATGCTCAAACTGATCAGCAGTCCAAGGACTGATGTAACATAAATATTGTGATATTGTCTGCCATTCCTGTAATTTAGAATTGGTGAATACACGTGTAGGTTGTTGCCCGAAGTTTTTATGCCCTCTTCCTCTTATGTTTGTGTTCTAGCCCCGGTCTAGAAATGGACGCAACTACTCGCCAGGTGTTTCTAGGACAGGAAGCTGACCTTAAAACATCCAGCATAACAGCCACCTTACTATGTTTTATCTGGTTTTAACCAAATTTTTGGAAGGGGATATGGAAAGACTAAAAGGATTTATTTTGGGAATACTCTGGCAAAAGTCAAGGGCGCAGGGAAAAGTCAAATACCAAGGTCACAAGGCAAGGTCAACTAAAACAGTTCTGATGTGATTCAAACCAAACTTAGTGGGATGGTTAAGGGTCAGGCAAGAACGAAGGGACTCAATTTTAAGAACAATTAGTCGAAGGTTAAGGTCACAGGTCAAGGTCAAAGTTCGACCCGTGTATCTCTGTGAACAAAATAATTACTACAAACAGCTTTGATCTGATTTCGATCAAACTTGGTAGATGAGTTGAAGATCGCCCTAGAGGCTGATCTCTCTCTCTCTCTCTCTCTCTCTCTCTCTCTCTCTCTCTCTCTCTCAAGAACAATAAGTAAAACGTCAAGGTAATATGGTAAGATGAACGTAAACAGGTTCTGTCCAATGCAGATGAAACTTTGTGGAAAGGTTCAAATTAAAACAAGGATAAAGTTATTCAATTTTGAGACGTCAGAGAAAGGTCAGGGTCACAAGGAAAGGTCAAAGGTCAAGGTGACAGGGAAAGGTCAAAGGTCAAGGTGACGGAAAGGTCAAAGGTCAAGGTCACAAGGCAAAGTAAACTCATACGATTTCAATATGATCTGAAAAAATATTGGTGGCAGGATTAAGGGTTAGGCAAGAATAATTCTATTTTAAGAGTAATTTGTCCAGGGTCAAGGTCACAGGGTAAGTCCAATATTTGGTCCCTAGACCTGTTGGTGGGGCGGGTGTTGCGTGCTCTAAGTGTTCGTTCTTAATAAGTAAATGAATAAATACTGAATGAGTAAATCAATCAATAAACGTCCATGTTTTACATGCTCAAGGAAAGTGTTAGAGGGTTTGAGGGAGAGAGGAGGAGTGAGGGAGAGAATTGATGGAGGGCTTAGGGGAGAGTGCAGCAGCAGGGTAAGACGTAGTAGAAAAATTTTAGGTATATAAGTGAAAGTGAGAGAACTGGCGAAGGACCTTACGAAAATGGAAGACTGAGAGAAGCGATGAAGCTCAATGACAAGGAGGAAGATGGTGTAGTAAGAAACTGGTGATGAACAAAGCCGATGGTAGAAATGAGGGAGGGAAGTGAGAAAGGGTTTGAGGAAGAGCGAAAATGTGAGGGAGTGAAATGACAGAGCCTTTGGAGAAGGAAGGAGTATAACTGAAGGTTAGAACTAATAGAAAGTTTGAGAGAGAGAGAGAGAGAGAGAGAGAGAGATGGAAGTACTGTACAGCAAATTTGCAGTATATTTCAGGTTATATTTTGGGGTGCCCGTGTGTCTGATGGCCACGACAGCCGCCCCGTCGGGCACATGGCCAACCCTCAGCTGCATCTCTATGCGGTGTGAGTATCATTGAACCACTAGGTTACGACATGCAACTTCGTTTTATATGACTTTCGACCATTGCTATGAAGTTCCCCTTATGCATATGAGTCACGCAAGGGGTTGCTTCTCTTTTTCCTGTACGGCTTAACTGCCGGAGAATCTGGAGAACAGGGTAGTTAAGGTAAGGCTGACCAAACAGAACCGTAAAGTCTGTGATCCGTGTGTCTGTGTAACACTATCTATCTATAGCCCGCAAGGGTGGCCGCAGACAAAACGCCTCCAAGTTGCTCTGTCACCCACCATTTGACTTCCCTCCCCCCATCTTACTCACCCCTCCCTCATATACCTCTCAACTCCATCCCTCCACCTCATCCTCGGTCTTCTCCTCCCTCTCCCTCCCTCCACTTCGCCTACATACACTCTCTTAGTCAGTCTTTCATTCTCCATTCTCTCCACAAGTCCAACCACCTCAGTGTATTTCTCCTAACTTTCTCAACCACATCCACATCCACCCCACAACGTTCCTTCACTTCTTCATTCGTCAACCTGTCCCTCCATGTCACTCCACATGCTCCTCTCAAGTAACTCGACTTGCTCCACTCTAGCAAGGTCCATGCCTCGCTTCCATACGTCAGGGTAGGGATCACAATACTATCTTGCAGTGATTTCTTAACTTCCATACTCACCTCCCTATTTCTCATCACCGCTTTCAGTGAACCAACAACAATACCTTTAAATCATTTAGTTGCAAGAACTATCTACCTGCGATTCAGACTAAAATCTCGGTTCCTATGCTGCATGATTTGCATGGAAAAGTTGTGTACTATCAACAGAACATTATTTCATCAATGACCCTCACGTTCCAAGAACAATTCAGACATCAAAGTGATCAATGAAAGCATAAGTGAATAAGAATACTGATTATAGTAAGACGTCACCTAACGTAATGCAATCCCCCCCCTCCCCGGGGAGCCGAAGGGAAAGAATACTTCTCCAGTATCTTTGTTTGTCGTAAAGGGCGACTTAAAAGAGCTTTTTTGTCTCCAGTCTTTCTCTCCTTGCTCTCCCCTTCCTCTCTCCTGTCCTATCTCTCTTCTTGACATTTCCGTGTTTCTTCCGGCCTTTATTTTCTCTCTAATCCTATTAGGTTAGACATTTGGTTTTTAGGCATGAATAATTTAAGAATTTCCCATTGACGTCGACCCTTCCTCCATTCCTGGTCAAGCCTTTCAACCAGCTAACCAATCAAGTCACTTCATTGCCAAGCCGCTTCATGGCCAACAACTTCATTGCCAAGCCACTTCATGGTCAAGCCACTTCATCACCAAGTCACTTCAGCGCCAAAATTACTTAACTCCAAGACCACTTCAGTGTCAAGAAACAACTTCAATGTCAAGACCACTTCTACACCAAGACCACTTCTACGCCAAGACCACTTCTGCGTTAATACCAATCCAACACCAAGACCACTTCTACACCAAGACCACTTCTGCGCTAATACCAATCCAGCACCAAGACCACTTCTACACTAATAGCAATACCACGCTAAGACCACTTCTGCGCCAATACCATTTCAATGCCAAGATCACTTCTACACCAAAACCACTTCTACATCTTCCCTGATTCTGTTCCATTGCTAGTCATATACCTTTGCTCTGAATTAGTGCCATATAGTCTTTGATACCTGGCGCTAGGAAGATTCCAATATTCGGTTCAGTTTAATGCAACTATACAAGGTTTCTCTCTCTTCTCCACCGACAGAGTCAAGAATGTTCCTTATGTGGGAGGGTGGAGGGATTTCGCACAGTGGCTCCGCATAAAGTTGTACAGTGGATGGGAGGAAAGGTTAGGAGACATGATGACGAAGGTAGTCGAGTTCAGGAATAAGGGCCGAAATTGACTCGTCATCAAATTTTGTAACCCGACCCTGATTTCCTTGTGATGTACACACTGAATCGGGGAAAAAGGTAGTCCCAGCCACAGGCTACAAGGCTGCTTGCAACAGGTAATGAAAAATAGGATAACGACATGTAGCAGAACTAAAATGAGTAGGTTCCCACGCATTTTAGTCGTTTTGCACGACATGCAGGGAATATATGAAAAGTACTCATTTAACCTTTATTATTAGGGTCATTAAACCTTACAATCGCCATGAGATGTTAAAATAAATGAATTTCAGAAATACGGTGGCAGGGTGGGAAGATAAGAAAGAGAGAGAGAGAAGTGTAATGGAGAAAGAAACCATTCTCTGTCCCTGTGCGTGAGTGAAGGTACGGACGGTGCCGCAGGAGCTACAGTAGGAGGACGGTGGTGATGACAACAAGGAGCAGGTTCACGTCCAACCCCAGAATCTGACACGAATGTTCAACGACTCGCAACCCGATGTTATCTGCTGGTTACAAAACAAAGAAAGGATGCATTACAGTTCTACAAAGTACTGCGTATTAGTCTGAAAGACTTGGTTTGGAGACTCCACCTCGAGAAGACCCCTTGTTACAGTTACTGATGCAATGCTGTATATTCCACTTCTCTAGTAAAGACTGGAAACTTATCTTGTGTTTCTAGTGAACCTCGCCACATGGCGTTTTAATGATGTTGATGATACTACAGATGGTGATGATGATCTAATGTGCATTTTGAATTCTAAACCGAGTGACCTACCAGGCGGAGGTTGTGTGGTGTCACAGGTGTGGTGGTGTGGCGGAGGCGGGGTGGTCCAGTTGCCGGAGCAGTGGCAGGTTATGTTGAGGCACCGGTGAACAAGCACCGTCCGTGGTATGTAAGGTACACCTTCCTTGTAGCACCGCACCATCATCTGTTCTGTACACACCATAATAAAATGTCCACAGACAGTCAGTAACGCCCTCATCTGCTGTGTACACCCACCAACGGAGTAGCCTACACTTAGACAACCTGTAACATCATCATCATCATCATCATCATCAACCAATCCTACGCTGCCCCATGAGGAGAGTAGGAGCCCGGGGCTAGGCAGGTTGGTCCTGACATTTAAGATGAGTGACCAGCCTCACTCATCCCTGAGTGGCATTACGTAAGCAATAAACCCCAACCACCCTTGGATATAAACCTTCAACGGTTCAATCCGATTGAAGCGCTGTAATTACCCACTAAACCACCAGGCGCCAGAATTTGGCTATATGGTTACCACCCAGCGTAATAAATGGTTTCCTGGTGTACAGGAAACCATTTGGCTTGTCACTCAGTGTAGAGTCACCCAAATGCAGAATGAAGAAGAAAGAATGAAGGAAAGAAAGACAGAAGAGCGAGCGAAAAGTCACCCGTTGGCAGTAGGACGAGTAAAGAATGAAGGAAAGAAAGACAGAAGAGGATGGATGGAAGGAAGGATGGAGGAGAGGAAAGAGCAGACACCCGAGAGCAACACTACATCGAGTGAGTGGATGGTGAGCGCCCCCACGTGCCACCACAACCTGTAACACCCTCACATATTCTGTACACTACACATCTACGAGTAGGGCAATAGTCAGTATGAGCAAATCAGATACAATGGAATAGCTCAAAAATACAGGAAAGCATTGCACCGATAGTTTCAAAGATTTATACTGTATTTTTTAACACTCACTATACCTCGTTAGAGTTTACATTTAATTCCGCTAAAGTACCAACTCCATATCATTCGTGGCATTCGACATTTCTAGTCATTTGATAACGAGTTGTTTCAGATGAAAAATGCTATGTTTAGTCTGGAAATGCCGGAGAACTGATTCTGTTAGTCCTGTAATGTATAACAGTGAAATAAAACAGCGGCTAGTGATATCACTAAAAGGGTTGTCTGCATCAGGGTGGTCCACATGTAACACTCCACTTACTCTCCACCGAGCAGTTTCTTGTGCGTTGCTGGGACAGCTCAGTCAGCGTTATCAGTTGCTGCCCTGCATCATTCCTTCATTTCCTAATCCCACTGCCACAGCCACGCCTACATCAGCCGACTGAGCCGTCCCCGCTACACAGAACCCACATGAGTTTCTAGTGTAGCGCTATTTACGGGCCATCCTGCCTAAGCTCTAATAACTAATGATATGTAATAAAGTAGCCCATTCGTACGTTGCCAAATGCTGACGCGAAAAACAGCAACTCGACACTTCAAAGAAGCAAGACCATCACTGTAAATTTTCCAGAACTAATGTACTGTACAATCAGTACTAGCTCTGCGAATTTTCCAGCGCCAGTACACAGTTAACACGTCAAGAGGGATACTATAAATACAGTACATATAATACTCTTGTCACGTTAACCCACTGACACGTGCACACACCTAGACAGACACACAGACAAACACACACACACACACACACACACACACACACACACACACACACACAGAAAGAGATGGGGGGGGAAGGGAAGGAGCTGGAGACAGGACTCGTAATATAAGTGTTGGTGAGGCAGGGTATATAGCCTACTCACGCTTTATGATCCTGGCACACTCGTGTTCCTCCACCTGTACGGCCAGGTCGTACGCTGTCTGATCTGCAGACCGGAAAATGAAGTGTTAACAGATTCCAGCTTATCTGATGAGGCAAACACTCAATAAATAATTCCACACAAACCCAAACTCCTGTTCCAGTTCTAGATGAGCGAAAGACTTCCGTAAAGCGACCCTGGTCAAATGTCTTGTGGTCGGCCCGAGAATCGAACCCGAGACTCTTCGGTTGCACCCAGAGTGCTTTTGATTACACCACCCCCAACCCTACCCCATTCAACCCGAAGGCGTCGTTATTATAGTATTCTTGCCGCTACCGGACCATTTTACTCAGTGTGAGAGAGACTCCTACTGGTGATGGGTTAATGAACGCTTCATCTCAGCACTTTGAACGAAGAGCTCGTTCTGACGCTGAATAAAACTGTCTGGATATAACACGTCTATAGTTAAATACACGTCATCATAGTGAAAAGGTTGATTATCATCCAGTGTACCAAGACAAGGGAACTGAAGAGGTGTACCTGTTCAGTACGATGACGCCCTCTTCATTCTCTTCTTACTCCTATCTCTGGACTGTTTTATTCAGCTACAGATGGAACTGCACGGATTAACCCTCTGACTACGATACTTCATTTTATACCTGCTAGTCAGGATCTCTCTCTCTCTCTCTCTCTCTCTCTCTCTCTCTGAAAGGAACCAACCGCAGCAGAAATATTAAAAATTCTCTCGATGAACAATTTGGCTTAGATTTACTTTTCTTTTATTTTCACTCGAACACCACAAGATTTTGCTCATCATCAAAGAACCCACAGCAATCAAAGGGTTAAAATAACACCAATTAATCCCTTCACTACCATCACAATATTTCTATTTCACCTGTGTTACCGTCAGGCTTGTTTTATTTATCTTAATAGGTTCAAATCCCTTCAGCCCAAGTGGTTCTTTGTAAGCAGAGTGAAATTGTTTGGTGTTGGCAGGAATGAATGTGAAAAACTGTTATCAAACTGAAAGGATTATTTACGGTACTTCGATAGCTGCGTTACACAAAATGCCATAGATTTATGTCACACAGATCCCATGGTCTTTACTGGGTGTCCCGGCCTTAAAAATGAACCGTTTTTGTTCATGGTCATATTACCGAGATCAGCGATGGTCATTTTTGATACTGGTAGTTGGAAAGCGGTGCTCTAAGTCCTACAGCACCTTTCCAGCAACCCAAACGTTGAAATCGTGGACAGTAACGGGTTAATAAAAAGGTTATCTAATGATAAGAAATTACAGTCAACCACAAAACTGCATGACAAATGGCTGTATGAACACTTCCAGTTTCTAGACGGTCATTTGTAGAGCCTTCGTAATCATTAACTGTGGTTAGCCTTAGCGCCACGTTAGACAGCACGTACTGTACAGCAGAGAGGTGGTTGCTTTTGTTGTTATGTTTGTCGTTTTTCGCTGTTGTTGATAATGATGCTATCCCTCGCTAATCTGAACGTGAACTCGTTGAGCAATGGCTGACTATACTCTTTTCCTGAAGTTCACTCCACTGTTCTCGGGGATGGAGAATTTGAGCGACGTTTATTTAACCGAACAGTAAAGCCGTCTAGTTATATCGATGGCACCTTGTGAAGGTGTCTGATTAAGTGAGAAAGTTAGGTACAGAGGCTGATGAGACTACAGAACTGATAGATGATGGAGTTGGTTGGATGAATGATGTACGAAGAAGCATATGACAAGGGTTTGGCATCCTCCTTTTAACTGGACATTCGTCGGACTGACTCTTATAAATAATGTAAAGTTCATCTATTACGGAAAATGCCATCAAACGTGTGTAGATGGTAAAAACTGAAATACGGTATGAGCATCCGGCTTCACTATCACGTAACTGGCCATAATATTTTTCACTTATTTGTATCATGACTGACAATGAGAGCCAGAGTGCACAGAAAGTGGACTGATGAAATGGGGTGTTCTTATTCCAGTTTATCCCTGACCTACACGATCGGATAATTTGCATTAGAATGTGTCTTGCTCTGACCTCAGTGTAATAAGGCCCAGACTGATAACGCAATGGCAGTAAAAATATAGATTTAATGCTTGTAATAACAGTGAGAAACCGGGGTATTTTGGTGTGGAGAGGTATGGTGTGGTGTGTACAGGACAGCTGTACAGTGAAGACAGAATGATAAAAAAAGGAACTTTACATTTAACACAGGTCCAAAAAAGGTTATGAATTGCTCGGCGGATGACTCACTGTTGTTGTCGGTGAGTGAGAGGTCTGGGCAGTGGGCGAGCAGCAACCGCACCACCTCCTCACTACCAGCGCCTGCAGCCAGCATCAAAGGCGTACGACCTAAAACAGGAGAAGCCTTAGAATTATGGCATATCGACTAAATAAGGCCATTTTAAGATGAATTTAATTCTGATGCTTCAGTCTTCCCAGAGAAATAGGCAAGCAACTATCAATTTTACGGGGTCCCGCGAGATTTTTGAGAAACTTCAGAAAGTTATTCTAAGGTTAAGTCTGAGAGAGAACAAAACCACCATAAGCCTCAATTTCCATCTGTTACAGAACTACAGTGACTGATGACTTCGTGGGAGAAAACAGTCTCTTTCATAATTAACCTATAGGGTCATCAATATACAGTAACTGTAGCTCTGTTACAGTTACGAATTGGACCCATGTTGATGTAGCATATTCACTTCAAAATTAACCTTAGAATAACTTCCTGAAGTTCTGACATACCTCGCTGGACACTCTGTATAACTTAGTTGTCGGCACCGCTGCTGAATAGACAGCCTACAAGGACACCTACACCAGGAGAGGGTAAGAGGAAGAGGAAAAGTTAAATTTTTGTCTGCTGACTGCACGATGATCCTCAAATAGGCAATTAATTGTTGCTTAGTCCCAGTCATTCCACAGAATACGACCCGCAGTAGTAGGGTTAAGGAGAATTAGATATATGCCTCTCAACTACATGAAGGTATTAGCCTGCTGATAATAAATTTGTCTTTAGTCCCCGAATCTTCGATAGAATACGAACCGCAGTAGCTGGTTTACTTCGTTCGTTCAAGATATCCTTCACCTGTTGTGAAGGCCGGGCCATACATTAGCCCGGTGCTGGTTTACTAATGAATGCAGAGGGATAAAGGGGAAACAAATCAAGTTCACTAATCACACCAAGAAGAGGGATTTGGTATATTCTAACTTCGTGTTTGGCGAGCGAAAGCACACACAGATAAAGTTTGCTCCCCACGCCGCAGTATGGGTGGAAGTGTAAAAATGAACAGCCTCTGATCGCGTTAGTCGGTGAAAATATTGAGCTTAAGGATATGAATTTACATTTCCGAAGAACTCATGAAAAATTAACACGACCATGTGAAATAAACTTTTTCAAAATCATCAAAATTATATAAAACTGCAAACATTATTCTTAAAATGATCATAGCCCTGAACTTACTGAAGTTCATTTCATTGGGCATCCTTAAAAACACTGGCTATATTACTTAAATGATTAAATTTGATTCAGAAATAGCGATTTTATGAAAGATTATGTGTGGCCGAATTTGTGTAGTTATGTCAGGTACAGTACCGTTGCTGTCATACGTAAAACGCGAGAATTAAGAGCTTGGGCCCTGATCACGAGTCGCGGTGTGCCCATGTGATTATTGCCGAAAGCAATTAACAAATCGAAAATTTCTTCAACCGAAGCAAAAGTTGAAATTACAGTGGAACGTGATGAATTCAATTGACATCTGTGCTTAACATCATTTTCATCAAAAGCTGTTGGATTCGAACACGGCCCTCATGCTCGAAACAGGTAGCTATAAATGAACATAAAAAAAAAGAAAAAAAAGAAACAAGCAGTCCAGTGTAATAACGAAGGGAATACAGGAAAGAGATAATGGTATAAGACTATACAGTCTCATCCCTGAAAATCTCATGATGCCTAGACTACAGTTTACCTTTGCTTCTTAATAAACAACAAAAACTCAGTAGATATATAATACAAGACGCCTTATACAGTACCTGTGACCTAATAACATTGCATCTGAAAGAAGGCTCCCTCTTTTGGCCCGTCATTCAGTGGCGTCTATTCCAGGACGGAGGTGGACCGTAATATCCACCATACTGAACAGTAACTACTGTGCACCATAGGCGGGACGCTACTGTCACACATGAGAAGTTACCAGGGGCCGTATCTATAAAGTTTCCTATGCTTAATTTATGGATAAAACTGCATATCTATCTATCTATCTATCTATCTATATATATATATATATATATATATATATATATATATATATATATATACAGTATATATATATATATATCTATCTATCTATCTATCTATATATATATATATATATATATATAATCTTTACTCATAATGGTACTAACACATCAAAATAAAATTAGAATGAATGTTTATAGTAAAAAAAAAAAATACAGAAAACAAAAAGATATTTGATAACAGTTAACTGTTACAGAAACTTATTTATCCCCTGGTTTGGTCAGGCTGCTTCGTAGATACGAACCCAGGTCATGGCTGGTGTAACTAGAATACTGCAGGTCACTGAGGGGACTTATGAATTGCATACAGGGTGGTGCAAAAGTAGGTCGACATTATTATATTGATATTATTATGTCCCCACCAACTTGGACCTGTGCATTACTGTGTGTCGAAGTGTGGCTGACAAACTCCATGAATGTGTCAGTGGTGAGGGCGGACACTTTGAACACTTACGAAACTAAAAATGTGTCTTTTGTGTTGGAATAAATGGTGAATGTCAAACTACTTTTGCACCACCCTGTAGTAATGACTTCTAGCCACGAACATTGTCGTGAAGATCCACTGACGTGCCCAAGGATCTATTCACTGCGAAGCGAGACCTGTGTGCATAACGAACCAGTGAATCGTGGGGAGAGAGTAGCTGCCAAGTTCTGGTGCAATAAAATGTGCTTTTCCATATTTTAGAGTATTCATCTCTTGGAGGTAATATTCTAGTTAGGATGTGAATAATAATACACTGATAACCCCGAACTCACCAACCTCATCCCCTAGCCTCTAAAAGCTGGCATTACTACCAGAGTGGCCGGATTCATAAGCAGATCTATGATTAATTCCTTCCCGTATATATCTTTTTTTTTTGTAAGGAAGGACAAGGGAAGTAGAGTGAAGTGTTCCCACGCCTCGTGTGCCGCCTAAAAGAAGTAAATTTTAGTTGCGAAAGGAAAAAGTTGCGAGAGGATACATATCTGTGACGGATCCGAAGAGGAAGGGGGGTGGTTTATGGATGCCATGGATCCCCCTTCCCAGACCAAGCACTTTCTGAAATTTTTTTGCACTGTCTCAGACACGAATGACACGCATCACGATAACGGACGATGCGACTCGGAAAGTGTACGCACACGTTATTTCTGACGGAAAACCCACCTTCATAATATTATTATTTTTAGTGTATTACTAGATCGGCTTTTCGACGAATAACGAAAATTCAGGTATTGCCAATCCAAACAGCACGAAAATGCACCACTTTGCTTCATTTTTCAAGAGGAAGCTCCCGGATTCCCTGCACCTCCCCTGACCAGTATTACGAGTGTGCGACTGACTCAGAATGTTTCAGAAAAAAAAAAAAAATGACTTTGCTGGATACGCCCCTGATTATCTTAGATTATAGTCGTTTCTACAGGACAAACAAGGAAAAGAGCGTGGAATCATCCCGTGTTTTTAGTTCTTTCTGAAAAATAAATAAATCCAAGAATCAATCGGAAGTAAGTTTGAGCACTGTACCCTTGGGCAGTCACCCTTCCACTGGTACTAGACTGGTTTGGAAGGCACACCAGCCTTGACGTCAATCAGTGAACACGTCAGTTCACCTTCAGTTACCTTTCGTCAGCTTCTGTGCTATAATGTCCCCAAAAGTCATACCAAGGCACAGTAAACAAAACTAAAAGCATGTAATTCCTTCTACGACTCAGTAAGTCAAGGGAAAAATACGTAATCCCTCGCAAGACAGAGCAATGCAAAGTAATCCCCATGGTGTCTGACCGTCGTCGTTGGTGTGTGAGATGTCAGCGCCGGCGTCCAGCAGAAGGCGAGTGGTGTTGTAGTACCCGTGGGCACTGGCCAGGGACATCGCCGTCATGCCTGAAAAATTGTATAACTTAACACCCTCACCCGTACTATAGGTCGGAATCGGACATACCGTCGTATTCTAAATGGTTTTGAAGATTTCGCAATATCTTTCGTATGTTATTAATGCAAAGTATGTCGATATTAAAACTATACAAACAAGATTTAATTGAATATTAAGGAGTAATATGTAAAATATACAGTAATCACTAAGGAAGATGTACTACGGGGTTTCGTGTCCCACCTACAATGTCTTATTTCGTTGGACCACGTTTTGGACATTAATGTCGTGACATGCCTTGCACTGAGAAACGGAATCCCTAGGAAATGGCCAAATGACTTTCTTGGCATTAATATTTTCAGTGTCACCTACATCATGTCTATCACTGAGAAACGGAGTGCCCATAACGTGGTCAAATGAAACGTGACATTTTACTTCAAATTCAGGTCATAATAAAGCACCGTTCAAGTACTTTCTTTTTCACTTCCATTCCTCTGTCATTGCTTTCAGTTATACTCTTCTCACGTAAGATAAACTATTGTCACTGGGCAAAAGTTCGTTCCAAATGCTCTCATACCACTAAATAAGGAGGAAGCAACTCATAGAGGCAAATATTTACAAATGTAAATGCATCAACATCATCATCATCATCACCATCATAATCATCATCAACATCTACAATCAAAACAGCAGTAACATCATCTTAAGCCTAACTCCATTGCCTACAAAAAATGATGTGGGTAAAGCCTTAAAAATAGGAAAATGAAAAAAATAAAAGCAAGTGGACTCAACAAAATACTTGCAGTGAAATGGGTCACGCATTCGTTCACTCAGTACTGCAAGTCTCTGAAATCACCTAGATAAGAGTGAATATGTGTGCAGCTCATTTCACTGGAGAGAGCAAGCCAGGCAGCATGATGTAATGAAGTGTGTGTGTGTGTGTGTGTGTGTGTGTGTGAAACGAACCCCTGTGGTTGGTGTGGTTGACGTCCGCCCCCGCTTGAAGCAGCACCTCCACCACCTCCACGTGACCCTTAAATGCCGCCCTCGTCAGCGCCGTGTCACCTGCACGGGGAAGCAACTGACTGATGAAATCGGCCTTCTCGTGGTCGGGACAGCTCTACTAACTCACTGCAGGACGCCAAGGTTAAAACACAAATTGTGAAGGAGATGAAAGACTCCCAGCACGTGACGAGATTGCTACGAGCGAGCAAGCGCAGCAAGCGAAGCGAGAAAGCGTAGCGAAGCGATTTTTACCCTACGCTCAGCTGAGAAATGAGTAGTCCGACACGACCCGGCCGGGCCCGACACGACATGGCCCGACCGCGATGATTGTCAGAGGCTAATAACTTTTCTTCTGTGTGAGATAGAGAAGAAATTCTTTCAGCAGGTAGTAGATACATTCAATAAGTTTTGTTTTTAGCTATATATTTACTCATGAGACCAAAGAAACCCCTTGGAATCCCAGCATTCCAAGAGAATGTACCGAGGACTTCAATTGACGTGCTCCACTATGAAATTTAATTTAAAAAGATTTCCTGTTGTAAAACTATGTTTTCTTGCGTGAATTCTAACAATGAAATATCCGGCATTGCGCTCATAATTTTACATGAACGTTTTTTCTATGTTTAGGGGGTGAATTCAGCTAGGGTAACTGCCTCATTTCTGAGATTTATCATTCGATCAATAACCAAGGGTTTACCGACGCAGATCGTTGACACGGCAAGTCGAGAGCAGAGAACTGAACATTGCGCGAGTAATAAATGCTACGGCGCCTCACTATATGAACATCCAGAGAGAAAACGTGAAAGAGAGAGAACTTGAAAATGTAATTATTTTAATTCAGTTTTTCTGTTGTTTTTGTTCAGCCACCTCACCAGAAATGTTGAAAAGTTTACACCAAGATGAAATAAGGATAATAGGCGTATGTTCAAACTCTCGCTCGCTCGTCACGCGCTCGCAAAGTGTATGACCTCTTTGTATTGTTGCCGAATGCACATAGTGAGGGAGGCAGACGATCATATATATATATATATATATATATATATATATATATATATATATATATATATATATATATATATATATATATATATATATATATATATATATATATATATATATAAAGGGAAAAAAAAGGAATATCCCTTAAATGTCCTTCACAAACCGGGGGCTTGCCTTTCTCATCACCATTTAAGATGTACGGATGCAGCCATTCCGACAAAGTTCTGGTTAGCATATTCCTCCTGACAATGACGGGGTGAAGTACTGTATATGCTGATTTTACGCTCAGTAAAGAGTATATTACAAAAACAGGTTTTGTGAGAAAATTAATTCTGAAGAGGTAATCACATATTTTACTTAAATATAGTCTCCTACTATAAAACTTTAAAGCTACTAGATAAGAAGTGGTAAGTTTCAGAATACTCTTCAACGTAGTTTTGAAGTATAATATCTACTCGGTCAAAACCATCTTAGTTACAAAAGTTGCATATACTTAATATCCAAACAGGGAAGTTATCTTAGTTCCCTTGTTTATAGCAAGTTACCAAACCCTCATATAAATGGAGACACCGCAACTGATGGTTCGGAAAAGTGATCTCCATGCACCGTCCTCAGGAGACATGATGATATTATCTAAGTTAGACATGACCATTTACACACTGCATTTTCTTTAAACTTCTCAAGTTTTCTTTGCCCTCAATTGAGCTTCAGCTCCTTCACTCAGTGCATGAAGTTAATATTGCCATTAGGCTAAAATATATGTTTAGCATACAGGAGTTAATAACAAAAATATTTTCGTCCGCCTCCACCGTTACCATCTAACCCACCTATAGTACTTCCTTGTCTACAGTTATGCCTGCTAAGCGCTTACCCTTCTTCCTGTCAACTTTCCTTCTAATCCACTCTTTCATAATGCATCAATTATCTTTTATCTCTGCTTATCTTATCTCCTCATGTTACAACTGCCTGCTAAATATATCGCTTACTTTACATTTTACCTTCGTCTGCTTGTCCTTTGTATCAGTTCACATTTAGTCCCGATCACCATCCAACTCATCTACCTGCTTACCCACAGTGTCCTGTAGCTGTATATTTTAATAATTTTGTATACATCTGCCTGATTTCCCTCCCCACAAACCAACAGTTACCGTGTTCACCCATCAAGCTACCTAATCACTTATCTCTACCAATCTATCTCATAATGACCCGCCGAAGTTTACCTATCTATCTCTTAAATGCCTGTCTCTGAGTTTACCTGTCTATTAATTACCTGTCTATGTTTACCTATGTATCTCTTAATTACCTGGCTCTAAGTTTACCTGTCTGTCTCATCCAGTTCTTTATTGTCCCATCACAAGAGTAGAGATGTGAGGCAGTCCAGACATTCAAGGCATCTGTGACAAGCCGTACATCCCCGACTGGCACTGCATGAGCAATAAACCCCCAACCACCCATTCAAATGCATCCCCTGGTAGGCCACATCCGACTGCATGACCTTAGCCCACGAGAACAGCAGACATTAGTTCACCTACCTATATAAAACACACACACACACACACACACACACACACACACACACACACACACACACTTACCGCTGTCTGTGAGCAGGTCTATTTGTGCCCCTTTTGAGATGAGAAGGCGAACCAAGTCTGGATGGCCTCTCTTCGCGGCCAGGGATAGTGCTGACGACCCTGAGGGGATATGCACACCACACAGACTAAATACGTAGACAAGTAGATGATAAAGGGATGGGTAGACAGATAAAAAGACAGATGGATAGCTAGATATGGCCGAGTGATGAGAGAGGTCGTCTGTTGCCTGAAATGACACGAGGCCGATCGCAGGCTGGGGGAGGGAACGGTTTGATTTGAAATTCAATCAAACAGACTTTGCTGGTCTTACACAGGACCCGTCGACATGCTATAAAAACACCCCCGCTAATATCGATATACTAGTCCTGAATGAAACAGCTCCTCCACTGTGGACAGCGGGTATTAATACCAAAATGGTGATATGTGAGGGCTGTATGGCACGCAGAAGGATTGCTGGTCCCAAGGGAACGGGCTCTTAAGTTTACGCCCAAAGTAAAAAAAAAAAAAAATAGGTAGATAGACAGATAGGTAGACTGATAGGCGCAGAGGAAGACAGGCGGACAGATATAGGGACACTGATAGATAGATATACAAACAGATAGAATGATAAACAGACGGACACAAAGGTAGACTGCGAGGCACATAGGAAGACAGGCGGACATATATAAGGGGACTGATAGAGAGATAGGTATACAAACAGAAAGATAAACAGACGAACACAGAGATATGTGAAAAAGCAAGCATACACAGATCAATATTCAAATCTAGAGACTGATACATAAGTAGATAGGAAGATGATAATGAATGAATGAATGAATGGGCAAATAGCTTCCTACTGTATATGGAGAATTGGATGGGCAAATACGAATGTCACATAGCATCATATTCTAGTGTTAATCTCTTGCTATAGCTCAACACTTGAGATAAGGAGGGCAGTTTTAAGTCAAGCTAAAATGGAGAGAGCATAGTATCGTGTTCTGCTGTTAATCTCTTTGTTACAACTCTGCTCTGAACAAAGTGAGACGACAATTTTAAGCCAAATATAAGTGGAATGACTAAAATTGAAGGCACCTGACGGGTTCACCTTGGTTGTTCTGTGTGTTGGGCAGTGCTCCGTGGTCCAGCAGAACACTACACACTTCCACGTGACCCCTGCCAGCGGCCAGGGTCAGTGCTGTGTTGCCTGTGTAGGAGGGCAAATGAGGTCACTGGGCACAGATCACACACACACACACACACGCTCACTCACTCACACACACACACACACACACACACACACACACACACACACACACACACACACACACACACACACACACACACACACACACACGTGCACCCTGAAACGTGGCACGCGGGTTAACCACAACTAATATTCACAAGTGTAACACACAAATTACCATTAAAATTGGGAGTTTGGGTACATCTTAGCCCTCTGAGTTTTAACAATAGGACGGAAAGCTTTCTTGTTGTTCTGTACGCACCTCTGACGCTCTTGTGGTGGATGAGAGCCTTGTGACCCAGAAGGAACTTGACCGCCTCCACACGCCCGTTCTGTGCGGCGTACATTAGTGCCGTCTTGCCTGCAACACACAGACAGTATAATGCATCAGGTGAACTGTGTTAAGTTAAGAATGTCCAATACCTTCAGCGGAAAAGAAATTGGGACCCGAACTGTAAATTTGACAGTTGCGTTTCGCAGTCTGATGGAAGACTGAAACTCAGCATAAATAGAATTTCTACCTCAAGGGCTCCAGTACAGTCCTGCATTAATAACCCTCGTTTATTCAGGAATGAAAATAAGAACACATCAGGCTACTGCTGTTGCTGCAGTTGATAATGATTATGATCATCATTATCATAATCATCATCATTCTCATGATAATGATGTGACTACGTGGTTACTTAGTTTATTAAGCTAAGTGGTGCAAAGGACGTACCATAGAGAAGAAGAACATCTACGTCTGCCCCTTGCGAAAGTAGCTGCTGCAGCTCTTCTATGTTTCCCTCCACAGCAGCCGCAGCCATGCCCAGTTCTGGGGACGCGGTAAACAACTGTAGTTTGACACAGTGGTACACACATTCGCATTCTAAGGGTGGTATTCTCGTCCACGTACCAGTACGTGTAGGAGGCTTCCTGGCACCTCATCCTAAATTATTGCTTTTGCATATTACCATTTACTCTGGTTTACTCTAATCTGTTTTCATCTATCTATCTATCTATTTATCTGTTTATCTATCTATCTATCTATCTATATACTCATATATATATATATATATATATATATATCATATATCTATCTATCTATATATATATATATATATATATATATATATATATTACATATATATACTGTATATATATATATATATATATATATATATATATTACATATATATATATATATATATATATTACATATATATACTGTATATATATATATATATATATATATATATATATCATATATCTATCTCTCTATCTATATACTGTGTATATATATATATATATTGCACAAATAAAGGATATTAGTAACCAACTGCATGCAAGTATATTCCAGTAAGGAACAGACGGTTTTTTTGATCGACTTCAGTAAGAGCTTAGGTGTCATAAGAAGCTTCGTAACATCTCTTGCTTTGCTATTTATTTTGCATATTACGCCTTAACGTTCCCCTTCGTATAATTTATATAATTTAATTTCGAAATAATTAACATCAGTAGTATGCAAGAGTATGCTGAGGAATAAAATACACAATAAATTGCTAAGGAAGAGGAGTTACGAAATCTCCAGAGCCATATATAACCAACTACCAGGGGTACCCGGCGTTGCCGAGCCAAAAAGGTGAACACTAATCCTATTTGTTCTAATTCAGTCTTTCTTTCCACTCCAGAAAGACCACGTACCTCTTATGCTTTTGAAGAGGGATTATAAGAGGTCCAGGAACCTTCTATTTCAGCTTTCGCAGACTAACGCTCAGTACTTGTGCGCACTTGTTTACTGTTACCGGTGACCTCAAATGACCTCCGACCGGTGACCTCAAATGACCTTGGAAGTCAACCTCACATAGTCTATGTCCGGAGTGGAGGTCACGTGAGTCCCCATGCCAAAAATTTGGCTGCAGGGGTACCCAGCGTTGCCCGGGCCAAAAAAAATGAAACCCTCACAGCTGGACGGGAAAGAAAGCACATGTGTGATTGAGAACCAGCTTTCTATTCCACGTGAGATCATTGAATTCTTGTGGCAGCCGTGGCTCAGTGGATTAGAGCGCTCCCCTCTGACTGAAGGGTTGGACGATCGAATCCACCCAAGGGTCATTGGTACACATCAGGAAGGGCATCCGGTCATAATATGCTACACGCTCCAGTCCATAGTCCTCTACCCACGGGCAACGCCTTTTTATGTAGCAGTCGTGGCTCAGTTGGTTAAAGCGCTCCGCTGTGACCGAAGGGTCGGAGGATCGAATCCACCCAAGAGTCATTGGTAGACATCAGGAAGGGCATCGGGTCATAAAATGCTACACGCTCCAAACCAAAGTCCTCTACCCAGGGGCAACGCCTTAGCCCTTATCCAAAAATGGGGGACTTGGCGTAAAAAAAAAAAAAAAAAAAAAAAAAAGACCCAGATCTGAATTTTGACCCCCTCTAAAACCATCCTTGGGTCACCCTGATTCAGAATACAATGGGTCTGGGGGTCTCTGGCCCTTAGTTTGGGAGTGATTGAAGGACAAACAGACAACGCGGCTCTTTTGTATACCGTATATAGTATACAGTATATAGTCAAGGCAAGACATAAACAAGAGTACGAGACAGAGAGGGAAGAGATTAGGTGAAGGATGAGCAGGCAACACAAATACACAGGAACAGAGAGGGGGAGGACGACAGGAAGTAATGTGGATAGAAAAGAAGACAAGCTATAGAACTGTCATAGGATTTTGTGTGTGTGTGTGTGTGTGTGTGTGTGTGTGTGTGTGTGTGTGTGTGTGTGTGTGTGTGTGTGTGTGTGTGTGTGTGTGTGTGTGTGTGTGTGTGTGTGTGTGTGTGTGTGTGTGTGTGTATAATATTTTGCTTAAGTTGTTACACTTTTTGTTTTACAAAACTGTGGAGATAACTACTACCGTATATACCAATGTGTAGCATTATATATAGTCTATAAATATTAGCCCTTTAAAAATGGGTTCGTTTTCCTATCATGCAAATGGCCTTCGACCTGCTTACCGAGCCCTGATGCAGCTCCACTCAAGACCCGCCTCTCAAGTTGACTCTGTTAGGGCAGCAGATGGACAGCGAGTGTCGGGTGCGAAGAATATAGGCTCATTAGGCTGAGTACTTTAAGCAGCAGCTGTACAAGGCTGAACATACATCACATCCATCTGGCCCCTTCACATACCTACATGGGTAATTACAGTCAACAACCAGAGGGCACTTTAGCGTGCAGTCACATACATCGCATTCATCTGGCCATTTCGCATGCCTTCAAAATCCGAATGGTTGCTGGCCTGGATTCGAACACTGAGAGTGCTGTCAAGTGTGGAGGCGGAACATCCGACTTCTTCCCGGTCAGTACTGGTGTTAAGACGGGGATGTGCCCTTTTGCTCCCACGCTTTCAACACGTGCATGGATTGGGTACTTGGCCGGCCTGTGCGTCAGTCACTGTGGAGTGTCAAATGGCAATTTCATGATTACTGACCTTGTTTTTTCTGATGATGCAGTTATCCTAGCGGAGTTGCTGGAGATATTATTGAGTGTTCTTGAGGAATTTCACAAGAATGCGAAGCCACTGACATTAAAGGTATCTTGGGCCAAGACCGAGGTCCAGGATTTTGGTGGCTTGTTGGATGAAGCAGTTCAGAACGTGGAGGTCTTGGAATGTTTTACCTATCTTGGTAGTGTGGTTCATAATAACGGTAGGTCAGGCGATAAGATTTCTCGTCGCATCGGTCTGGCCTACGGGGTTATGAATTCACTCTACTCGGGTGTTTGGCGTTGTCGTTATTTGTGTAGGACGAAAATTCGAGTCTTCAAGGCGCTGATATTCCCTGTCTTACTCTACGGCTGACTTGAAGCAGCGTTTTGACTCCTTTGGTATTAAGTGTCATTGGAGGATCATGGGATATCGCAGGTACAGTCTGGCGCTCCAGGTAACTAGCGACTACACAATGAGACTGAGTCGAGGCCTGTTAACCACATATTATGTCAGCGCCAACTCCAGTTACATGGGCACGTGGCCCTTTTTCCTGAGGTTGATCCTGGTCACAGGACGATCTCTGGTTTAACCCGGGATGGAGGAGATCAACTGGAAAGCCACGTAACCTATGGCTGGAGCAGGTTGATCATTCCTGTCGAGAGATACTAGGGGGGGGGGTTGAAATAGTTGCTGCTTGGAGGGTTGCACGAAGTGACCCGCGTGGGCGAGGTAGTAGAGTGAGTGAGGCTGTGCGCCCAGCAGTCTTTGCCTTTGCATGATGATGATGATGATAATAATGATGATTTCCAATGAAGGTAAAACAAGTGTTTTCTTGCCTACTTACCTCTCTTGCTGCAGCTACACTTTTGATCGTCATAGGGTTCATATTAACTAGGCGGTAGCATGAAAAATATGACACAATGTACGGGAGGTGATGCAGAATTATATGAATTACACAGAAAGCTTATGAAATTACAGGGAATTAAAAAAAAAAACTCCAAGCTAATACAACAACACACGTGAGCGGTGGCAAAAAATTGCATGTAAGTACAGTGCATGAACAACTAGTAAAGGCAAAATTCTTAAAATGAATATTTTTTAGATCTTAGATATATATGGAGATTTGCTGTTTTTCATTTTCATAACGCAAAACTTGACATGATTACAAATAAGTGACGGATACTAGAATAAATTTAGTTGAAATTGCTGTACACGTGAAAACAACAGCTGTCATCCGAAACCATCACCTCAAGCTTCTGTACAAGTTTTCACTTTACCCGATACACGTTGTATCTGGGTCAGTTAAGAGAGCATACAAGAGGAGGGAATGACTTACTCTGCACAATTGTCTTGAATTCATCTTGGGGGACTGATGAAAAGAATCCCAAGCTGTGTACAATTGACGTCATCACCGCCACCACAGCCACGCCCACCATCACCCTGCTACTACCAGTCATTCTGTAACAACGTGCCATGGTTACAGCAAGTTTATGTTAACGTGCCATGGTTACAACAAGTTTATGTTAACGTGCCATGGTTACAGCAAGTTTATTTCACGTGATGCAGATATAGTTCATTTACACTAACTTTTTTTTTTTTTTTTTTTTTTTTAAGGCCAGTGGCAGAAAAAGACTATTAGAGCCATACATCCTTTCCATAGCACTAATTCCAGACTAGTATATTCTATTGTTTATCCGTTGTTACAACTCAGCACTCAAGACAGAGAGGCGGCAATTCTAGGCCAGGTTAGTGTAAAAGTAGTACAGATCATTACCACAGCATGAATAAAAAACTGTGTCTAAATGAAATATGATAAGCCTTAATGACGTCGGAATGAGTCTCCTTGTCTGCTTTTGAAATTTACCCTCCAAGCTGAGTACACTTGGCTATCATCATATCTGAAAAAGGGTTACGGATCTTTGCCAGGTGAAAACAAGCGCAATATTGTGGATCGTATTTTAAGCAGTACTGAAGATTTCGTAACACCTCTTCCGTAGCTATTCATTCTGCACCTCAGCATCTTTTATGTTACTGGTGCTATGTCGATACAATTAAGATACAGGAGAATATTCAGGCTTAATATGAAACCTAAATCGCTTTTGGGGACAGTGGTACGAAGCATCCGATGCCACTTGGAAAACCATATTCACGTCGGGTTCAAAGGCTGTCTAGCACCTCTTCCTTGGCGATTCTTCATACATATCACTGCTTACGGTAATGCCTTTCTCAGTCTACCCTTGCTGCTTTTTGACGTTTTTATTCAGCTTAGGAGAGACTTTCCAGGTTGGGGAGGTCAAATATACTCTTCGTTACTTCCTTCATTAACCACAAGTCTTTCCTGAGCTGAAACCTATTGTCTAGAGGTTGAAAGAACTAGTTTTAAAAAATAAGTCACCAGACTCAAGGAGTTTAAGCTCAGGTAAGTTTGTGAACTGAAATGTGAAGCATTTATAAACTCCCAGATGATTAAGTGTTTTAGATTGCCTGTAGATACTTTTGCCTTAACTCAAACATACTTCCCACTTAGCCTATTTACCCACCTACTTACCCAGTGCTTACTTACTTCTTACTACTTACTTACTCACTACTTGCTTACTCACAACATGCACAACACTGTCACAACACAGACTGTCCCTCAATATAACCCACCAAATGATCCATAAAGGAGTGGCCAGTCGAAGTCTCCGATTTCTTACGGTCTACTGGGTTCACAAACAGATGGGCTTGGAGATGCAACAACAGCAACACTGACTCCTGCAGCCATCAAACGCTTCACAATCAAATTAAGGTGAATATTGGAATAAGAAAATATGACATACCAAAGGATCTGTAATAACAGCCAGCTGTTATGGCGTTTTGTTTATTGAATCGCTGCTTTTGGCCGCGCTTTACTTACTACAGTACAATATTCACTTGAAATATCTTGAAAATAAATACTATACCTTAGTACCACCTTTTTTTTTTTTTTTTTTTTTTTTTGCTAAACGTGATGACTGAATTCAGTAAAGATTTTAGAATTTTCTTCAGATTTGGTTGCAGATACCTTATCCAACAACATATTTTGGTGGGCGATTAGCATTCGGCCTCCGAGTGCTTTGGTTTCATCCAAACAAACTATACCTTCCCAAAACAAATGCTGCGTCCAAGTTCATCCAGCACTGCAACATCCCATAATTCTTCACATACTTGCATGTCTCGGTTAGAGATTAAATTGATTTGGATGCTACATGCTACCATCATTTTTCGTGGAAATTAAAAATTGGAGACATACTCCATACTACCATCATTCACTGTGGAAATTTCTTTAAATCATTTGAATGTCACTTGGACCACCATTTTTTGTTGGCATTTCTAACATTATCAACATGTTACTTGCTAACAGCATTTTTTCTGGAAATTATTAATATTGAACGCTTTGTTACTATCTACCATCATTTTTTGTTGATCAAGTGCAGATGTCCGCGGGGTGGAAAGCTGAATCGCGCCTGAAGGCCAATTGGAAAGCGCTATTATATAGTATGATTAAAGATATGCAGTTTTCCCTTTGGCCTTTGGACGAGTTTCAGCGTTCCACCTCGTGGACATCTTCACATGATCACAAAAACTGACTATGTATCTATATTATATATATATATATATATATATATATATATATATATATATATATATATATATATATATATATATCATCCAATCCTACGTTGCCCCAGGAGAAGCGAAGGAGCCCGGGGCTAGGTAAGCTGGTCCTGAAATTTAAGATGAGAGTGACCAGCCTCACTCATCCCTGAATGGCACTACGTGAGCAATAAACTTCAACCATCCTTTGGATATAAATCTCCATCGGCTCAATCCGATTGGAGCGCCATAATTACCCATTAAACCACCAGGTGCCAATGTAATATATATATATATATATATATATATATATATATATATATATATATATATATATATATATATATATATATATATATATATATATATGATCTCCAAGGCCAGTGGCTATACTATTTTTACCTTATCCTGGCTTATAACTGCCATCTGTCCATCTTAAATGCACAGTTGTAATACTAAGTTAACACTAGAATATAATGCTGGTCACGAAGAAGTACCGCAGAGAGGATATAAAGTGGCACCATTGTTTTATCTTGCCGCAGCGCCACGTTAAATAAATTGCAAGAGGACGAAAATCTGGGGCAAATTAGCTCTTCACTTCGTCAATTATCGCCATTTTTATCTATTGGTAACTACAGATGATAATACAGTATTCAGATTTTGGAGACTTCCTGTAACGAAGGAGATTCGAAAGAATCCACATTAATCCTTTCACTCATGAAACATCTCCAAGCGCATAAAACCGTTCGGAGGCTGAAAAAAAAAAAAAAAAAAAAAAAAAAAACGTTTTCGGGCTGATGCGCTAGGGTTGAAAGAACTATAGGAGATGACAAGTTGCGCCATTACAGTGGTGGCGTTGCAGTGTCGTGAGCCCGTGAGGAAGGTAGCATTGGTAGGTACAGCAGCACTATATGGCCAGTCGTTAGGTGGGTACACTGGCGCTCACTACACATCAGCTTACTCCTAGATACAATTAGCATACTCAGTCACGTTTTATTATTATTATTATTATTCACTAGGTGAGTTGATGGTTAACTCCATACTCCTATTCCTTTTTTTTTTTTTTTAAATATTCCGTCATACTCTCCAAGCCAGGTAACAGCATACACTACTGAATAAGTTTAAAAGAGAAGGGGGGGAGGGGCATCGTAGTGGAGAGTTTATTCCATTTCTATGCTTATTATGCACAACATATTCTAAAAGCAATGATTATGTGTTTAACCCCATCAGTCATAAAACATAATTTCTGAATGTTTGAAATCCCTAGACGTCGTTATTCCAGTCAGAACAGACTTTTTGTAACGGATGGGTTAAATACAGCCTTTATTAACCATTTTACTACCAGGGCTCTCCTATGCTAAGCTAAATAATATTGTCTGAAGGTACTGTACAGGCATAAACCGACACGGTGCAAACATGAGCAAAGAAATGAATGGGCATACTGCTGCTCCCACTAATGTCCGTCGCTGCCAAGGTTTTGAACCATAGACTTGTGGCACATATTCTCCGTCATACACAATACCTCTTGCCAATTCCTCTTCAGCCCTATATTCTGCCGCAGTGGAAAGAACTATACTAAGTAAGAGGACGTAGAATAATTCCCCGAGCTAGACCTGATTAGATCATATAGCCCTGCTGAGGTGACGGGAGAGCGCTATACCTCTCCCAGCTCGGCAGCCACCAGGGCGGGGCGGTAACTCCCGACCTTGAGCCAGACACCCTACCACTGAGCTGCCACGCCCCCCAACTACTATACTAAGTAAGGATGCCTGGAGAAGAATCGAAGTTATTAACCAAGTCCCAAGATAGGCAGCGTGATGGTATCGTCAGACATCCCGGAGGCAGAGGCGTATCCAGGAAATTTGCCGGGGGGGAGGGGGGCAAACACTTGGAATATTTCCCCGAAATATCTGTCACCACTCTGGCGTGAGTGTCCCGAACACACACAGTTTCCCACATTCGTGATACTATCGTTATTTTTCTATTTCCCTTTTGCGGCTTTATATTTCTCTCTCTCTCTCTCTCTCTCTCTCTCTCTCTCTCTCTCTCTCTCTCTCTCTCTCCACTTAGCACATATGTGTAAATTAAAATTCGCTGGCGCACCCACCCCCAGTCTGGTATTCTGTTTTGTACTACTCCTGTGGTAGTACCCAATAGAAATTCTGTTTTCTACTATTTATTCTTTTAGTTTGATTCTCAATGGCTCAGGCATCAGGGGTGGTGCATATGTCAAGACTGACCTATGTAAATACATCTGGTGGGATTAACCTCTCTTACTTATTAACCTTGACTCAGGTGACCACTCGACCTGCCCCACTCAGCAGGGATTGATTTTTGTTACCTAAACTGTACTGTACTGTACAGAAAGGATTTTTCCATTAAGGAAAAGAAAGAAAAACGGCGTAAAGCTATTCATCCTGAAAATTTTTACCTGGAAAAGTGGGGGGACAAAAAATACTCTGTCCCCCAGGCTCCAAAAAGTGGGAGGGGGGGCACGTCCCCCTGTCCCCCACCCAAAGGAGGCCCCTGGCACACATAATTATGTCTGCTTACCTTGTAAAATGTTGTCTGAGGTGATCAAAATGGCTTCATGTAGTCTTCAAAAATTCTGCTTGTTTCAGTTCTTTGTAACAATAATTGTGCAGTGTTTGTTTGCAACTGGCTACAGGGTGAGAGGATATGGCTGCAGGGTGAGAGGATGTGGCTGAGGGGACAGGAAGGCCATTTTTATACCTCATCAGGATTCAAGTGCAAAACATCATTAGAGCTCTAATATGTTAACCACAAAATGTAAGGTGATAGGAGAAATTGTTACGTTATAATTGGTCATTTTTTCTAAAGAGTTTTAAAACAATTAGTCTAACTTTCAATTTCAAAGGACATTATTGCTCCTAAATAAATGTTTTTGGAAACAGATAAGACTGTTTAATACACAAGTGGTAAAATTAGGAAAATTGTATTGTCATACAAGAACTATGCCAAAAATCCTTTTCAGAATTTCCCCCAAATTTTTCCAGGGGGGGCGAACTGACCCCCCTGACCCCCCAGTGGCTACGTGTATGACCGGAGGTAGTACGGTATTAATGAATTACGTTACAATTAATTTCAAGCATGTATGCCTATGCCTATGAGCAATAAGCACTGTTCTCTTTAAATAAAACAGCCAATGACAAGGTTGCTTCCCATTACTATACTCTAGTAAACAACAATCAATTATAGCCAAGAAAGAAAAAAAAGATCTGGCTTGACTAATAACAAACATCATTTAGTAAACGTATGAAAACGTTTACAGTCTACGTCGCGTGCCGTCAGAATATAATATTCACAACATTTACAGGCTTATCTCTTCATAATGACATTCTTCGGTGGGATCAAACAAATGTTTATTTTTTAATTATTATATGCAGTTATATGCAGGGCCCGGGAGAGAAATCTTGGAGCACTGCTAAGGAACGTTGCGGGACCATGACCCTTCGGTCATAATTATGTAGCCAAAATATGTCTAATAAGGGCAATCTTTTTACTTGCATATTGTGTAAACTACTTAATACCAAGATATAATTAATTATGAAGATTATCTGCCAACCTATTTATTTATTTATTTATTTATTTATTTATTTATCTATCTGTATCTTTCTTCATTTGGGGTTGTGTAGTGGTGGTGGGGGGGTACCATGCCAGTATAGTATTGCAGGAAAATCTTCACTGGCCGGATTTCCAGGTCCCCTTTGGGCCCTAGGTCTAGTGTTTTGGTACCATCAGCACACGTCTCTCTCGGGCCTTGGTTAGGTATGCAACTAAGTGCTTGTTCAGACTACGTAGGATATACTGGAAGGTCAGAGTTCGGTTATGAAAACGTCAAGTGATCTAGAAAATAAATGATGCTGAATAACTTACATGGATAAAAAAAGGACTCAAACAGAATGCCCTTACTTGCTTAGCAGTGTCCTGGGATCAGCAGTGTCCTGGGATCGACTGTAGTGACGCCGGGACACACATACTGTACAGTATATAGCCTCATTGGCAACTCGTTCCACATATACACTACCCTAATGAAGGGAATACTCTTAGTGTTAGTTATGTTCTGGTTATATGGAGGTGCTAACGCACTGGTGTACAAACAAAGGGTACTAGTGCGCACTTTCGTAGTAATGATTCTCCACCTTGTTAGATTTATTTATATTTACACTCTCTCTCTCTCTCTCTCTCTCTCTCTCTCTCTCTCTCTCTCTCTCTCTCTCTCTCTCTCTCTATGTATATAAGCATAAACTTTACTGTGAAGGAATGTATGCAAATTGACCACAGTAAATCAGAAAAGAGACAGTAAATACTTTCGTATATTACGTCTTCAGACAGAGTGACACAGAGACATGACAGTGGAGGTCTTACATACACACCTGCAGCAGAGAGGGACACATAGAACAAAGGGGGACATAACTGAACATACCATGACCTCCCCTAACTTCACCTCGGCTTAACTTACATCGTAAACCATAGTAAGCCTAAGCAAAGAATGATAGTCTGGGGGACACTGCTTTATAATTCTGTTAACAATGTATCACATTTAAAACAGCTATAGCTATGTCTACATTATTCTTATGTGTGCCAGAAATTAAGCATGATTCATTTACATTTCTTTCATCGAAATGTTTTGACCTTGCTAGTATCTTAGAACCTGCCCAGTCAGTGCGGTGATCACTAGATGTTTTGTGTTGGAATAAACCACTTCGTTGTTGGGCCGTCCTTACTCTGTACTTATGCTGTGAGTCCCTCGTTTCCAGGTCTCTTCCAGATTATCCTATATAAAACGTATTACAGTATTTGTAGGTCATTTTATAAACAACACCTGAATTGCTTGATAGGCTCTTGTTGACGATGGTTTTCGTGATGGTGTTCTCATACTTGAAAGCTACGTGTGAACATTAACTTTTTTCAGTATGTGAACAATGTTTTTTTTTTTTTTTTTTTCCATGGAAAGGGAGGAAAAGGGTTCTTTGGATGTTTGACTCTTTGGTCTCTTAGTTTTGCCTCCATAAAAGCGTTTCCTTGCTGTATTATGACACTGGGATAGTATACTGAGTGGTTATTTATGTTCTGTATTTAAAACATTTGTAATTCATCTAGAAATTCTCAGATAGCCTACATAGCTATAACGACAGATCTTTTACTTTAACGTGATGATTCGAATAATAATGCACATGGTATATTATATGTGTAGGTTTTCTGTATACCTTAGTCTTCAGAGCACCTTTATTACTAATGACCTTTACATCCATGAGGGCAGTTTATTATCCGTTTCTACTTCATGAATAACCTTTATGGATGGGGTTAAAGAATCTAGTTGAAGAAGAAATTCATCAATGGGATGGTTGTTAGGTCAAAAGCATTGAATGTCATCAATGTTTCGGAGCCAGACTGTTTTTCTCTTTCACAGAGGTCAACAAATTACTCTCAAAGTACACCCTGTAAATATTTGGAAGCATAGGAGTGAGGATATTACCCATGGCCATACCAAATTTTTGCGTGAAAATTTTTATCCTTAAAAACAGAAGACGAATTATCTACACACAACCTTATTAGCTTAATAATGTTTTCACAGGGAATACCATCAATATTGCTACCCAGAACATTTGGCAGGAAAGCTAACACATCTACAGCGGGAACATTGGTGAAAAATTATTTGACGTTATCAAAACTAATTAGTTTGTAATGGTACATTGCACACTGAGAGATATAAAAACATAAGACGAGATTACTGCAGTAGTCCAGTTACCCCAGGCTAGGCAGCTCCTCAGGAGTAACTAAACTTTAACTTCTTAATCAGATTCTCATTGTTTTGTATAAAGGAGTCAGAAATGGTGTCCACAAAAGAGAACAACAGCGTCACAAGCCACTTGGAGAGTTTTTATGTCACAGAATATACAGAACTTATAACTGGCCAGAGGGAATTGTTTGGCCTGTTGGTTTTGATTGTTAACAGACTTAATTATAAAGCAGTGTCCCCCAGACTATCATTCTTTGTATAGGTTTACTATGGTTTACGATGTAAGTTAAGCCGAGGTGAAGTTAGGGGAGGTCATGGTATGTTCAGTTATGTCCCCCTTTGTTCTATGTGTCCCTCCCTGATGCAGGTGTGTATGTAAGACCTCCACTGTCATGTCTCTGTGTCACTCTGTCTGAAGACGTAATATACGAAAGTACTTACTGTCTCCATTTTCAGCTTTCCTGCTGTAAATTTGCGCGCGCGCACACACACACACACACACACACACACACACACACACACACACACACACACACACACACATAGAGAGAGAGAGAGAGAGAGAGAGAGAGAGAGAGAGAGAAGCAACCCGATGAGAATTAACCTCCATACACATCTTGTTACAAAACCCAAGAGAGTGTAATCAAACTGATTCATGTTTTGAAAATTGTACGTGAGTTTCCTGACTTCCAAACTTTTAAACATTTTCATCCCTTCTCACCTTCACACGGGAACCCTAAAATATTATGGAGCACCAGGATAAACAACCTAGTGAAGCACTATATTTGATAACAAGAAGGTGCACTCTGAGAATGCAACACCTGCGACCTACAATTAGTTTCAGGGCCGAAAAATTGTCTGTGGTCTGTGACCATTGAGGTCCAGAGACTGTTCTCAAAATCGGAGTACTTATCCTTGCCTAACTCACAACATTTCTACCAAGTTTCATCCTAATTGGATCAGAACTGATGAGCTGACCATTTGCATCTGAACTTGACCTTTGACATATTATTCTCATAATCGAACCTCTTCATCCCGGCCTGACCTTCAACTCTTCCATCAAATCTGGTCTAAATCGAATCAACACTGTTTGACCTATAAGGTCTAACCTTGTGATGCTAACCAAGGAATCACTGTTTTCATACTTGAATAACTTTATCTTTGCCTTACCCTCAACCTTTACTCAGGTTTGCTTAAATCGAATGAAATGATTTAAGATGACATTGAACTTGGACCCACTGTAAAAAAAAAAAAAAAAAAAAAAGAAAAAAGGTTAACCCCTGAGAAGACCTTAACCCATCCACAAAGTCTGATCCAAATCGTGTGTGTGTGTGTGTGTGTGTGTGTGTGTGTGTGTGTGTGTGTGTGTTGTTCACACACACACACACACACACACACACACACACGCACACACACACACAAAGACTGCGAGCAAAACATTAACCCGTTTTGGCTATCGCGAGCGCGGGTGTAAAAATGAAGTGCAAGACCTAGAGGTCTATGAATTGTAGACAGGGAGCGAATGAAGAGGAAGTAAATTCATACCTGATAAGGTAATACTTCCACGGGTGGTGGTTGTGTCAAGAAAGTCGTAGGCTGGCTGGCGATCGGTGACCAGTGAAGAAGGTAAACCAAATATGTACGAGTAATTCCCTTTGTTCCCATGACGTACTTTACAATTTCATTCTTGCTATTTCCGGATGATTTTATTAACTCTGTAATAGGGTTCGTACTAGAGGGGTTAGATACAGCCTTCAGGAACTCCTCTACTGTTACGGACTCTCTCGTCTTAAGATAACAAAAAATCGAACAGAAATAACGTCCTCGAGCCGAAAGGAGTTAGTATTGCTATTCCATACCTTCATTTATATCTTAAATTTTCCCTTGGAACCTAAGCGTAGTTTACATATAGTCCTTTCTTATTAAAGAAAATAATATAGTCCTTTCTTATTACAGAAAATAAGTAAAGTGGCAGAGGCACAATTTGGAGAAGCCACCCCCCTCCCCCCAAACTTACATGTATCCATCTTCACAGTGATTACGGTGGGCTGAGACGATTACTGTTCTTCCGCCCCTCTCTCTCTCTCTCTCTCTCTCTCTATTTATCTATCTTTCTGTCTGTCTGTTTATCTATTTATCTATTAACCAGCACAAGCATCCTCGTACACACTGGAAAAAAAAAAAATCCTCGCTGACTCATGTCCAAAAAAACAATCAAATAGTCATGATCATACATAATTGGATATTAAAGGCACCACACTCACCGTACTAAAGAAAGAAAGAAAGAAGAAAAAAAAGAAGGTGGCTTTGAACTGCTCTCATCATGACTGAAATTCCTCAAAATAATGGATGAAACGCCACCTGCAGTGATCTGAATGGACCTGATTATTCACCTGCATGAATGTAACGGGCCTGAATGCATCTGAAATATCCTGAACTGACCACTAGCTAAATTGTTGCTAAATAGACCAAGAAAAAAAAAAAGCCATTTCGAATGCTGTTCTGACAGTTTTGCCAGGCTGCCAGCTGACAATTATGCTGGCACGATGCCGGTATGTAGCAGGAAATCGCACTTGCTTATATTATTCTTCCTACCACCAGACAATAATGTTCAGCTTAGGACAGAGCTCTCGTAATGATGGGATTCATTAAACTAATTTCTACACTCTCTGTCTTAGATGTCCATTTTACACTGAATTAAATCGTTGCGCGGTAGCCAGAATGCAATGCAAATAACATCTTTGTATAAGGAAGGGGTTAACCACGGATATCAGTGACTAAGCTACTGTATGTTAAAATTAACTGAACAAAACCTTTGTATAGTAAGCCTGATTTTGGAAACCTGATGAAGACCACACACACACACACACACACACACACACACGAAAAAGCGCTAGATAATAAAACATCGAAGAGGACGTGTGAGACAGTCAACAGAGCGAAGCCAAACGCTGAAGGCTCGGCCTGTGTTGCCTAAGCTTATTTGTTGGTAAAAAAAAAAAAAGGGGGGGGGAGAAGGGGACTTCCAATTGTAATGCTTAGATCATCTCTTGTGTAAGGGTGAGACATGGTAACCCAGGGGATTATGAGGTTATATGTGACTATTTAGCATTTATTTCGCACCTATATACTTTGAACGCTACACAACCCCATGTATGCTGTTTATGACGTAAATATCGACATAGTTTGCAGAAATAACATTCAATAGGATATTGACACGTAATGTACAAAATTAACCGCTAAGTAAGAGATGCAGCGAAAGCTACAACTGCACTTAAAAATGCAGCTTTGTGGCAGAATGACGCGGGGCCCACTCCACCATCTCACATCATTCCGTTCCCCGAGAGATGCGAACCTTGACTGATTTTCATTTCTGTACAACTCAAGATAAGATTATCATACTAATTTTTAGTCAAACACGTATTAAACTCTTACACAAAATATTTAAAAAGTTTGTTAGGCTCCGAAGCCAACATTATAGGGTTTGGAAGGCCATTGTTCAGTGTCTCGTTATAAATCGTAATGAAGCATGTCGATATCATGCCCGCAACTATATGTGCAGAACCTTGAGTGAGAATTCAGGACACCACCACCACACCTTGACATCGCCACCTCCATCGTGTTTGAGCTCTCACGAAAACACCGAAGACAGATAAACCAACTAACTATGGCAGAAAAGGTAGTAGGGCGGATTAAGTGGTTCCACGTCCGGAGGGGCTACGGCTATCGTCATATCATCCTACGCTGTCGGGATTTATTCGTGAACGTGTTCACTTCATAAATTACTCGTGGCCCCAGTAACCCTGCCTTCACCCTGTACCACCTGTTCTGCTCGGTGAGGGAGTGACATTGTTTGACTGTGGGAGAGGATGCCAAGGGCCCTGCAGCTGCCTCCGTCACTGGCCCTGCAGGCCAGGCAGTGACCGGCTCTCCCCATGCCCTCCCACGTCACCGGTGCAATCCTCGCCCTATTTTTGCCTCTGGTTCCTCGTTCCCTGCCTCCTCTGTATCCACCGTTGTCACCATATGTATATATTGTAAGGCCTATCTAATTAGGGATATGGCAGTCCTTGCCTGGCGCCTGCCTGCCATCTTCCAAGCCAATGGGCTCCCTGCCATATTAATCCCGGAGTTCGTTTGCCTCCTCACCAGCTGATGAGTGCAAGTGTGCAATATAGGAAGGTATTGGGCCCGTTGCAGTCGATGGTGGTCTGCTGGGCGACCCTCACTTTCTGTACAAATTGGATGTAAATACATTATATTATCTTGCTTAAGTTATTCTAATTAGGGACGACAGCTGACGTATATGGAAATGTTCCTGACCTCGTCTGGTTCCCTTTCATATATTGGGGATGTGCGCCCTCATCACCACCTACGGGTTGTGCCTCGACTGACAGTCTACCAGGTGATGAGTGCCAGGTATGCTGCCGTGGCTCCATTCCTATCTGTAGTTGGAGGGTCCCAAGCCATCTGGCTTAGTCGAGGTGACTTTGTATCGTTACCCCATTAGTGTAGGCCTCTAGCTATTTGTCTCTGTAGGATTTAGTATAGGTTAGCACCTTTGTCTGTTAGAAAGAGATTCAGCATTTTAGGGACTTCCTACGGCTATAGTTCCTTACTTTATAAGGTCCCTCCAGGCTATCACCGACCCTGAAAAAATCAAAAAAATAAAAATACAAGATACTTTCAAATACAGATTAAAATTATTATTATATATATGTACGTTTGCATGAAAGTGTGTCTGCCTCCATGTATGCACCGTTTAGCCAGCCTTCGTGTGTGTGTGCCACTGTTGTGTGTCTGCCATCTGTTGTCTATATATGTCTCGTAATATAGGGACATGATGTTATATTCATTTATCTTTTTTTATGGATTCTTAATAACCAGGGGCTTCGGCCCCAATGGTTGATAGGCCGGCCAAACAAACAAACAAAAGAGAATTCAGTTGAAGTTTGGTGTTCCTTATGATCGTAAACATGACGTGCACAAAACTCCTTAGCCAATTAATGGAGAGGGATGTGATCGCTGAAGAAATAAATAGACAAAATAAATAATTGTCTTTATACTTTTTCAACCGATGATAAATTTCACAATAGTAACAAACACAGAATCTCATGTTCTAGATGTATTCCTCATAGTGTGTAATACCTGTGTGGTAGCCTTACAATGTCACGATTTGTATTTAGATCTACATGTTTACGCTCAAACGAGCACGTTGTCCCTCTTGGGGAGTCCCTGTCCCACAGTGTTGCCATATTTTGTACTGGGCAACTAAATCGGATTAGAAACAAGGAGTAAATGACAACTCTCCCTCCCAGCACACCACTTTCTCTCCTCTCTGTCTGTCTGTCTATAGAAATTGCATTTTTTGTAGATTTATTTCTATAAAAAGTCTATACGGTTTTATGAATTATTAGAATTTGAGGAAAAGCCTCTTGACTGACTGTCTCTTTCTTTCTAATATTATTTTTTATTATGACTGCTTTTCTCGTTAAAGTATGATGTTTTATTTCTGGTTTATAATTTCGATTTATTTTCCACACCATCTTTGAGGTTGTGGAAAAGCATCCTGAGTGTCTTGTTGCGCTCCTATTCACCTCCCTCCTTCTCCCAGCCACTTATACTCACATCACTTCCATTCTCTATGTTCAACAATTCCTTAAAGTGTTCTCTCCATCTGCTCACTTTTTCTCCCTTCTCCACTAGTAATCTACCATTTTTATCTTTCACTCCCCTGCTACCTTCACTTCCACCCTGTCTTACTCTCTTCACCTCTTTCCAGAACATTTTCTTACAGTCCCTCCACTTTACACTCAAATTCCTTCCAAATTCCTCATCCACTCTCTTCTACTCTCTCTTACTAATCTTTTCACCTCTCTCTTTCTTTCTACATATAACTCTCTTCCGTCTCTCAATTTCTTCCACGCCCCTATTTCTCATCCATTCATTGTATGCTTTCTTCTTTTGTGCCACAGCCTGTCTCACCACTTCATTCCACCACGCTGTTCCTTGCACCCCCCTCCGTCTTCTCTTCATCCCACACACCCATCACATGATGCACATATTTCTTCTGTGAATATCCTGCACATACCTTCCACGTTCCACATCTGCTCCAATTCATATTTGCCCAATTGTTCCTCCACTTCTCTCTTATATTCTGCCTTTTTCTCATCCTCTCGTAACCTTTCAACTCTCCTTGCAAATACTCCTTCTTCCCGTCCTTCCCTTCTTCTATTTCTCCATCTTTTTTGGATCTTGATTCTGACCACCACCAAGTAGTGGTCAGAAAGTCCACTCCCCCAACCTCTATAAGCTCTTGCATCCATTACACATCTTCGCATCCTTTCATCCACACACACATAATCAATCATTGCCTTCCTTTCATTCAGTTCACTACCCACCCTTCTCATCACTCGCCATGTATACCTGTGCATCATTTTGTGCCTGAAGAGGGTATTGGCTATCACCAACCCCCTCCCAGCACAAATGTCCACTAATGCACTGCCATTCTCATCTATCTCAGCAGGCACACCCCACTCACCAACTATTCCATCCACCTTCACATTCCCTACTTTACCATTCATATCACCGATCAAAAACACTCTCTCATTCCTTCCAAACTTTTCCATGCACACTTCCACATTTGTCCAGAACTCTTCTCTCACTCTGCTTGCACGATCTTGCATTGGCGCATACACACACACAATCGCCCACATTTGTATTCCAACTTTCAATCTTACCCACACAATCCTTGACCCAACTGATCCATACTCTCTTATGTTCTTCTTCCATCTTTTACTCACAACTATACACACTCCTTCTTTTGCCCTCTCATTCTCACCTACTCCTGCACATATACCCCATCCATACTCCCATTCTCTCACCCTCTCACCTCCCCATTTAGTTTCAGTTACTCCACATACATCAACTTTCTCACCCTCAAGCACCTGGACAATCTCTCTCTCTCTTTCACCTCATCATTCGCACCTCTTATATTCCATGGTCCGATTACCATGTCCTCTGTCCGGTCCTTGGTCGTCATCTTTTGGTCAGTCCTTGTCCGAGGCTTGTTGTTCGTCTTTTTAGTTGTTTTCCGGGGAGGGTCACTAACCCTCTGCCAACCCTTTTAGTCGCCTTGTATGACAAGCAGGGATACTGGGGGAGTATTCTTGAAAAACCCCCCTACCCACAGGGGGAACGTCCGTGGGAAAAATAGGTTCGCTCGTACATATCATTTATAAAGGCTCCAACATGCTTGCATGCGTTGACTTTGGTCACCTGATGGCTACTCTTCACGCTGCTCGATCTCTGGCAGCCTCCCTATTCAGTCCCTTATCCCTGAGGTCACAGGAATAAGGGACTGAGTAGAGGGGATGCCAGAGATGGAGCAGCGTGGAGAACATCCATTAGATGACCCAGGAGGGCAAATTTGGTCGTAGGGAAAATAGGTCTAAAGTGGAAAATGAGTTCATGGGGAAAACAGATTCAAAGAAAAAATATTCATTGGGAAAATAGGTCCATAGGGGAAATTAGGTCCAAAAGGAAAAGTATGTCCATGAGGAAAAAAAAAAAGATCCTTGGCAGAAACGAGTGCAATGGGGAATGTACGTTTATGGAGAAAAATATGCCTAGTGAGCAAAAAAAGCTTCAGTGGGAAAGAGGTTCATGGGAGAAAATAAGTCTAAGTGGGAAAAGAGGTCCATGAGAAAATACATGAGCTATGCTGGAAAAAGTAGGTCTATGAAGATAATGAATGGGATGAAAATAGGTTCACTGAGGAACAGGTAGGTGGGGGGGGTGACCCCTAGGGTGTAGCTGGAGACAGGATTAGTGTTAGTAAAGATAAAGTGAGAAAAGAAAGAGCAAAGTAACTTAGAAAAAATAATAATGACAAAGAAATTAAGTGAAGCATGAACTTTACAGGTAAGAGGAAGGCGTGGGGGGTTACAAAGAAGGGAGGTTGGAAACATGACGCAATATGACCTTGGAGGAGGCCGCCAAGAAGCTGGTGGGAAAGAGTCTGGCTCAGTGAAGCAAGCGGTTGGGCAGAATCTGGAAGGACCATTTTGGTGGTAGTCTGCCTTCAGGCCGCCAGCATCACAACCACCACCACCAACCACAACTACCATTCAGCCACCAGGCTGATCAACCACAACCACCACTCAGCCACCACCACCACTACCATCAACGAACCGTTACTCAGTCACCACCACCGACCACAATTACCACTTGACCATTACCATCACCACCAATAACCATAACCATCATTCAGTCCCACTACCCTAAGGAAAACCATAACTGCCACCACCCACAACCATAACCACGACCAACCACAAACATAAACACCAACCACCACCACCACTATCACCAACAACAACAACATCCCTCACTCAGCACCTCCACCAACCACAATCACTCTACATCTAGTTACTTTGTTATCTTTTTCGTCTGCGTTTCCTAGCCTGGCTTCGTTATAATATGTGTTAGCGAGGATTACAGTAACCTTGGTAGTAACTTCTAAGTCACCTACCTTCAGAATATACCAATAACAGGGTAGCCACAATCATCAACCAGTATCCATATACGTTCCCTGTACATACCAGTTCCAATAGCGAACTCAAAATAGTATCAGCATCAACAATCTTCCTGCAGTACCTTCCCATCAGCGCATACCAGTTCCTGTACCTACAAGAAAGTATCAGCATCCACACTCATCTAGCAGAGTACACTTACCACAAGTAATTACTAACATCGGACATCGACAGAAATAACAAATAAGCCATTAGAAGTACATGCCAGAGAGAGGGAGGGTTAGCAGCGTGCTGTATCCCCTGATGATGTGGCCCAGTGGTGGTGTGTGTGTGGCGGGATTGGTGGTGTGGGTAGTGCTGCTGCAGCTAGCCCTGTGCGAGGATGCACCATGTACCAACGACACCACACAACCCTCGGACCCGTCAGGTACTATTACATCTATAATCTGTCTGCCTTAACTGGGCATAAAATCGTCATATCCCCAAATTGACTGCTGAGCTGTGACAAGAAAATAAGGTACAAGTCACGGAGTATCATGGAAAAGATGTATGCAACATTACTTTCTTGTTCTACCATTTAGTTACTGGAAACCGCTATACAAGGACGAGAATATCTCCTCCAGATCACGGTGGACGAACTTTACCCTTCTCTTTTCCACTGTGGACACCAAACATTTTCCTCATCTCTTTCCTCGATAACATTTATGATTCAAAGTTACATTAACAGCCAGTCTCATACTACCCTTATTGGAGTGTAGGAGGACCAAGATCGTTTAATGGTAGGAGACCAACCTACTTTCCTGGCAATATTACACATTAAAGAAAAACCTCCAATCTACTCTTGAAGGTCCAAACTGTTGCGTTTAAAGCATAACTTTCACCTATACTTCATTGCTCGACAGCTAGGGCACCCTGCGTCTTAATAATAATAATAATAATAATAATAATAATAATAATAATATACGTAATTGTAATAAACTGATTTACCAGAGCGATTGGTACAATTTCTATCTATCTATTGCCAGATTCCTCAATCCGTAAAGGGTGGCCACAAACAAATCGCTTCCATGTCGCCCTGTCCCTCGCCCATTTTACTGCTGCTCCCAGCTCACCCCCGCCCCCTCTCATATACCTCTACACTCCATCCCTCCATCTCATCCTCGGCCTCCCCCTCCCTCTCCCCCGCTTCACCTCACTGACATACATTCTCCTCGTTAGTCTCTCGCTCTCCATCCTCTCCACATGACCAAAGCACCTCAGTATATTTCTCCTAATACTGTCTATCGTATCCACATCCACATCACAACGCTTTCACTTCCTCATTTGTCAGTCTGTCTCTCCATGTAACTCCACATGCTCCTCTTGCTCCTCTCATATCCACAGTTCTCAGTCTTGACTTGTGTCCTTCCAACAAGGTCCAAGCTTCACTTCCTTACGTTAGAGTTGGAATTTAGCTCTCTCTTGTATTTTGTTTTTCTCTAGGAAGGAACAGTATTGCGGGCTCGTGGCCTTTGGTTCCTTCTTCCTAGCATTAAAAAAAAAAAAAAAACGATTTTTTACTTCCACGCCCACTTTCCTATTTCATATCACTGTTTTCAAAGAACCAACAACGTTTCTTCCTTGTTGCACCCTTTCAAGCACTTCATCCTCCAAACTCCTATCCTTATTCATCATACCACCAAAGTACTTAAACGCACTCACATTTTCCATTTCCTCATCATCCAACCTCACCGTACATTCAGTGACATCATTTCTCTCGAAGACCATAACTTTACTCTTCCCTACATTCACCTTTAGAATACGTGTCTTACACACTCTCCTAAACTCATGCACTAAGCCTTGCAGTTCCCCTTCGTCTTCACTTAACAATACAGTATCATCTGCAAGCAACAGTACAGGAGGTTTCCAGACAGTGCCCGCTCTCATTAGGGCCGCTCCAACATTGTAGTTTCAGCGTAGAGATGTATGTGAATTCAATTTTCCAACTGTCGGTCCACAGATAATACAATGTATGGGACACGAAATCTTCCCCAATCTCTTATATTTCTGCCTTCATTGGGCAGCTGGGTTGTATCCGAATGCCCAAGAGGCCTAAAAGACTTAACCACATCTAGCTTGTACAGGCAGCTGGTGGCAAGAAAACTTGAGTGCAATGACTATTTTTGTGATAATATTTGAGCATATTGATTTTTTTTTTTAATTTGATCAAGTACCGGTGTGACAGGCTGCTTTATACCCCCTGGCCAGTTTATATCCTTGGAATAAAGTGGCCTAGGCCAGAATATACCTCGGGATATATTTCAGCCTAGGCTATTTTAACCCCCCTCATGCCAAAATATACCCCCCTTATCTATAAATAATTATGAGAACTACAAGTAAAATATAAAGAAAATTTTAAGTTTTAACCATGTTTGAAGTTATGTGGAAGTAGTCACTTTTGCTGATTACATGATAGCTTCGGAGGCAAAGTACAGTACAGTACAGTGCATGCCACTGTTCTTGCATAAATTTTACCTCACTCTAGTTTGCTCTATAGTATGGATTTTTTTTTTTTTTTTTTTTTTGCATAATTCATATTTTGCCATGCATGTATTCTGAGAGAAATAAATAAATAAAATATTGCTTATATTCTATTTTTATTATTATGAAATAAAGAGGGGGAAGGTATAATCTGGCCTAAGGGAGATTAAAATAGTCTAGGCTGCAGTATTCCTTGGGGTATATTTCATACCCGGGGTATAATCTGGTCTAAAGGGGTGGGTGGGTTAACATAGCCTAAGCTGAAATATACCCCGGAGTGTATTCTGGCCTTGGCCATTTTATACCCGGTGTGGTATGCACGGAGTGACTTTATGCAGGAAGTTACCGTTCCCTTCTCTATTTAGCCTTAAAACCTAAACTAACCTTACCTAACCTTATCCTAGAACAGTTTAGCCTAAATAAACCTAAACTAAACTAACCTTTATTCACGAAATGACTGACTTCACAATCTGCCTGTAACATACATGTATATATTTATTTATATTATCTATATATCGACCTATAATTACCTATAGGTCGGTAAAACATCCAACTATCTCCCTGACACATGTATTTCATAAAATATTGTTGATAAATGGCACAGTACTTGAGATAAGATGCGGATACTTTCAACAATGCCCCTAAAAGGGAAGTCGGCGCATGCGCACTGAGCGGAATGGTAACTTCCAGCATAAGTCACTCCGTGCATACGACACTGGGGCATAAACTGGCCTATGCTACTTTATACTCAGGTATATTCTGGCGGGGGGGTGGAGGGTTATGCTTGCCAGCTACACCGTAAGTCTGCATCTAATAATTATAATTTAAAAGAAAACAGATTCATGAGTATATCAGAGGTTTCTCTGTTGCTAGAAATAAAATTTGTTCATTATACAGTTCGATTCAGTTCACGAAAATGTAACATTCAGGTTTGTTGCACAACATTATTGGACAATATATGAAGACGAGACAATGTGCAGTGATCACAAAATGTGCAGTTATCTATCTAATTTGTACAGTGATGAAGCTGATTTTGTCTAATGATGAAACTGATTATGTGCAATCAAAAATGCATGTTTGGGTAAATGGAAAATGAAATACCCACCCGGAGGAGCGATCCCGACATCACCATCCCAGAAGGACATGGGGAGGTGGCCCCCACCCCAAGAGGAGGCAATGGGAAGATGCGTAGGCATTCCGCGCCATAGCAGCTCATATCCCCCGTGACCCTACGCCCCTCTTCCACGCAGCCAGACTACCAGGAAGTACGCCGATGAAGTACATTACCCTCTGATGGGGAGAACACTCGCCAGAATCGGGGTGGGACTTGCCCTTCAACAGTCCCAAGTAGGCCCTCCGACTCAGTGTCCACCGGACCAGCCTTCACAAGAGGGAGAGCCGTCGCCAGTGCTCACAGTCCTATTATACCCCAGGGGAGCAGCAGTACAGTAGCATCCACTGGATCTACTGTAGGAGGTGCGTCCACCAGATCTCCTCCTTGTGCCACCCACCTCCAGGAACAGGCATCTTGGACCGTCACTCCGACGACTTTTGTCTGCGATTCCCAGGAGGGCAGTGGGCCCCATGGTAGTTTCCACTGGATCTGCCACCGGGGTAGAGACCACCGGTCGTTCCCCAGCTGCATTTTCCCCCTACAGCAGGAGGGCAGCAGAGTCCACCAGACCTGCCACAGACGCCAGATGGCCCACCGGGCCTTCTCCTCCTGCTGTCCCTGGGACGAGTGGTCCCCCGGCAGTGTCCCCCAGACCTGTCAGCCCAAGGGAGTGTCCACCGGATCTCCCTCGACCACTACCCCAGGAGGGAGCCTGGGTAGCGTCCCCCAGACCTCTTTCCTCTGCCCTAGAGTGGAGATTCAGCAAGGACTGTCAGGCCTGCCAGGCTGAGGGATCACCGGTCATCCCTTCTCCACTACCCTGGAGGCTCCCTACGAAGGCGCCATCCCTTGCTTGGCCCACCCCTCCTGTGACCGAGCGAGATGCTCCTCCTGCTCCCCCTCCTCTATGAAGGGTGGAGACTGCTCCCCAGCAGGGCCCCTGTCGGAGAGAATCTGGGACGGACCCACCTCAAGGCTAGGTGTCATGTCCCTGCAGCCCAGCCCCCAGTGCCCCCAGCAGCTGATGGACTCCCCCAGGGTGAGCGGCCGCAGTCAACCCCGACGGCCTCCTCCTCCCAGTGAGACTGCAGCCCCAAGACAACAAGGGGCGCCCTGCAGCCGATCCCAGGCCCGGACCAGCCCGGACCCGTCGCCAGGACTCCCACTACAGCCAAGGGCAGGCGCCGTGCCAAGCCCCTCATAGCCCTGTTCAGCCCCAGTCCAGAGGGCCATCACAGTCCCAAGGCCCACACCAGAAAAGGGCCGCCCACCATGCTGCCCTCCGGCTTGACCCGGACCCCTGATCTCGCCGTACGAGACCTGTACCGGAACGCACCCTGCATGGTCCTTCTCCCACACCGGGCCATCACTTGCGGCTACCTGGGCCGTAGTCTTGGGCGTGCCCCTAGCGCCCACCGGTGACCCAGCCTACACTGTGAAGTACTCCCCCAACAATTCCCAGTGCTACAGACCCTGTGTGAACCCCTCTCCCCCTCGTCCAGAGTGTCATGTCTCCGTGTGCCCTAATTCATACAAGACCCCCATGTAGTGCTCCTTGTGTGTGTTCCCCCTGGTGTGCCGCCTTACCTCCCATGTGACCCTCCACCCCATAGGTAGTACCCACACCCCCTATGTAATATCTGTGGCCCCTACATGTGGTACCGTGACCCCTGTGTCATACGAGTGGTGATATACAGTGACTTAGTCCTGTGGTATATCTATCCCCTTGATATATATACGTCTATGTAAAAGACTCGTGTGATACATCTTGCTGATAGTATATTTCAGTGTAGTGTCACATACTGTATCTGGATCACAGATCGTGTTGTTCCCCTGTGTACTATATACCTTGTTTGTGTTATGTTATATTGTTTGTGATATGTAGATAGGTAGTGTCGTGTGCTATTCTGTGTTCATGCTATATATGCGTATAGTGCTGTGTCATATAGTGTACTTGTGTCCCATATAGAATTGTCCATATACTTGTGCGTGAATTCTGTTATACTCTGTTTGTGAGGTAATATACGTGTGGAACTTAGCCTGTGTTTGAGCCCTATCCCTTGTCTGCATGCTCTAGGCCGGTCCAGAATAAAAGAACCCAAGGCCCGTGCCCGTATCTGAGCCCAAGAAGTTGGGCGTAGAATATGCTGCACATAAGCAGCATAACAGAAAAGTCTGGAAATATTTTTTCATTTTATTTTTTCTTATATACCTAGGCTGCTTTCCCCAAAGAAAGGGAGGTAGCCGAGACGGGACGACATCCAATTTACTCATCCACACACACACACACACACACACACACACACACACACACACACACATTCATTCGCATATAACCTACTCAAAATTTCTACAGCAGTCTCGCAAATGATTTACGAAGACACGAAGAGGTAGCACTAAGATTAATTTTATTTTTAAGCTTTTTTTTATTTTATATAAAAAAAGCTTTCCTAAGTTTCCTTTTTTTATTTTATTTTTTTTCTGGCGATTTTGGCAACCTCTGGACAGGAGGTGGACAATAAACTAAGAAAATATGCAAGCTTGTGTTCAGTATAGCATGATAAAAACAATGTAAAATGTTATACTACTCGTAAAAGAACGCAGACGTGTATTCGCTGATCTCTCCTCTAGCGTTCTGGGGCTGCCTCACCGGCAATAGTTTTGTACATAGTGATAATAAAAGTTAGGTTAGCTAGTCCTAATTTTCCTCCCAGCCCTTTAGAGATATAGTAAGTGTCTATATCTGTTTCCTGAGATTGCCTTTGCTTGCCTCTGAAGGGTACCCCCCACTGATCGCTCTGGGGTGTGAGTTACACACAGGCGCATCCTCCCGAGAGCGGTTTGAGAGGGTAATCTCAGAATAGGTGTGTCTTCCCCGGGTGTTATGTCCCTTGCTTGTTTTTTTCTTTCTTCCCACTTCCCCCGTGAGGGGGAAGTGGTTACTATGGCGGACGCCCCTGCTGCCTCCCCCCCCCCTCCAGGGGGGGGAGGTGGTCCTGACGACAATAGTTTCAACGTGACTGACCGCCCCCAGACTGACAGACGCCAGACTCGAGCCCCACTTGACGTTCTTGTAGGGAATGCAACCTACGTGACAATTCGTGCTCTCAGTTCCACTCCCCTGACCAGTCTCAATCCCTTCCTTATCAAGGTGATTGACTACTGTGCGGGAGATGTGGAACAAGTTATATATATATATATATATATATATATATATATATATATATATATATATATATATATATATATATATATAATGGATCACGAAATTTTGCCTTAGATGTGCAGTGATCATTGTTCCACATTATATACCCTGAGACGAGGTGACTTACTTGTATCACTTGGTGGATGTGTACCTTATTGTGAGTTTCAACCAATATTTTGCTTTACAGTGTAAAGCTGAATGTAAAAGATACATTCGGTAATGAAACCTGCTGTGCATATGTTCCTTTGTTACTCATAATTAGATGTAGGAGCAAACCATGCGTTCTAAACAGCAGTAGTAAACCTTGCTTCAAGAATTCTGAAGATCAATTCTCTAAATGTCAACACCTGTCCCCACTGACATATTCGCGACTATACCGGAGCAACGAACCCACCTTTGTGCCGATGGAGGCTCAGTCGTACCCGCCCCTCGCCTCTCATCTCTAATGGATCATAGCTTGTAGATGCTGTGTCTTAACAACAGTGCTATATCTAGTTTTCTAACTTTGCACACACACACACACACACACACACACACACACACACACACACACACACACACACACACACACACTTTAGAGTACCGCACCAAAGACTTTTATGGACACCGTACCATCAAGGAGGAATCCGAGGCAAACTGTACTGTTGGATGCAAGATTTTCTCAGAAAAAGGGAAATGAGAACAGTACTAAGGAGAAATTACTCATCATGGAGGGAAGTGACTAGTAGAGTTCCACAGGGCTCGGTGCTGGCACCAATTATGTTTTAAGAGTATATATATATGACATATCCAGTAACACTGGCAATGGAAGCAATCTAATTATGTTTGCTGATGATGCAAAAATACAAAGAAGAATTACTAACAGTTTCTTGCAGAGAGCTACAAGAAGAATCAAATAAACTTCATGAGCGGAGCAATAAATGGCAAATAGAATTTAATGTGGACAAGTGTTATGTAATCAAATTTGGTAAAAGTGGAAAAAGGCCTGATTAAGATTATAAGTTAGGAAGTAAAACCCTACACATATCAGAAAGAGAGAAGGACCTAGGTGTGATTATCAATAACAGACTATCTCCGGCTGACCACATCAGTGGGAAGGTACAGAACATGTATACACTGCTTGCAAACATGAGAATAGCATTCACATACATAAATGAAGACATGCTGAGAAAGATAATAACATCATTCATCAGACCAACCCTGGAGTATGCATCAGTAGTCTGGAATCCTCATCTCAAAAAACACATAGATAAGACTGAAAAAGTTCAAAGGGCCGCTACAAGATGAGTACCAAGCTTAAGGAATATAAGATACGAAGAAAGACTAGAAAAGCTGAATCTACCTACACTACAGGAGAGAAGGAAAAGAGGAGACATGATTATGCTATATCAACGCATATCAGGGAAGGAGAAAATTGACATAAATGAATATATAACCTATGGGGAAGCATCAGCAAGAGGACACTGCAAAAAACTGCATAAAAAGAGTGGCGATAAAGACGTGAGGAAATTTAGTTTCCCATATATGGCAACTGATCAGTGGAATGCGCTACCGAATGAAATAGTGTGTGCCAAAACAATTCATAAATTTATGGATATGTAAGATAAAAATGGTTTAAGACACGGGACAGTACGAGCTTGACTCATTCCTGTAAAGATACAATTAGGTAAGAACACAATATGCCCATTGTAAGGAAATAGGCCTCTCTCCCCCATGGTGCAGAGGCAGTTGCTTGCCTGCAATAGATGGGCCTCCTGGCTTGAGAGACTGCAGTTGATCGACAACCACAACAGCTAAGGAAAACGAAATTTCACACAGAAGTCGACTTCCACACAGATCACGTTTTGGGCAGATTGGGACCAGCGATAATCCAAATTCCCAACCCACATGTGGACACGGGTTACTGAAGTGGGTGGTGTAGGTGGAGGTGATGTATGTGAGAGTGGTGCAGGGAGTAGTTAGGATAGGTGAGAGTGGAAGGGTGGTGCTGGGGGGAGGGGGGTGGACTCATGTCCAGGGAACTGCCAGTATGCAAAGCCACAGCTTTTTACCCAGGCAACGCCGAATACTATGCTAATTTCATTATATACATTTACTGTTATAACTGTAATCATCAAACGCTACAAATAACTTCAATGAATATTTTCTATACTGGTACTAGTTCCGGTGAAACATATAAATATTGCATTATTAACATATTCTGTCATGCTTTCTCTTATTATATTTATTATTATATGCTCAGAAACCACTGTACTTTAAAAAATCACTTAAAATATTTAACAACTTATCACAAAGCTGTATAAAGGCTTTTAGTTTAATAATTTCTCAGATATTTCATATTTCATTGCCACCAACTGTATCTGTTATGCAATACAGCACAGGTACCGTATAATGATGTAGCAGGCAAAGCAAAAACGCATCCCTGATCTGTCACGGTCTCATGGTGATTGACGTGTGTTAATGATGTGTGGAAATTTGGCCGCTTTTTCGGGGCCTAATTAGAGCCAAGTGGTTTCAACCATGGCGCCATACAGTGACACATATACTCGACGCTTTGCCCTTTCTTGCCACTGACGTATTGCACATTTATGGTAACCAAACCAAAAGGGTTATAGCCACTGCGTCCTTCTGTATACAAGGGATACAATAATTGTTTTCAGAGAATCATAAATATATACTGAATACAGCTACTGTGCAAAGTGGAATTATTGTATGAGATACAGAATATGGCAGTACCATTACTGCTGTGATTAACGCACTGAAAGTGAACACATGCAGATAAAAGACTTCTTTGAAAATGAACAAGAGTTGTCAGTTGTTGAAATTTCAATTATCATCAATTCATGTTGCCTAATCTCTATCTATTCACATTTTTTCCTAGGATGTGCACCACTGACTGGATGCATGTTGCAGTGCCCTTTAGCAGTAAACAAGGATGGATGTAAGACATGTCAGTGCCGTGATACCTCCACCAACTGCCCTGCTGTAACCGAATGCCATTATCCCTGCACCATGGATACAGTGGCTGGGTGTCCCACATGCCAGTGTGATCAACCATATCCTAGGTGCTTAGAGTTTGGGGAGTGCTATGAACCTTGTAGAGTTGTCAAAGATATCAACGGGTGTCCCACATGCCACTGTGATCAGCCATATCCTTGGTGTGTAGGGGTTGGGGAGTGTTATGAGCCTTGTACAGTTGTCGTGGGTGTCAACGGGTGTCCCACATGTCAGTGTGATCAACCATATCCATGGTGTTCAGAGATTAATGAGTGCTTTGAACCTTGTCGAGTGGAGTGGGACAAACAAGGGTGTGCTAGATGTAACTGTCAAACATGTCCACAAACTGAGGACTGTAAGTTTCCTTGCTTTTCTTCAGTCGATAGCCGAGGGTGTCCAACATGTGTATGTGACTCCCTGAACCCTTTATGGTCTGTGATTATTTACTGTAAACTACCTTGCATGCCGGTCAAAGACGCTACAGGGTGTCTGGTGTGTAGCTGCAGCGATACTAGCATGCAATGTCCATTAGTTTCCAGTTGTAACTATCCATGTGTTCCAACAATCAATCACCAAGGTTGTAAAGTATGTGAATGCCCAGTGTGTCCTACTATTCCCTGTGATCTTCCATGTCAATATGTGAAGGGGCCAGATGGTTGCGATGTGTGTGACTGTACGCCACAATGTCCTTATGTAGGCAACTGTAACCATCCATGTCAATATGTGAAAGGGCCAGATGGTTGTGGTGTATGTGACTGTACGCCAAAGTGTCCTCCCGTTGGTGACTGTAACCATCCATGTCAATATGTGAAGGGGCCAGATGGTTGTGATGTATGTGACTGTACGCCAAAGTGTCCTTACATAGGCAACTGTAACCATCCATGTCAGTATGTGAAGGGGCCAGATGGTTGTGATGTATGTGACTGTACGCCAAAGTGTCCTTACATAGGCAACTGTAACCATCCATGTCAGTATGTGAAGGGGCCAGATGGTTGTGATGTATGTGACTGTACGCCAAAGTGTCCCCCCATTGGTGACTGTAATTATCCGTGTGAATATGTGAAGGGGCCAGATGGTTGTGATGTATGTGACTGTACACAAAAGTGTCCTTACATAGGCAACTGTAACTATCCATGTCAATATGTGAAGGGGCCAGACGGTTGTGGTGTATGTGACTGTACGCCAAAGTGTCCTTACATAGGCAACTGTAACCATCCATGTCAATATGTGAAGGGGCCAGATGGTTGTGATGTATGTGACTGTACGCCAAAGTGTCCTTACATAGGCAACTGTAACCATCCATGTCAGTATGTGAAGGGGCCAGATGGTTGTGATGTATGTGACTGTACGCCAAAGTGTCCTTACATAGGCAACTGTACCCATCCATGTCAATATGTGAAGGGGCCAGATGGTTGTGATGTATGTGACTGTACGCCAAAGTGTCCTTACATAGGCAACTGTAACCATCCATGTCAATATGTGAAGGGGCCAGATGGTTGTGATGTATGTGACTGTACGCCAATGTGCCCTTCCATTGGTGACTGTAACCATCCATGTGAATATGTGAAGGGTCCAGATGGTTGTGATGTATGTGACTGTACGTCAAAGTGTCCTAGCGTTGGTGACTGTAATCATCCATGTCAATATGTCAAGAGGCCAGATGGTTGTGATATATGTGATTGTACGCCAAAGTGTCCTCCCGTTGATGACTGTAATTATCCATGTCAATATGTGAAGGGGCCAGATGGTTGTGATGTATGTGACTGTACGCCAAAGTGTCCTCGCGTTGGTGACTGTACTTATCCATGTCAATATGTGAAGGGGCCAGATGGTTGTGATGTATGTGACTGTACACAAAAGTGTCCTTACATAGGCAACTGTAACTATCCATGTCAATATGTGAAGGGGCCAGACGGTTGTGGTGTATGTGACTGTACGCCAAAGTGTCCTCCCGTTGGTGACTGTAACCATCCATGTCAATATGTGAAGGGGCCAGATGGTTGTGATGTATGTGACTGTACGCCAAAGTGTCCTCGCGTTGGTGACTGTACTTATCCATGTCAATATGTGAAGGGGCCAGATGGTTGTGATGTATGTGACTGTACGCCAAAGTGTCCTTACATAGGCAACTGTAACCATCCATGTCAGTATGTGAAGGGGCCAGATGGTTGTGATGTATGTGACTGTACGCCAAAGTGTCCTTACATAGGCAACTGTACCCATCCATGTCAACATGTGAAGGGGCCAGATGGTTGTGATGTATGTGACTGTACGCCAAAGTGTCCTTACATAGGCAACTGTAACCATCCATGTCAGTATGTGAAGGGGCCAGATGGTTGTGATATATGTGACTGTACGCCAAAGTGTCCTTACATAGGCAACTGTACCCGTCCATGTCAATATGTGAAGGGGCCAGATGGTTGTGATGTAGGTGACTGTACACCAAAGTGTCCTTACATAGGCAACTGTACCCATCCATGTCAATATGTGAAGGGGCCAGATGGTTGTGATGTATGTGACTGTACGCCAAAGTGCCCTTCCACTGGTGACTGTAACCATCCATGTGAATATGTGAAGGGGCCAGATGGTTGTGATGTATGTGACTGTACGTCAAAGTGTCCTAGCGTTGGTGACTGTAACCATCCATGTCAATATGTGAAGAGGCCAGATGGTTGTGATGTATGTGATTGTACGCCAAAGTGTCCTCCCGTTGAGGACTGTAATTATCCATGTCTATATGTGAAGGGGTCAGATGGTTGTGACGTATGTGACTGTACGCCAAAGTGCCCTTCCGTTGGTGACTGTAACCATCCATGTCAATATGTGAAGGGGCCAGATGGTTGTGATGTATGTGACTGTACGCCAAAGTGTCCTCCCAATGGTGACTGTAATTATCCGTGTGAATATGTGAAGGGGCCAGATGGTTGTGATGTATGTGACTGTACGCCAAAGTGTCCTCGCATTAGTGACTGTAATTATCCATGTCAATATGTGAAGAGGCCAGATGGTTGTGATGTATGTGATTGTACGCCACAGTGTCCTCCCGTTGGTGACTGTAATTATCCATGTCTATATGTGAAGGGGCCAGATGGTTGTGATGTATGTGACTGTACACCCATGTGTCCTTATGTAGGCAACTGTAATTATCCATGTCAATATGTGAAGGGGCCAGATGGTTGTGACGTATGTGACTGTATGCCAAAGTGTCCTTACATAGGCAATTGTAACTATCCATGTCAATATGTGAAGGGGCCAGATGGTTGTGAGGTATGTGACTGTGCGCCAAAGTGTCCTCCCGTTGGTGACTGTAACTATCCATGTCAATATGTGAAAGGGCCAGATGGCTGTGATGTATGTGATTGTACAACAAAGTGTCCTCCCGTTGGTGACTGTAATTATCCATGTCAATATGTGAAGGGGCCAGATGGATGTGATGTATGTGACTGTACGCCAAAGTGTCCTTACATAGGCAACTGTAACCATCCATGTGAATATGTGAAGGGGCCAGGTGGTTGTGATGTGTGTGACTGTACACCAAAGTGTCCTTACATAGGCAACTGTAACCATCCATGTGAATATGTGAAGGGGCCAGATGGTTGTGATGTATGTGACTGTACACAAAAGTGTCCTCCCGTTGGTGACTGTAATTATCCATGTCAATATGTGAAGGGGCCAGATGGTTGTGATGTATGTGACTGTACATCAAAGTGTCCTTACATAAGCAACTGTACCTATCCATGTCAATATGTGAAGGGGCCAGATGGTTGTGATGTATGTGACTGTACGCCAAAGTGTCCTCCCGTTGGTGACTGTAATCATCCATGTCAATATGTGAAGGGGCCAGATGGTTGTGATGTATGTGACTGTACGTCAAAGTGTCCTCCTGTTGGTGACTGTAATCATCCATGTCAATATGTGAAGGGGCTAGATGGTTGTGACGTATGTGACTGTACGTCAAAGTGTCCTTCTGTTGGTGACTGTAATCATCCATGTCAATATGTGAAGGGGCCAGATGGTTGTGATATATGTGATTGTATGCCAAAGTGTCCTTACATAGGCAACTGTAACCACCCATGTCAGTATGTGAAGGGGCCAGATGGTTGTGATGTATGTGATTGTATGCCAAAGTGTCCTTACATAGGGAACTGTAACCATCCATGTGAATATATGAAGAGGCCAGATGGCTGTGATGTATGCGATTGTACACCAAAGTGTCCTCACGTTGGTAACTGTAATTATCCATGTCAATATGTGACGGAGCCAGATGGTTGTGATGTATGTGATTGTACGCCAAAGTGTCCTCCCGTTGGTAACTGTAATTATCCATGTCAATATGTGAAGGGGCCAGATGGTTGTTATGTATGTGATTGTACCCCAAAATGTCCTCCCGTTGGTGACTGTAATTATCCATGTCAATATGTGAAGGGGCCATATGGTTGTGATGTATGTGACTGTACGTCAAAGTGTCCTTACATAGGCAACTGTAACCATCCATGTCAGTATGTGAAGGGGCCAGATGGTTGTGATGTGTGTGATTGTACGCCAAAGTGTCCTTACACAGGCAACTGTAACTATCCATGTCAATATGTGAAGGGGCCAGATGGTTGTGATGTATGTGACTGTACGTCAAAATGTCCTCCCATTGGTGACTGTCATTATCCATGTGAATATATGAAAAGGCCAGATGGTTGTGATGTATGTGACTGTACGCCAAAGTGTCCTCCCGTTGGTGACTGTAATTATCCATGTCAATGTGTGATGGGGCCAGATGGTTGTGATGTATGTGACTGTACGCCAAAGTGCCATTCCGTTGGCGACTGTAACCATCCATGTCAATATGTAAATGGGCCAGATGGATGTCATGTATGTGACTGTATGCCAAAGTGTCCTCCCGTTGGTGACTGTAACTATCCATGTGAATATGTGAAGGGGCCAGATGGATGTGATGTATGTGACTGTATGCCAGAGTGTCCTCCCGTTGGTGACTGTAATTATCCATGTGAATATGTGAAGGGGCCAGATGGGTGTGATGTATGTGACTGTATACCAACCTGTTCTCTCGTTGGTGACTGTAATCATCCATGTCAATATGTGAAGGGGCTAGATGGTTGTGATGTATGTGACTGTACACCAAAGTGTCCTTACATAGGCAAGTGTAACTATCCATGTCAATATGTGAAGGGGCCAGATGGATGCGATGTATGTGACTGTACGCCAAAGTGTCCTTACACAGGCAACTGTAACCCTCCATGTCAATATGTGAAGGGGCCAGATGGTTGTGATGTATGTGACTGTACGCCAAAGTGTCCTTCCGTTGATGACTGTAATCATCCATGTCAATATGTGAAGGGGCCAGATGGTTGTGATGTATGTGAATGTATACCAAAGTGTCCTCCTGTACTTCACTGTGACCCTCCATGTCAAATTGTGATAAGGCCAGATGGTTGCGATGTATGTGACTGTACTCAATGTCCTTCCATCAACTGCGATCCTTCATGTCAATATATAGTCGGTCCAGATGGTTGTATTGCATGTGACTGTCCGGTTAGGTGTCCGACTGTTGATTGTTATTATCCATGTCACTATGAAAGAGACCTGGATGGGTGCAATATTTGTAACTGTCCTCACGTATGTCCAAATGTTCGCTGCAATCCTTCTTGCCAAATTACTAAAGGAACTGATGGATGTGATGTTTGCAACTGTTCACTTACATGTCCAGCCATTACTAAGCCATGTCAGACACCATGTAGAATTACATTAGATGTGGTGGGTTGCCAGAAGTGTGACTGTCCACTGTGTCCACCACCAATATCCTGTGCTAAGACCTGCAAAGTTACTCTAGACCATTATTTCTGCCCAGTCTGTGTATGCCCCATTATTGAATGCCCACCTTCTGATCCTTGCCCAGACAACTGTCACAGGACGAAGGAAGAAAATGGCTGCTACACTTGCAAGTGCCCTGTTTGCAAAGCAGTAGGCCCGTGCCAGCCTCCATGTTGTAAGGAAACGGCTGAAACAGGTTGCGATGTTTGTATATGCCCAAAATGCAAGCCACTTACAGACTGTCCTAAAGCATGTTCCATTACATTTGATCAATATGGTTGCCCGGTTTGCGACTGTCCCGATTGCAAGCCACTAACAGACTGTCCCACAGCTTGCCCTCTGGGGAAGGATTATTACGGATGCGCCGTGTGTGACTGCCCACCGTGCCTGCCTGTCTTTGACTGTGCTTCTAACTGCCTAAAAAAGAATGAGTATGGATGTGAGGAGTGTGAATGTCGAGAACCTAATGTACTTTCGAACTGTTCTACCACGGTGAACTGCCCTCCTCCATGCTCATTTACCACAGATACACGGGGCTGCACTGTCTGTGACTGCCGCAAGTGTACAGCTCTATTGCATTGTCCTGCATGGTGTGAAAGGGTCTTGGACGATAATGGTTGTGAGGTATGCGACTGCAAGCATTGCAAACCTGTCTCTAGTTGCCCCGATGGATGTATTGTTCTTAAAGACAGAAATGGGTGTGAAACATGCAACTGTGAAATATGTCCCCCACTGAATGACTGTCCACCCCAGTGTGCAAGGCGAAGGGGAATTGATGGATGTGAAATATGCGACTGTTCTGAATGCAGAGAACTGTTGTATTGTCCACCTTCATGTGCCCTCGGCATGGACAGCAATGGGTGTGAAGTGTGTGATTGTAATGTGTGTCGTCCTTTGACTTACTGTCCTCCAGAATGTGGAATTGTTAAGGCTAAGAATGGCTGTGATGTGTGTGACTGCTCCCATAGTTTACTGTCCACCTCCCTGTAGGATTGTTCAAGGCAATAACAGTTGTGATATATGTGATTGTACAACGTACAGCGTGTAAGTCTGTTACTTGTTTCTTAGAATGTGTTGTAAAGAAAAATGGGAAAGGATGTGAGGTTTGTAACTGTAATGTTTGTTGGCCGGCACCTCGTCCTGCAGACTGTCTTATCAGGAAGGATAGCAAAGAATCCGAAGTTTGTGTCTGTAAACCAACCATTTGTCCTGCAGACTACACGACCAAGAAGAATAACAAAGGATGTGAAGTTTGTGACTGCAATGTTTGTAACCCAATTCTTTGTCCATTAGTGTGTGGTATCACGAAAGATAACAGAGAATGTGTTGTCCGTAATTGAACTTTGTCAGCCAGGCATATGTCCCGCATACTGTGTCAAGAAAGATAAAGTGTTATGAAGGGAGATTTGCCAGTTAGGTAGTCTCGTACCTTCGAGACGTTTCTGGTACCGTAAGTTCCGGTACGAGTCATCAGAGTTGCCAGTTAGCCTGCTGTTTGTGAGCTTAGTAATTTCGTAAGTTATGCATCAGTGTTTGTACCCTTTTTCTTTATAATGTTTTATTTAAGTGATTGCTTTTATGTAATTCAAGTTCGTATGGTAAATGATTTGGAGTGTTATGTAATGTAGGAAAACTCTAGCATGTTTTGATGTCTCGTAGTTGGTAACTGTTGTTGCTAGGGGTTGATGCAAGACAGTATGTCCTAGAATGTTGGAGAAGCAGAAGTTTCGAGAGTAATGCAAGCTTATATAAGGATGGGGTAGAGACTGTTTTGAGTTTTTAGTCAGGTTTCAGTTCAGTGTGCGTGAAGTGCAGTCGGTTTGGGTGCAGTGCTGTTAGTGAAGTTTGTGGAGAGTTGCTTTGCAAGCATTAAGTGTAATTACTGTCTGTGAAGATTGTATATTTTTGGTACTTGTGAAAACAGTTGCAAACAGTGACGGGTTATTGAAGTTTGTATATCGCTGGAACTTGAGAAGACAGTTAAGTGTATTTACTGTCAGTGAAGATTATTTTCAGTACGTATGTAATAAGTGAAGTGTTAGCAAGCATTAAGTGTACTAGCTGTGAAGTGTTGTTAAACATTAAGTGTAGTAACAGTTAATAAAGTGTGTATAGCTCCAGTGCTTGTGAGAATAGTGAAGCTGGAAAGACAAGTGGAATTATTTGGAAAATAAAGACAGTGAACTTTAAGGAGCCAGTGTTTATTTTCGCCTCAGCTGATCTTGTGTACTGCACACCTAAAGGCTGACCATAAGAAGAACAACTCACTGCGCAACGTCCTTCCCGTACTGTACTACTGCTGTTAGAGCCTGTGGCAGTGTGGGGACTGGGACGTAACACTGGTGTCAGGAGTGTGGGATTATTTAGGGCTGCAGTGAGTCTAACCTTTGACATGGAAGTGGAAGGTGTGAAAACAAGGTCTCAAGCTGGGCAGGAGGAGGAAATTTCCCTGACGACAATCTTGGAGCTATTACAGGCACAAATCGAAGAACAGAAAGAGTTCAGGAACGAAATCAAAGAACTATTTCAGGCAAATTGGGAACCACTAGAGGCACAACGTGAAGAACAAAAAGAACGATATGAGCAACTTCGAGAGGCATCAGAGGAGCAACAGAGGGATTTACAACCAAGGATGCAAGGACAGCTAGATGCTTTCATGGAGGAAATGAAGGAAGAACAGCAACAGCTTAAGGAGGAAGTAGATGCCAAGCTAAAGCAGCAGAAGTATGAGGTAAGCAATAATGTGATGGAGTGTAAACAGCATGTAGATGACCCGTTGAAGACAATTAATGAGGAAATAGTGACGGAGTGCAAACAGCATGGGGACAACCAGCTGAAGATTAGTGAGGGAATAGTGATGGAGTGCAGACAGCATGTAGATAACCAGTTGAATCATGTAGCTGACCATGTGCGGATAATTAGTGAGAAAATTGAGGCTGTAGAGAAATATTGCACTGCTGAGCCTCAGGTTAGTGTACAGGGGGCATAAGAAAGGAGTGGACAGTGTATGGTGAATCTTGACAGATCCCGGGCATCTGAAGATGGCATTGCAGGGTTGAATAATCAGAATGTTGGAGGTTCAAGTTCTGGACATAATTATGATGCCCCAGTTTTTAGGCCCCAAACCAGTGCAGTGCATGGCTATAATGGGGATCCAGTTAAGAAGAAACCTCAAGAAAGTGATGGTAGAGTATCTTGGGAAGCTTACCGTGCACAGTTTGAGTTACTTGCGGATCAGAATGGTTGGGATGATAAGAAGAAGGCTGCAGAAGACCCACCACGGAAGAAATGCAAGAGAACCTTGATGAATAGTGTGCGAGAAGAGAGAGGAACAGACAACAAGGAGTGTAGTAGGAATGGAAATCATAGGAAGAAATGCAGCTGTACTGTAGTGACGGGGCCAGAGTCGAACGGAGAAGACCTGGAGAGGATGCAGATGGAGGGTGCAGATTTGCAACCGGTGCTGGAGTGGCTGCAGTGGAGTGCAGTGCGACCATCATGGGGAGGAGTTTCCAGGTTGGGCCCTGCAACTGGGAGCTGCTGGAGTCAGTGGGACCTTCTTCGTTGCAACGGACTACTGGAGCGTCAGTGGGAGACAGCCGATGGCCTCAACAAGTATTGGCAACTGGTGGTTCCAAAGAAGATAAGGTCCGAGATCTTGGATGAGTCCCATAACCAGATCACAAGTGGGCACCTGGGAGTGAAGAAAACTTTAAGCAGGCTGCGACACAAGTTCTACTGGATTGGCATGCGTCAGGATGTTGAAGAGTGGTGTTGGACCTGTGATGTGTGCTGTGTCAAGAAGACGAACAAGACCGTCGCAGAGGAGTGGACTTTGTGGAGGAGCAAGGACATCATCGGAAGCGGGATAGAAGACCTGATAAGTTGAAAAATTATATTGTGTATAGCCTAGTTAGATGTTTTATTAAGATTAAGGCTTATGTTTGTATGTACTGTGTAGTTTTGTCGGGACGACAAAGAACTAGGGAGGTGGTAGTGTTATGAAGGGAGATTTGCCAGTTAGGTAGTCTCGTACCTTCGAGACGTTTCTGGTACCGTAAGTTCCGGTACGAGTCATCAGAGTTGCCAGTTAGCCTGCTGTTTGTGAGCTTAGTAATTTCGTAAGTTATGCATCAGTGTTTGTACTCTTTTTCTTTATAATGTTTTATTTAAGTGATTCAATCAATCAATCAATCATTTCCTGTGGCACCCTCGGGGATGCATAGGGCCTCGATGAACTCACACCACCACATCCTATCTTGTGCTAACTCCTCAAGATCTCCCCAACACTCATCTCCAGCTTCCCGTCTCATTGTCCTCACCCACGTCTCTTTTGGCCTTCCTCTACCTCTCCTACCAAGTGCCACCCACCCTGGTGTACCTCGTACTATTCCCTGTCTCCTATACACATGTCCTAGCCACTTCCATCGTGAGAATCTAACATATTCATCGATCGGCTGCACTCCCGTTATTTCTCTAATTCTACTATTTGGTATCCTTTCCCACCACTTAACTCCTAATATTCTTCTAAGTGCTTTATTTTCAAACACCAAGAATTTATTTTCCATAGTCACTGTGCTGTACCAAGACTCGTGTCCATAAATTAAGATACTCCTAACCATTACCTTATAAATTTTGATTTTTGTATGCACAGAGAAATTGTTATTATTCCAAATATTTTTAAGCATTCCCATTGCCTGATTAGCCTTCTTTAACCTTTCCTGGAATTCAAAGTTCAAAGAACCATCCTTGGCTAAATAAGTACCTAAATATTTAAACCTATCAACTTGCTTTACAACCATACCTTCAATTACACATTCCTGCGCATTTTCCATATTCATATTGATTATTTCAGTTTTTCCACAATTAATAACCAAACCCACCTTGCGACCTTCACTCACCAAACAGTCCAACACTCTCTGCATCTCTTCTGGCCCATCACAAATCAAAACTATATCATCCGCATAATCTAAATCCAAAAGTTTCCTGTTCTCTCCCCAAAGTATACCTGCACCGGTTTCTGTTCCAACGCGTTTCATAATGTAATCAATGACCAATATAAATAGTAAAGGCGATAGAACACCACCTTGAATTACCCCGGACTTGACTTCAAACGAATCACTAAGACAACCATCAACCATCACTTTACAAAATGTGTCCTCATGCATGTTCATAATGACCCTCACAAACTCCTCTGGTATTCCACAATGTCTCATGATCTTCCCCATAGTCTCTCTCGAAACACTATCAAAAGCCTTTTCATAATCAACAAAACAAAGACTTAACGGTACTCTCATTTCATTAACTTGCTGCATCAAATGCCTAACTATAAAGATCTGATCATTGCAACCACGTCCCTTTCTAAAACCAGCCTGTTCATCCCTCAGAATACCCTCAACCACCGGCTCCAACCTATTTAACAACACTCTACTGAAAACTTTCAAAGCTATCGGTGACAAAGAGATTCCCCTCCAATTACCACATTCACTCAGGTCTCCTTCTTCGGAACTTTAACAATTACACCATTCTTCCAAACTGATGGTAGTAACCCCGTCACCCATATCTTATTGAGTAGCTTGGTCAAGATCATTATTAATCTATCCCCTCCACTTTAAACATTTCCGGAAATAAACCATCCTCCCCTGGTGCCTTATTATTCTTTAACTGTTTTACTGCTTTCTCCACTTCTGCAAGCCTCAACTCTCCTGTTTCTATATTTAAATCTTCCTGAGCAGACGGTATATCCTCTTCTGGTGGTATTGGTCTATTAAGAACTGTCTCAAAATGCTCTTTCCATCTATTTTTAATATCTCCATCTTTGGTCAATAAATTTCCTTCCCTGTCTCTAACTGGTATTTCCTTGCGTTTACCTGCATTACCACTCAGTTCTCTAATCGATTCATATGCTATTCTTTGACTCTGTCCATCATTTTTGTTTATTAAGATTTCAGTCTCTGCAACCTTTTCATCCACACATCTTCTTTTATCTCTCCTAGCTAACCTTCTTACTTCTGAATTCAAACTCCAGTACGCAGCTCTTGCTAATTCAATCTCTCGTTCATCAACGCATTGCAACTCACTCCTCAATTTAGCCTCACCTCTCTTTTTTATCATATCCCACGTTTCCTCTGATATCCATTTCTTTCTCCTGAAGCTATGTCTCCTTCCAATCGTACATTCAGCAGTCTCATGCAAAACTTTGTTCACATCCTCCCACATCTCATCTACACTTCTCTCCCCTCTTCCAACGTTTCCAACACCAAAAACCTATTTCTGCATTCTAATCTGAATTCCTCCTTTTCTTCTCCTTCCCTTCTAAGCTTAACAATATCGTATCTACCAACACCAGATTTTTCCTTCTTCTGATTTTTAAGTTTAAACCTTATTTTTGCAATGCTGAGTTGATGGTCACTACCAATATCCGCTCCCCGTTTAACATGAACATCTAGCAGAGAACTTCTATGCCTCCTACTGATAGCGATGTGATCAATCTGATTTTTATATTTTCCACACGGCGACACCCATGTTGTCTTGTGTATATTGCAATGCTGAAAGAGTGTGCCCCCGATGACTAAGTCATTTGCTAGACAGAAGCTTCCAAACCTCACTCCGTTTTCACTCATCCTACTACCAACTCCCATCTTACCCATACATGCCTCAAATCCCTCATTTGAACAGCCCATTACTGCATTAAAGTCTCCAACGCAGATCAAAACATCATGTCTAGGTACCCTTCCTACTCCTTCTTGCAACTTTTCATAAAATGTGTCTTTCCTTTCATCGAGTGCATCATTAGTAGGTGCATAACACACAAACAGACTGATGTTGCCATGATTTGATTTAAACCGTGCGTATAACAATCGCTCATCTATAGGATCCCACTCACATAAAGCCTTATTTGCCTTACAACCCAGCAACAATCCTACTCCCTGATAATGCATTCCGTCCTGTCGACCAGATATCAATAAACGTATACCATCCTCCAAATCCAACTTATCGACTCCAGCTAATCTAGTTTCTGTCAGAGCACAAATATCAAGTCCGTAATTTTGAAAAACCTTCACTAACTCATCGATTTTACCGTCATGATTTAGCGTTCTAACATTCCAGTTACCAATTTTAATTGTATTTTTTGCATTGACAAAGGAATTAGATTGTAATTGAGGCAACCGTGAGATTCTTAGCACCCCCTGCCCATTTAAGGGCTGCACGGGACTGGGGGCCATTATTGTTCTTTCAGAGTCCATCAAGGTTTCTTTGGCTAACTTCCTGAACACCTCGCCATTGTGTTGCAGTCGCAGTAGGCAGCTAACTTGCCTGATTGCCCACACCCGAAAGACCCAGCTATGCTGTAGCCAGTCACGTGCCGGCATGCTTCCCAGCCATTTCACTCTCAAGGAGTTCCTCTGCCTGGGAAAGCAACCACCCCCCTGCTCACGAGGGCTTTTGATCTGTGTAGGTAGAGGGCGATCACTCCCTCACTAGCCATATATAGTGTGTATGGTAATATACAGTGTGTATGGTAAATGATTTGGAGTGTTATGTAATGTAGGAAAACTCTAGCATGTTTTGATGGTAATATACAGTGTGTATGGTAAATGATTTGGAGTGTTATGTAATGTAGGAAAACTCTAGCATGTTTTGATGTCTCGTAGTTGGTAACTTGTTGCTAGGGGCTGATGCAAGACAGTATGTCCTACAGTGTTGGAGAAGCAGAAGTTTCGAGAGTAATGCAAGCTTATATAAGGATGGGGTAGAGACTGTTTTGAGTTTTTAGTCAGGTTTCAGTTCAGTGTGCGTGAAGTGCAGTCGGTTTGGGTGCAGTGCTGTTAGTGAAGTTTGTGGAGAGTTGCTTTGCAAGCATTAAGTGTAATTACTGTCAGTGAAGATTGTATATTTTTGGTACTTGTGAAAACAGTTGCAAACAGTGACGGGTTATTGAAGTTTGTATATCATTGGAACTTAAGAAAAGAGTGAAATGTTGAGCATTAAGTGTAATAACAGTTAGTAAAGTGTGTATAGCTCCAGTGATTGTGAGAACAGTGAAGTTGGAAAGAATTAAGTGTAATTATTTGGAAAATAAAGACATGAACTTTAAGGAGCCAGTGTTTATATTCGCCTCAGCTGATCTTGTGTACTGCACACCTAAAGGCTGACCATAAGAACAACAACTCACTGGGCAACGTCCTTCCTGTACTGTACCACTGCTGTTGGAGCCTGAGGCAGTGTGGGATGGGGATGTAACAAAAGGATGTGTTGTCTGCGACTGAGATATCTGTAAACCAGTTCTTTGTCCGTCAGAATGTCATAAGAAAGATGACAGAGGATGCGACACCTGTGACTGTAATGCCAGTCCGGTGCGTCCCAATACATGTACTGTCAAAAACGACCATAAGGAATGCAAAATCTGCGATAGTAGTGTCTTCTCCAATGACTGCATGTGCCCCAGAATCTTCTGTGAAGAAGGATGATAGAGGATGCGACTTGTGTGATTGCAGTGACTGTCTGCATGTTTCTTGTCCCCCACAATGTACTGAGAAGTACGATGAGAAAGGATGCGATTTCTGTAACTGCAAAGTCTGTCCGCATGTTTCTTGACCCCCATAATGTGCTGTGAAGAAGGATGAGAGGGGGAGTGAGATTTCTGTGACTACAGTGCTTGTCAGCCACTCGTCGACTGCCTTTTACATTGTCAAACTGCAAAAGATGAATGAGGCTGCGGCTGCGAACTCTGCAAATGCAAAGACAGTGAGCCGTTGCCTATACAGTATGTCAAGAAATGTGTAGAATAAAGAACACCAAAGGATGTGATTTATGCCTGTGTCCTAAACCTATCATATTTTGTCCAGTAACGTGCAATGCCACAAGAGATGTATGTGGCTGCTTTGTCTAAGAATGCTCCGATGTAAAGTGATAACAGACTGTTTTTCACCCTGCAGTGACGCTGATGGATGCACGACCTGCTTCTGTCCTCGAACATCAGTTCCTACTTATCCCAGATATTGCCATCAAGAGATGATCGTCTAGGCTGTGACCTGCAGCTGCCCATAATGCCCTCCAAGCTCAAATTAATTCCAAGAGATCAAAAAGAGGTCGGAGCTGTCCAGAATATAACTGTGGAACATAAGCAATAGGAGATGGTCCCAGAATAGTGAAAGTAATAAACGCCTAAGGCCAAGTGCGAATTGTACAAAGTAAATTCCTGGGAATCACATGGAACTTTCAAGTAACGAGGAAAAATAAACGAATAAGACAATTAAAAATGCCCATCTTGGCCCCTTAGCGGAATTGAAATAATGAATCCATCGAGTAAAAGCCACCCTAAATACCTTATATAGCTATAATACTTTGTATAGTTGCTGGCATAAATATTTGCGTTTATGCACTTCATAGCAATGTATTATAAAATAATGGGCAATGATTTTTGAAACCGAGTAATGCCATCTTCGAAGCCCGACAAACTTTTAAAAATATAATGTAACAGTTTCATAACCGTCCAGTTAAAATATGGAACGACATTACTGTCCACAACTGTACGTAAGCAGGAAATAGGTGATGAGTCATTATGTAGTGTTTATAAATTAACAAATACTAAAAATTCGAAAATAGCTCTGAACACTTTTCCTTTTCAGCACGAGTCTTCTATGCATAAAAAAAAAAAAAAAAAAAAGGCACTATCAAGGATAAACGAAAATACATCATCGCATGAAAAATGTTAAGGGACTCCGCTTTCAACATTTTCAGCATAGGGGGACTCCTCCAAGTTAACGAAAAATATTTAATAGCAAAAGGAGAATATAAAAAAATGTCATTGTACTGGGAGGTTTATGGAGACAAGTGTTAACCCTTACATACGCGGTGCATAGCTACAGAAGCTCGTTATACAGTACGTACTAAGAATGAAATGAAAAAAAAAAAAAAAAAGATAAAGAAAAGTAGATTGTACAGTATCTGATGTTTTCCTTGTCAGTCGCTTACGATTTTATTTAACGTGGATCCTGAGATCTTGTACCACATCTTCCTTAACGATTAATTCTGCACATTACACTTCAGTATCCTCTTGTTTGTTAATGATGTAACTTTATCGATATCAATACGACGTAAGTAACTTACAAGAGATTGTTAAAATAAGCTAAATAAATCGCAATGGTGTTGCGGCTTCCAGTGTCACCTACCTTATAGTCCCACCTAACTACTTTTTGACGATGAAAAACTTGCTTGAATACGGTAAGTAACACGGAAATGAATAAAAGATTTTGCAGTCCGTCACGGTGTTGGTGTTGTGATATAAATGGCTTCAGGGAGTTCGTAACACCTCATCCATAGTAATTTATTTTACACGTTACACCTCAGTCTCTTGTTAATTACTGATGAGAACCATGCCGATTATTAAACCATAAAATAACATATAGAAGAATGTGATGTCATAATACGCAAAATTATTAACAAAGGAAGTGGTGGTAAGCATCCTCCTGTGTACGGCCCTATAGCTGTAATGTCTTACACCTAAGCACTTCTTGCCTTCATGTCATACTTGAATGAACAAAATAGTACAGAGCTAGTAATTTGTTTTACAGTCCGTCACAAATATCTGTCTGGGGGACGTACTTTAATTGGCTTTGGAGATTTTGTAGCACATCTTCCTTAGCTATTTATTTTGTAGGTTAGATTGCATTTCACTATCCTCTTTCTATGTTACTGATGCAAACAATGCCAATAAACATACTAAATTAACATCTATGTACTGTATATACCTAAGCTGCTTCTCCCAAAGAAAGGGAGGTAGCCGAGACAGAACGGATTAATCCCCGAGCTAGACCTCATCAGATCATTATAGCCCTGCTAAGGTTACAGGAGAGCGCAGAACGGATTAATCCCCGCGCTAGACCTCATCAGATCACATAGCCCTGCTAAGGTTACAGGAGAGCGCTACCCCTCCCAGTCCATCAGCCACCAGGCGGGGCGCGAACTCGCAACCTCACGATTACGAGCCCGAAACCCTACCACTGAGCTACCGCGCTCCCCCTCAAGGACGACACACTCCAAATTTACTCATCCACACACACACATTAATTCGCATCTTAGCCCCAGGAGAATTATTGGGTGTTTGATAATTTAATAAGTTAAGTAAATCGCTACGGAAGAGGTACTGTACTACGAAGACTCCTATGCCACATAGACTACGGCGTAAGTCTGCTGTACTCAACCACCTGCTTCCCTGTAAGTAAACCTTGCCTGAATAAATAGCGTGAAGTTGGTTTGTTTTATCACGAACGTCTGGGGCGGGATTCCACAACATATTTACGATCGATTCTCCCTCGTAACTCTGACTTTATCTTATTTTCTTTAAGATCGATTCCCTATCTTAACTCTGTTTTCTTTTTTCTTGTTTATTTTTATTTCTTTTCTGGACGGAGAGGAAATGTGCGAACTTCTTTTCCAGTATTTTTCTTTCTGCATAAATAATTATTTGTGACGAGAGGGAAATCATCATGACCTGTTGTCAACTCACGGAGGAAAGATAAGGGAAGTATGTCCGTGTCTCTTACTCTTTCTACACATCAATATCTGAGTTATGACAGGGGGTTTGGGTTCTGAAAGATATCGGAGGCTTCAGGGAAACTCTTCCTATGCAACTTATTTTGTATATTACACCTGAACATTTTGTATACTATTTATGCCATTTTAATGCCAACATACTTTTCAACTGTAACATGCAAGAGGATAATATGAGGCGTATTATGCAAAGTAAATCGCTACAGAAGAGATGCTACGAAATCTCCACAGCCACTTTAAACCAGCCCAGGTAGTTGAATGTAATTTTATGCATTCAGACCCCGTTTTGACGTACCGTACACTGATTTTCTAAAATTATATGCAGTACGATATGAGGCGTTTAATTATCTTATTTCTATACAGTTGAATTATTGTATATTCCCGACTTGTACAGAATTTCAGTTGGCTCAGCTACCGTACGTATGGTCCCGTAGTTTACACCTACACGATATAATTTTAGAAATACAAGGAAGATCTGAACAGGATTCTTTATCTTGAGATAATTATGTTTTTATTATTCTCTGTTATGTAATGAAATACTTGGTAAGGCTGTGAGAAACTCTCTCTCTCTCTCTCTGGTATAGCTAGTATATCTCTTCCTTTCTTCATATACAGCTCAACACTGCTCTTTCCCTCTCATCCACACGTCAAAGCAAGAGCTAGTTAGGCTCTGTTTATTCTTTCTCAAGACCGTGTTTTGGCTGCCTGCTCGCAGCTGCTGGGAGGGGGAGGGGGAGGAAAAGTGTGTGTGTGTTCTTACCTTACCTAATTGTATCTTTACAGGAATGAGTCAAGCTCGTATTGTCCCGTGTCTTAGACCATATTTATCGTACATATCCTTAAATTTGTGAATTGTTTTGGCACACACTATTTCATTCGGTAGTGCATTCCATTGATCAATTGCTCTGTTTGGGAAACTGAATTTTCTTACGTCTTTATCACCTCTCTTCTTATGCAGTTTTTTGCAGTGTCCTCTTGCTGATGCTTCTCCATATGTTAAGTAATCATTTATGTCTATTTTCTCCTTTCCTGATATGCACTTATATAGCATTATCATGTCACCTCTTTTCCTTCTCTCCTGTAGTGTTGGTAGATTCAGTTTATTTAGTCTTTCTTCATAGCTTAGGTCCCTTAAGCTTGGTATCCATCTTGTAGCGGCCCTTTGAACTTTTTCAATCTTGTCTATATGCTTTTTGAGATGAGGACTCCAGACTACTGATGCATATTCCAGGGTTGGTCTAATGAATGATGTTATTATCCTTTTTAGCATGTCTTCATTTATGTATGTGAATGCTATTCTCATATTTGCAAGCAGTGTATACATGTTCCGTACCTTCTCGCTGATGTGGTCAGCCGGAGATAGTCTGTTATTGATAATCATACCTAGGTCTTTTCTCTTTCTGATGTGTATAGGGTTTTATTTCCTAACTTATAATCCCAATCAGGTCTTTTTCCACTTTTACCAAACTTGATTACATGACACTTGTCCACATTGAATTCCATTTGCCATGTACTACTCCATTCATGAAGTTTATTTAATTCTTCTTGCAGCTCCCTACAAGAGTCTGTGCTAGTAATTCTCCTTTGTATTTTTGCATCATCTGCAAACATATTCAGATAGCTCTCATTTCCAGTGTTACTGTTTATATCATTTATGTACACTAAAAACATGATTGGTGCCAGCACCGAACCCTGTGGTACTCCACTAGTCACTTCTTTCCATGATGAGTAGTTTCCTCTTAGTACTGTCCTCATTTCTCTTTTTATGAGGAAGTCTTGCATCCAACAAAACAGTTTGCCTCGAATTCCTCCTTGATGGTACAGCTTCCATAAAAGTCTTTGGTGTGGTACTGTGTCAAAAGCTTTCTTGAAATCTAAATAGATTTCAAGAAAGCTTTTGACACAGTACCACACCAAAGTAAAAGAGAAGAGGTTGGAATGGAGAGATGAAATGAAAGCAAATGGAAAAGGCGACGCGGTCGGTCCAGATCTCAAGTTTGGGGGATGGTTTTGACCTTGGTTTTGACATGGGTAGTGAGTTCTAGACCCACTTACTGCCACTCGGTGTGTGAGGCGGACTCACGAACTGACACCAATATTCAAGTCATAAAACCAGACCTACACCATACCACTTGTCTACTATTACCATCATCTGTCTCACCGTCTGTGATTTGTATCGGACGGGCCTAGCCGCAGGCGAAAATCACCTAAACTGCGCAGGCGCCAGAGTCTCGTCGCTGACCCTTCCCAGCCTGAGGGCTGAATACACAAGTTAATATAATATTACAAAACAAACAAAAATGTTCATATTTCCACTAATAACGAAATTTCTAAATGATGCCCATTTCTTATGCCTTTACCCCTGCATCAAGGCCTGCCCACTTAGCCTTCTGCAAAGGCAAGTCGTTATTGTAGGTGTGAATATATCAGTATACTGTATAGGGTAAAACCTCATATTCCGCAGATTAGACACAAAAACCAGAATAACAAAAACAAGTCCCAGCTCCTGTAGAATAGGCTAAGGGACTCTCAAGTCCAAACCTGTCGTTTGCAACACGATTATCAAATTCCTTCATAAATAACCGAATACTAAAAGGGTAAGTTTCCAGAACTATGCTCAACTCACTTTGAAGCTTTACTTTATCTTTTTATTAATGTTTTATAACGCGATTAGTTCAAAGCTGACATTCATTCATTCATTGCCAGACGCCATGTATCCCAGACAGGGTGGCCAAGGGCTTAGAGTTAATTGTTTTACAGGGAGGGGCACTAATCCTCCACCAACCCCACATGACACGTAGGGATGCCAACAGCATCTGGTGTTCCCAGGCGGTCACCCATCCAAGTACTAACCAGACCCAACGTTGCTTAACTTCGCTGATCGGACGGGAAGCGGTGTACTCAACGTGGTATGGCCGTTGGCCAAAGCTGACATTCATTTGTCAAAATGATAAAAATATTACTCTTATACTAACCTGATCTAACCTTATGTAACCTATTGTAGGAACCATCCAAATACACAAGAAAATATCATAGAATGACTTAACCCGTCACATCCCGACCGATTTCACACCTCCGATACCCCCCAATCCCAAGCTATTTTGGATTTTTTTTTGGGGGGGGCTAAAACCTCCGCTTTTGGTGAGAAACATCGAAAATTCATAGAGAAATCGTTCACCTGAGGTTTAAAATACTTGATTCAGGTAGCAGTACCTCCTTACCTTACTGGGTTTTCTATCAGGCTGGCTCCAAAGAAAACAAGTTCTGTGGGAGGGTAACTATTCCACACCACTCGTAAATATTTTTTTTTTATTTATTTGGTACGAATTTACATGTAGTATGAGAGTATATTGGTTTTCAAACAGTAATATAGGCATTATAAGCATTGTTTCACTCACTAACTCATCAACATACCTGAACTTTTTTGCCGATTTTACCTGATCATCATTTCTGACTGTTTCTTCCTCTAATGCTATGTAAACTTTGTCCTCCACATTGTCATCGACCGGGAAATCACTCTGGCCCTGAATGTCTTTATTGGCCAGGTCACTGGTAACAGGTGAATTGCCGAGACAATGGTGTGTGGGAGGGGGGAGGTTATGCGGTGTAAGGCATTGTCCCTGCCTGGCATCTTGTAGAGGCATAGAGGAAGGTGTCCCGTGTATATGTACCAAAAATCATGCGCAAAAATTGAAAATTGTGCAAATTATGAACCTTGCAATTGCGCAACGTACCAGTACGTTGATGGGTCTAGCTGGCACAAAATGTTGCGACGTACCCATACGTCGATGGGATGCCTCGGGTTAAAAACATATATCGGTATAGGCCTATAGGGTAAAACCTCATATTCCGCAGTTTAGACACTAACACCAGAATAACAAAAACAAGCCCCAGCTCCTGTAGAATCAGCTAGGCCAAGAGAAATGTGCATAAGGTATTTAGCCTAAGACAATTTTTGTCGCCAAGAAAAAATATATATTTACTTCTAAGCCAATCTGACAACTCAAGTCCAAACCTGTCATTTGCAACATGATTTTCAAATTCGTTCATAAATCATTGATTACTAAAGGAAATATATTTTCAAGCTTCCACAGCTGTGTGTGAGTGACAGACAATACAATAATATTATACCAGCCTACCTATCTAAAGTTGTGACAAGCAAAAGGTGCAAAATTTTGCTAGTTTCTACTACTGTATTTGCCTAAAATTCTGTTGTTTACATCTGTCAGCTGAGAGAAAACATAGGCCAATCAGCGACGAGACTCTGGCGCATGCACAGTTTAGGTAATTTTCGCCTGCGGCCACACCCTTCCTTTGTTATCTGCCCGACCAGTCTCCTACCCCATGACTTTTCCCCTTACTAAGAGGAAAGGAACGAAGGAGGTAGTTTCATGCGAGGATGGCAGTTACAAAACCCAAGGTCACTATGCAGGTGGCGACAAATTACCCTTAAGTATTCATACAGTACATTTCCCAACAAAACTATGGCTGCCTCTATTTCAGTTCTAGTTCACTGTTCATGTGATTCGGCAGGAAGCTGATGCAAGTCTGTGAGTGCATGACTGCTGAAAGAAAAGACCCAAAGTCTGCTGGAATATTCCACGCTCAGGACAATATTTTCCGCCTACATGATGGCTGATAAGAAGTGGGATGATGGAGGGTTTCCACGGTAACTCTCGCTGCCAGACATTCAATGCAGTTACATCGCTCGAGACATGAACATAATAGTACACTTAATGCCACGCAGTTTGGATTTGTAAAGCGACAGTTCACAAAACAAGAAGAATCTATCACCAGGTTGACCAAAGAAATAAATATACAGTGCATTAAGCCTTCGAAATTCCCACCACACTAAGGTGCTTAACCTGCTCAACTACTTCAGTAAAAGGCCATATGTTTTATTACCTCTTTGCTGCCATCGATTGACTTTGTGAGGAACCCTTGTAATAACTGGGTTAGGTCACTCTGGTAACCCGGAGTAGACCCTTTAGCTGGTACACATGGGATGCAGATACAGACAAGCTTACCTGTACTTGCAGTTATAGACTTTACAGAGCATAACGAACTTTCAAGCTCTTTGAGCCTGTCTCACTTGTTTAACACTAGATAGATGACCTGGGGTCTCAAAAACCCCAGGCCCCCCAAAAAAAATTAATTTTTTTATATATGAACTTAAGGTCAAGGGATCTGTCCTGTTTACCAACCTGACTATAGTCATGGCGCATGATTCTGAGGCTGTCATTATCGTACCCTGGCAACCTACCATTCAAAAGTGCATCCCATTTCGTGTATAACATGAGATGCAAGTGATGCATGGATAATATATTCGTGTGTAATAATATTTGTGTATAATATATTCGTGCATAATAATATAATTCCTGTATGATATGATAGTAAATCGGACACACTTTTGAATGATAGGTTGCCAGGGTATGATAATGACACAGAGTCATGCGCCGTGACTCTAGTGAAGTCCTTCATGAGGAAGATGGGTTCATTTCTGGAACTGGCCCTGATTTTGCTCTATAGAGCCTTTGGAGTCGGTCAGACCCCAAGTTACCTTAAGCCCCAGTCACACAGCAGGTATGACTTCGCAAACTTGAAAATCGCGAAACCTGTCCCCGACCATGGAGGTCTCCAAGCAGTCGTGCCACCAATTGGCTACCAGTGGTCATCCAGTGTCCGTCCAGCGTCCGTCCAGTGGGTGGCCGAATGGCAAACATGGCCAGGTACACACAAGTCGAGACAACAACGGGTAGCCAGCCGGTTGTTGGCAGGCCGCCGACAAATGGTGGCTGGTCCACATCCTGCTGCAGTTTAGACCACGACCACTTGACCGACACCAGCCGCGGATTGGCCGGCGGCTGGTCTCAGTCCAGCCCACTACCTGTCACACGACCAATCGCTGGCTGGACGGCAGCCGGACTTCAACCACCACCCTAGACAGGAGGCTTGTGGACGGTGGCCGCCGCAGTCCAGTCGTTGCCTTGACGGAGTGCAGACGGCCACTGCACAGAGTGGGCAGTGACCGGCATCCATCTGGATGGCAACCACAGCTTAAAAATCAGGTGTCGCCGACCATTCGCAGTCCATAAACTGGCCAGACGCAGTCCAGCCGCCCACTGGGCGGCTTCCGTGCCACAACATCGGTGGTCGTGGGGAGGTTTTTCGTGCAGCACAAAAACCTCGCGACGAGTTTTTGGTCGCCATGGTGGCCTGCAGCTAGACCGAGACATATGAAGACCGGTCGTAAACCTCACCAAAACCACCCACGACTTGCAGGTCGTGGGTGGTTTGCGATAAGTCATACCTGCAGTGTGACCGGGGCCTAACATGTTACCTCATATGGCCTTCCTTGTGTGCAGTTAATTTTCATTTGCTGTGATTCTCTCGTTTACATGAAGTCCCAGCATTGATCTACAACAGGTGATCCAAAAGTTTTTAAGATATTAGCTTTTAGTTTTGCTAGGGTTAAACTTAAAATTAGCGTATAAAACATTTTTCACCTTTTTTCAAAAAATTTTAATATATATATATTTTTTTTCATTTAAAGGAAACACGGGTGAAACAGAGGTGAGCTTTATTCCCGACTAGTTTCGCCTGTGGCTTCTTCCGTGGTACTCCTGAAGTATCTCGGAAGAAGCCACAGGCAAAACTAGTCGGGAATAAAGCTCACCTCTATTTCACCCGTGCTTTCTTCCACCTCCTACCAACACCTGTCATACCCCTGCATCTTTCAGTTAAACTTTATTTTTTGACCTCAATGAAAGAAAATGAATTATTTATGTATTAAAACACATTCCAGTAAATCAAACTTTTTTTTTTTTTTTTAATATTCTTTCCCTTGGGGTATGGGAGACCCAGGGCTACCCACTGAGATTTTTATTTTAAAGTTACCTATTTAGAGTTAATTCAGGGTCTATTAAAGCTTTGCCAACCGAACAGCTAGGAACAAATATGGCAGGTTAGGTGAGATGACTGAGTGGGAAGATTTATGTAAACAAGAGGTACCAAATACATGGACACAAAGTTTCGCAGTGAGACGGTGACAATTAACCTAACTGCATCACTCACGGCAGAAGGATTTCCTTTGTAAGAAGGCTGGGATGAGATGTGTGTCTCTTAAGTCTTTGTCTGCCGCGAGTTTCTCTTAAAAAAAAAAAAAAAAAAAAAAAAAAAAAGTGTCGTAAGCTAGAATGAAATATGAAGTTCTAAGATTACTCTCGGCACTAATGATAATACACAAAGTGGTCCATATTTTACGCATACCAACTGTCGCGTATTGCACGGACGGCTCAGTCAGTAGCTATTATGTTCACCATGTATTATTGTTTTGTTTTTTTACCGCCAAGAATGTTTTTTATGCTTCAGTGTTTTTCACGTACATTGATTGCATGACTAATTAGTTATTTCACAAAGCAACCCCAAACTTCTGCGTCTCTCCGCACAACACATGAGAACTGAGAAGCATTAAATATATTGATTTCACTGTATTTGATGCCCCCAAGTATTTTAGTAAAATCCTCCGAATTTGGCCGAAATAAAATCCAAAGCAGGTGATTCGCACTTAAAGGGTTAAATGTCTTTACTATACTCATTCAGTGGGAAAAAAGCTAGCGAACACGTCCCTAAAAATTTTGCTGCTATGAAAATGTGTCCGCCACTCTATGAAGGTAGTTCCAAAACATCCATTATCAGTAATATTTATGCAGGCTCTAAAAGCACAGCGAATGTGTTGCAGCACAAAATGACTCATTTCTACTAATCTTCAGTCTGCTACAGCGACCACATGTCAATTATCTGCCAGTACTACAGTGTCGCTAAAAAAAAAAAAAAAAATGTGAATGTTTCTCCATGAAGTATTAATATTATGGTCCATATTTCCTACCGCTATTGGTTCAAATGTTTCGTGCAACAGATAGCTTAACACATGGACTACAAAGGTAGCTAACAGGATGGCAATCCAGAGATGAAGCGAGAGAAAGAAGTAGACACCATGAAAGACACAGAATCATACGGTGATGAAATCGATGTCTGACCGGAACGGTAACTTCCAGTATAAGTCACTCCGTGCATACGACACCGGGACGGAGCAGAATAACTAATAAGGGTTTGCAGTGAAGTGTGCCACACGAGAGATCTTGGTTCTGCAGTGACCAGTGACAGACTGCTGCTGCTGTGACTGATGATGATGATGATGATGATGATGATGATTTTATCCTGTGACGGCAACCATATATGCAAACTTTAAATCAGTCGTCTTTCTCAGTCTTTGTCTGCAATAACGGAGAGTGCTTGTACCCACACACCTCCTCTGAACTTACTTGTTGATACACAATTAACCCTGTGTGTCGTCTGGGGTTTAGGTTTCCTGGCTTTACTGTACCATGTTGTTAAGCTCGTTTAGCAGCGTTTACAAACATAGGGTCATTTGAGGCCACGGTGTGTGTAAGAAGTTTGGGTGGGAGAGGTGGAGGTAAGGCAATGAGAAGGGACACACACTCAGACACACTCGTTTGTTTCCCAGAAGGCTCATTTTTGTCCCAGCAGTCGAGGAACTGAGTTGAAACTTGTTACCCAGCACGCTGAAAAGTGATCAAAGACCAAGTGGTATCTTGTAAACTTATTAGAGTTTCAGAGTTCTTGTCAACGATTATAACTTGAAATTGTGCCAGTTATGTGAAGTTAGTGGTAAGAGCAGTGTCAGATGCAGCCATGACGGGGCGTTGGTATGTGACTGCAGTACTAGCCATCACTCTCACCTTTGCCACTGAGTCAATCCTCCTAACTAGCAACCTCAACAATCGTCCAAGTAATGAAATTCATATCCTCTCTGTCTTGATGTTATACTGTCAGTTGTAAAGGAAAATTAGTTACAAGTGTGGAGTATTGCATACTTAAGAATTAACTTTAGTTTAATTTAGCTTTAAACAATCCTAGAGTATATATGAATATAATATGGAACACCTAAAGAAATTCTGACAACTGTCACTAAATACAAATATGTGATTTATTCGCAGACTGTCAGCCCATCGATGTGTGTCCGCCTGAGTGCCGTCTGGTCAACAGGAAGGACGGGAGCAGTTGCCGCATGTGTGATTGCTCCCAAGAGCACCAGTGCCAGCCCGTACAGTGCAACCAGACGTGTGGCATGCTGAGGGACGAGATGGGTTGCGAGACATGTGACTGTGAAGTGAAGTGCCACGACCTGAACCAGTGCTCCTGTCCACCTTGTAAGCGAGTGAGGGACGACAAGGGATGCCCGTACTGCCACTGTGACCACCTGCCCCCCAAATGGTGTCCCAACACCCTTTTGCTATGCCACACCAGCTGCATCGGCCACGACTTCCAGGGATGCCCACGGTGCCTGTGTCGCCATATGGGATGCGAGGACGTCCAGTGCGAACCTAGGTGTGGCATCAGGAAGAACGAGCTGGGGTGCGACGATTGTGACTGTCCTCCACCCTGCCCTCCACCTCCTCAGTCTTGTGATGTCGGTTGCCATAAGGTAAACGACAAACGAGGCTGCCACACTTGCTATTGCCCTACTCAGAGTACTATGTCAAAGGAGGGGCAGTGTTCCGTTTGTGCCTGTCCTCCATGTCCATTTTCATCTTGTCCCTCGGGGTGTATAGAGATACGGGGGCACGGCGAGTGTATCCAGTGTAATTGTGATCCTAGGGAGTGTCCTCATGAGTGTTCATTGGAGGCGGACGAAAAGTGTCACCTGTGCAGTTGTTAATCATCACTCAACTCCTTTAGTATCATGTCTATCATTCTTTAACATTTCACTGACATGTTAACACCGTCACGTCAAATGTGTAGTAATTATATGTGCATATCCGAGTAAGTTGTTACATTATTACTAACAAAAAATCCAACCCGGGGTCATCTTAAAAGAAAAAAATGGCTTCACCTTACATAGCAAACGATTCACATAAAAACATGCTTCGTAATGCCTGTGTAACAAATACACTTTCAGTGACTGTCAACTTGAGGACGGGTCGCAAAGCATGTCCTTGTGCACCGCCATACATGTTTCATTCATTCATATATTTGTCATTAATTACCTCACTTTGATTAGTCAACTTCTATACCTTGCTTTTTCACAAATTCACTAACTACCAGTATACCATTTAACCTTCTTGGTCTTCAACGCCAGTTTTCTACCCCCAACATAATTAATACACTGTACTACTGTATTCTCATCAAGCTCTTCACAGCTTTTCACTTAAGCACATTCTCCTCTACCCTGCAATCAAGATCTTACTGCACATTTTTTATAACTCTCTCATTTCTTATCCTATATAGCCTAACCTCTCCATCCTACATGCTTTCCTTAACTACTTCATTTACGCTGCTCATTCTTGATCTTTGTATATTCATACCATTCTGAAGTCTCACATACTAATGTGGGCACAGTTTGCCTTCATGCAGCCCCCTTCTACTGTAGTCTCTGTGCTCATACCTCCCCGTTTCTATAAAGGCCTTCACAGCACCAGCCACTGTCTCCTTGAGACTTCATTACTCTCCATTTTACGTATTTCTCTCTCTCTCTCTCTCTCTCTCTCTCTCCAATCCGATGACGCTATTATTTGATTCTCACATGCAGTCAACTGTACTCAGTTTGGGAAGGGTCTGTCTACTGAAGGCTATATCTAACAGCCGCAAATAAAATGCTTCCCCTTATGCTAAATAAATCGTCTGGATATAGCAAAAATATAAATCCCATTGGAGCCCAGTGTCCTCAATACAAGACAGAACTGGGAATTTTCACAAGTTAATAAAGTAGGGAACCCCCGCGTAGGGACCTATGAGCTTCGCGACTATGAGCCGATAGGCGGAGGGCGGTTCGCTTAGTACCCTCCCAGCGCAATGCCCCGCCCAGCAACTCTGGGATCCAATGGGATATACATCATCAGTCAGACATGGTTTATCACTGCAACAAATGCTTAAAATCCTCTAACCTCTTTCCATTTACCATGACATCACAGTCATTTCTTATAATCAATGTTGTGCAGTGATCAACATTTCAGTCCTCGCCGTTCACAGACTTTCGCAAAATTCTGAACCATTCCACAAAGATCCGTCCATAAAAGAGAGCAACACATCATTTTCATGCACAAAGACTTTCAGACTACACTGTATCTGAAGTATTCCAGACCATTCATCACCAGCTTCAATCCCGTCTTCTCAGAACTTGGGTTGTAGTCTCAGATCATTCCCAGCCAAACAGTGCCTATACTGATTATATCATCAACGGGGACAAAACACCATTGTCATACACAAATATTGTTACAGAACCACACGATTTAATATTCATTTATCCCTAAGATGGTCTACTGCCATCAATAAGACCTCCTTACAGCATGCATCAATATTCGTTCCACACCAAACCGTTACATGTTATACACCGTCCTTCCGTATTTCCTCCTTCCTGCTCTGTGTGTGTGTGTGTGTGTGTGTGTGTGTGTGTGTGTGTGTGTGTGTGTGTGTGTGTATCCCATTGGAGCCCGGTGTCCGGAATATTGGACAGAACTGGGATTTTTCAAGTCTTTATAAGTAGGGAACCCCCTGGTAGGGACCTATGAGCTTCGCGGCTATGAGCCGATAGGCGGAGGGCTGTACGCTTAGTACCCTCCCAGCGCCATGCCTCGCCCAGCACCCCTAGGATCCAATGGGTTAATGACTGGCAAACCTATCAGTTTCTTTAACCCATTGGAGCCCAGTGTCCGGAATATTGGACAGAACTTGGATTTTTCAAGTCTTTATAAAGTAGGGAACTCCCGGGTAGGGACCTATGAGCTTCGCGACTATGAGCCGATAGGCGGAGGGCGGTACGCTTAGTACCCTCCCAGCGCCATGCCTCGCCCGGCACCCCTGGGATCCAATGGGATTTATATATATATATATATATATATATATATATATATATATATATATATATATATATATATATATATATATATATATATATAATGTAACCGGCGAAGTGAGAAACCCGTCATATTGTATAGAATGCCTAAAACTTCAAAGCAAGGTATAATATAATGTCATCTATACATCTTTCCTAGGCATTCTGTAGAGTACCGAATTTGTTTTAGGCAACGTGTGAAACGACCAAACTGCAGCAAACAGGCAAACTTCGAAATCGGTCAATTCTTCACGTTAGGTTAATTTAGGCTGCGGTTAGGTTAGGCGGGGATAATCTAGTTTAAGTTTAGGTTTGATTAGGCAAGGTTAGTAAGGTTAGCTCTGGTTAGCTTAATTCTGATAAACGTTCAACATAACTTAGCGTTCTTCTAAAACATAACCTGACCTAACCTAGCCTAACCTATCTCAACATAGATTCTCCCAGCCTAACCCCCTGTTGTCTATCAAATTATGCTTTGAAAAAAAAAAAAAAAAAGACATTCTGTAGAATACCTAGACATTCTATTACAATCTCTAGGCAAAGTATATAAGGTCAGAATGAAATAAGCTTACTTCACACTTGGCAAAAGAATGCCCGACATTCAATAGAATACCCAGGCATTCTAAACAATACATTAGTTTCATACAATGCCGGTAACACACACACACACACACACACACACACACACACACACAGTATATATATATACAATATATATAAATATATATATATTTATTTATTTATTTATTTATTTATATATATCAGACATGGGGTAATAGTAATATTTAATAGTAATAGTAAGAGACTATTACAGGGTTTTCAAAGTAATAGTAATAGTAACAGATCACAAGTTCTTGGCTGTAGTAGCAATTGTAATAGTAATAGAAGGCAAAGTAACAGATAATTGTATATTACTTTCCCATTACAGACACTTCTTTAATACTATTTACCACAATCAATAAAAACAGCCTTCTCACCTTGATTATCTGTTGGCAGCTCTCCAAGTTGCAGGTACACCACAGAAGACAGTGCAGAATGGAGAGTGGTCAACAGGCCCTCAGGTGATCTAGACACACTTGTGCATTCAATGGAACAGCCTCCCAACGATAATGAAATAAAAACCATTTTCCATTTAATTAATACCATTATCATAATATATTAATAGTAATAGTAATACTAATAGATGACCTGGTAATAGTAATAGCTGACCACTAATTATAATAGTAATATAATAGAGCAATTGAAATTAATAGTAAAAGTAATAGAAACCCAGTAATAGACCCCATGTCTGATTATATATATATATATATATATATATATATATATATATATATATATATATATATATATATATATATATATATATATATATATATATATATATATATATATATATATATATATTGCAATTACGTATTGTTACCATAAAGCCTTGTACACACCGATACAAAGTCTAAAGACAGGCGAGCGACTGGATCTCGACTGTTGCGAGACTATCTAGATACAAACAGGCGACAGTCCGAAGACACTTTGAAGACAAGGCAACTTTGGATTGTCTAGACTTGCGAGACGGTCGCTAAACGTTCCTGCTACTTTCTCGCTGGACTGTTGCTTGACAGTCGAGAGATTCTATACTGTGGCGTATCGCACCTCTCTCATCAAACGCTAGGCGGCAACTGAGCCTCCGTGATTGAACCATCCACCAAGTGAATTTTGATATATCAGTTTACAGCCAACATTTGTCATATTAAATTCAAGAAGTGATATTCCAGTCACAGGCAAAATGTACATGTGAAGATATACATTTATGGACGAATATATATATATATATATATATATATATATATATATATATATATATATATATATATATATATATATATATATGAATTATTGCCAAAACCAAGAGGAATCACTAAAACTAATAATTATATCATGATACGTACACATAATTTTTCACCGATGTATGTAAAACGAATTATACCATAATTATTATTAGGACATACCCATATACTTACAGTATAAGCTTTCAACGATGATGTATAACTTTTATGCAGAATTAGAGTATATAAATATACACTATAATTATTTGTAATAGAACCATATACATATAATTATTCAATGTACAATTGTTCTGCATACATAATGTAAACATATGTGAATACTGACGCCTCATAGCAGGAGGCGTGCATTTGTAAATGGGAACTTTAAAAAAGAATAAAAGAAAAAAAAAAAAAAATCCGTCACCCGCTGCCAAATCCCTCCACACCGAGCAACTTGTATCTTATCTCCCATATTATAGTGGGAGACAAAATACAACCGAAATCTTGTCTCTGGACTGCCGCGTGACTGTCCAGCGACAGCTTTAATACACGTTTTGGCGAGAGAAAGTTTAATCCCGGATCGATCCCGGATCAAGATAAAGTCGATTCCGACAGCTGATCCTGTTTTGGCGAGGCACAGTCCTGGTCCCGGACTGGAATGAAAGATGATCCCGGATCGATCTGAGCCGGATCTGAGGCAATCCACTTCCCCGAGGTGGATTGAGTTGGGCGATCCTGGATTGTGACGTCACACCAAAACTCCTTTTTTTGTGTGTGTGTCCGACTCTGAGCATAGGCTTCACAGCCTGCTATCAAGGCCCAGCAGTCCTCCTACATACCATACATCTCTGCATGTCACCACTTCGGCGCTAACACCCACCATCCCTAATGAATACATGCTAGGGCTGTCTCATACAGGACTGGTGTATTGGTATTAGCGGGGGTATTTTTACGACATGTCGGCGGGTCTTCTGGTAGATCAGTAAAGCCTGATATAATGAAATTCAAATGCTTAAACTGTTCCCTGCCCCAGCCGGGATTCGAACCTGGGTCCGTTAGGACTGCAGGCCACCTCTCTACCGATTGAGCCACCGCCTCCTACACTGTAAGTACCGTATTTAACTTTTTTTTTTTTTTAAATATACTGATAAAATGATGCTGCCAGTTACTAAGGTGGGCATAAGGGGCTCAACTGTGTCTGGTTTCATCAGTAATGGGACCGTATTGCTGAAAATGAGAGTAGAGTTAGCGCTGACGAAATCATCCGTTTAACCCTTTAACCGCGGGCACTGTTTTGCCCCGATTGACCTCTCCCGCAGGGGTTTCAGCCAAATGTAAACAAACCTTTAAACCTTAATAACTCTGCACAGAATAAAGCTAGAGAAAAAAAATAAGGTACCATTAGAAAGTACTAACCTTCAGCTTTGCATTGATGTAGGTTTCATGACTTTGTTGACTTTCACAGGACGGGCAGTGCCGTTAGAAGTGAGGGGTGTAAAATCACTATTTTACGCCCCACACACCAGTACCAAATGCCAACCACTCTCTGATAATAGTACTATAAACATATATGAACACTGCACATACGATAAACACCCACTCTGTGTTCACTGAGGTAGGTAAAAGGCACTGTAATTGCCCGCACTTCACTGCGGCATCACACGCTCACTGGTGTTTGGTTAGCGGCGATGTTTTCATTATTTCTAACTTCTATTACTATTTTACATATAATCTGGGCAATATACATTATATTTACACTGCACTTATTACTATATTGCGTCACTGTCGCATCACAGAATTACAGAAGTGCCGCAGATTTTCTTATTACCATATCACTTATATACTGGACATATTTACATAATTTTCTAGGTAAAATATCTCTTATTACTATATTATACAATTATTGGTAAAGCACGTCACTGTCGCATCACAGAATCACAGCAGTGCCGCAGATTCTCTTATTACAATATCACTTATTATACTGGCCAATATTTACATTGTTTTCTAGGCAAAATATCCCTTATTACTACATTATCCATTATACAATTATTGGTAAAGCACGTCACTGTCGCATCACTGTATATCACTGTCACTGTCAGTATTTACTCAGAGAGTGGTACTCGGCAAAGCACGGAGTCACACAGAGAGCGACTTGGCATTCCTGGCACTGGTGTGTGCTCATTTTTCTCGTCCGAGGCCTCCGTGTGGTGTTATGACACACTCTGCAGCGGCCCTGTGACAACCTGCCGCCTGCGGTAAGAGGCAATTTCACAAGCTGGTGCCGGCTTATGTAATTGTGGCACTCAAGACGGTCAGGTTGTGTCAGAGTGTCACCTCGGGACCAATGCTGTCACCTGACCAAATCGTGCAAGCAGCTGCTGCACGACAGTCTTGGAGAACTGTCTCAGGGATGGTTGCCTTATGCCCCCGACTTGTGTCTTGTAGAGGAGGAAGGCGTTGAGCATGCACATATAGAGCATGTGGAGGCAAGCCTTCCTGTACCATCGGGTGTTTCTCCTGAGAGAGTCTATTTCGCCAATCATGTCAGACTTATCAACAAGTCTCATGTTCATATTGTAGTCAATGACGGCATCAGGCTTCATGATTGGCTCTCCCTTCCTGTAGCTGACCTTCCCAGTTCTCTGCAATTCCCCCTTGTGGATGGTGCTGATCATATTCACGACCTTCTTGTCGTGCCATCTGATCGCCAGAAGCTTGTCTGACTTCTTCAGGTGCACATCTCCCTTGGATGAGGATGATGCTTCTGGGAAAATTGGCCACTCTTTCCTCTGGCTCCGTACAGTGCCCACAGTGCCAATGCCGGGTTCAGCCAGGTATTTGGCGAGTTTCGGTGCTGTGTAATAATTGTGTGTGTACAGCACATGATTCCCACCAAAATACCTCTCCATCAGCACTTTTACAATGGAGCCAGAGAAGCCAAGGGGGTCTTTCCTGTCCATGTCCATTGTACTTGCAGAGTAGATCACGAAATCAAGGATATACCCCGTCTCACAGTCACACAGCACAAAGAACTTTATCCCAAAGCGGTGGCGTTTGCTGGGGATGTACTGCATGAATTGAGACGTCCTCTGAACAATACCAGGGATTCATCTATGACGACTTTTTGCATAAGACGGAAAAATCGCATAAATCGATCCCTAATCCTGTTGAGAAAATCCCTTACTTTCCACAAAGGGTCAGTTTGGGACGGGTTTCCATTGTCAGCGAAGTGCAGGTATCCTAGCAGCTGTCGGAACCGATCTCGTGACATGTACTTCCCGAATGTTGGGATAGAAGTAATGTCATCAACCAGCCAGTACTCCTCCAAATCATGTCTCTTGATATGGGGCATCTTCATGAGTGCAAAGAACACATACAGCTCTCTGATCCCGACAGGCAACCACGACACTTGCTTTGGTGAGCCAATAGGTCCCAGCCCTTCTGTTGCACACTGAGCTGCATACCTATTGGTCTCATCGCTGACAAACTGCACGATTTCGTCATCCATGAAGGCCAGGAAATAGTCAACAAAATCATCTCCTTCGTTGCATGGGAAGGCAGGCTGTATTCCCGCATTTGTCATGTCAAACGGCGGATTGTGTGGCTGAAAATCAGCACTGTCAGACCAAACAAATGCATCCACTTTCCCGGTGCGTGGTTCAGTGGAAGTGGCAGGTCGCATTGCACTCTTTTCCCCGTGAGAAGGAGCTGAGGTGGAGGCAATGGGTGAGGCAGGAGGCGAGCGGGAGGGGGGTGAGTGGGGGGGTGACGAGGGTGAGGAAGCTGGGCGGGGGGCAGGCGGGGGGGTTACTGACCTGGTGTGTGGTGAAATCCGACCCTTTCTTCCCCGCTTATCACCCAGCTTTGCCCTCCTACTGCCACGCATCCCCTTTGTTCTAGGCCGGCCTGCCCTGCTTACCCTGCCTGCACGGGTTGCCTTCCCTCGCTGTGCAGGCTCTGGGAATTCATATTCCTCAGATGATGTAGACTGAGGAGAGGGCACAGCAGAAGATGAAGAAGATGTGAGGGCAATAGCGCTAGGGGAACGGGAAAGTGGTGGGAAATGCTTGCTAGGGCCTGGTGTAGGAGACGTAAGTTTACACTTCACTCCCTTCCCACGTGCAACACCAATTTTCCCCATAGGCGCCTTCCCTTTCCCAGAGTAAGTTGGGGGCAGTGGGGGGGAAACAACATGTTCACTTTCATCACTGTCACTGTCAATGCTAAACGGTTCACCACCAATCACTGCAAAATCGTCACTACTACTTGCTGTAAGTGTATCACTCTCACTGCCACAATCCAGAGTTGTACCTACAGTTTTATCCAGCTCTGGCCTAATTTCTGGGGTGCTCAACCCCTTCTGCCTCGCCGTCGGCAGTTCCTTCCTTGGTGTAGAGGTCCAAGGTACATTAGCACTAATAATTTCCGAGGAGGAAGCGAGCGACGATGACTCGGGACGGAGCGCCATTATCACACACAGAGCTGGACAGATACTGACTGATGCGTGTCAGGGCAGGGGTGGGGGGGGCCCCCTCGCGGTGGGAGGAGGGAGGTGTGGGATGGCTGGCGTGAAAGAACTTGACAGCTACTCTTGCGTGAGACAATTTGCGCACAGGAAAAATGCGCGGTGTTCAAAATATTCACGAACATTCCAGAATGACACCCGCGGTTTGGTCCAGTTTTGTCGATGTCATTCTGGAATGACACCCGCGGTTAAAGGGTTAAACTTTCAACCGCCATCATTTTGTTTACAATCAGGTGGGGCAATGGGATGTTGCCAGGACAACAGGAGAAGCCAATCCAAGACTGCTGGACTGTTTTGGTGTGACCCTTCTGGATCAGCAATCCGCCTCGATCCTAATCCGATCCCACTGACCCCGCCAAAATAGGCCTTTAAATTTTCCTGAGACGGTCATGCAGTAGTCTAGTGACATTGTCGTGCGACTTTTGTTGGATAAAGTATCTCGGTGTGTACGTGACCCAGAGACAGTGTCTAGCGACTGCTGCGAGACAAATTTAGATTTTTCTGAGACAGATGCGAGACAGTCCAGAGACCATGTTGTGCGACTTTGTACCTTAGTGTGTACGAGGCTTAAGATTTACCATACTCGTATTTACTTTAGAGTATAATAATTTTAACGGTAGTGCGGCCAATGGGATGTGTTTTATGTTATTTTCAGTGTAATTAACACGAATGTGTGTGTGTGTGTTCACAAACTAGATCACATTTTTCGTCAATATTTGCTAATATCAGGTGGTTGAAATAAATGGGTTCTTCCCCCTCGGACGACCTTTGACAGGTTGGTTTGGCTTCATGCCACTGTGAAAACATAATTTGCCAAGTTACACAGTAAGCACATGTAGAGGTAGCTTAGGGGTGTCCGAGCACCTATCCCTTTTGTCACTGTGCCCCCTTTGCTCGGAAATGATAATGCTATGCCGGTGTCATATGAACGGAGTGACTTTGTTGGAAGTTACCGTTCCCTTCTCTGTTAAGCCTAAATTAACCTAACCTAACCTAACGAAACCTAACCTTACCCTAGATCAACCAAACCTAAATAAACCTAAAATATGCTAATCTTCATTCACGAAATGACTAATTTCACAATCTGCCTGTAACATACACATATATCTATATTTATGTATAGCCATATCTCGACCTATAGTTACCTACAGGTAGGTAAGACATCCAACTATCTTCCTGACACATGTATTTCATACAGTGTTGTTGATAAATGGCACAAAATTTGAGATAACATGCGGATACTTTCAAAATAGAAGCTAAACGGCCACTCGGCGCATGCACACAGAGCGAAACGGTTACTTCCAGCATAAGTCACTCCGTGCATACGACACCCGGTAGGATTAGGTTAATGTTTATATCTGGAGATGTGAGGAACAGTCTGGAGATTTCGGCATATCTTTTTTTTTTTCTGTCATACCTTACGAATTAGTTCTTGCCATTATTGTTACTGTGTATTTTTTATGAATGCATTATTGCATGAGAAAATAAGAGTTCTCTTCAAGAACATTTTGGGCTGCACTGGTACAGTTGGGGGGGGGGGGTGAGTATTTAAAGAGACCATCTTCCCTAATACTTCAGTTCAGGTTAGGTGGTGAGTGTAAAGTCAGTGAGTGAGTCGTTCAGTAACAGTCAGTGAACATTCAGTGTTGCGGACAGTTATACAGAGAGTCCGTGATAGAGTCAGACAGTGAGAGCCAATCAGTGAAGAACGAAGATGACGTGAGAAAAAAAAGTCAGTGTTTTGCATATATACCTCGGCTGTGCTTAGAAGGAATAAAACCTTGAAGTGTTCAGCTGTCTTTGATTAACCTCCTGACCTGTCTGCTGTACGTGTCGTTTTCGACATATCAACGAAACCCCTAAAGTTGTAAACAGTATATTCAAACAGTTTGTATATTTTTTCAAGCACCTGTCCCAATCTAGTCTTTTGTCCCACACTGTTACACAATACTTTAAATTGATACAGTAAGCTTTCAGTTCTGAAAATAGCACAGGAATATTACAACCTGAACTGTACCACTGACCGTTTACTCTTCTAACACGATCATGACCACGTGCAGCTGACAACATTGGTTTTATATTTCTACAGAATATTAGTTTTCTGGTTTTATATTTCTACAGAATATTAGTTTTCTGCTTTATTTTTTATGTGTTCACCTAACAACGCTCATGGAAAGCAATTTAAAAAAAAAAAAGTTACGGTTAGGTTCACAGGATTCCAAGGTAAGAGGTCCGTTGAACGCCAAGGGATGGGGAGAGAGTGGACTCATGAGCTGAACCGACAACATCGAGCAGCTGAACTGACAAGACAATACAGATGCATGCCGTGTAAAGTAGTGGGACAGGTACGGTGGTACCAAGTCATGTAGGGGTACGGCTTCCTGACTCGTCGGGACACAGGGGGCGATGTTTTTCATCTACTGATCGTCCATCGTGGTCCCCCATGCTCCCTGTGCATTCAGTTGCTGCTGGCGAGGTGGTGGAGGAGGATGCCAAGGGTTCCACAGCTGCTTTTGTTACTGGCCTTGCAGGCCAGATGGTGCGAAGCTCTTCCCACTGTAATGGGGTGTATAAAAGCAAGCTTTGCTAAGAGGCATAGTGGGGGATCCTCTCTTTGGCTCAGCGATAATGTGCGCGCCCATGAAGCGTGAGGGCCTGAGTTCACATATCGGCCAGGACCAGTGATTAATTTGTTGTTTCAGTCTGGTTATTACATTGGTTGGCAGCGGGTTGGGATGAGTGGCAAGTGCCTTGAGGGCAATGATGTTTGTTGACAGCCTTATATCTCGGGGGTGAGCTGTCCGGTGCGGTCCACAGCGCCCCCAGTGGTGGCCTCCAATGCACTACACTACCACGTGTGTTCGAAACTGACCAAATTAATCATCAGGGGAAGAAAAGAGAGATGTAATGGATGTATAAAAGCCCACGTTGCTTAGGGGCAAAGTGGGGGTCCTCTCTTTGGCTCAGTGGTAAAGTGCGAGCGTATGAAGCGCGAGGGCCTGAGATCAAATCTCGGTCAGACTAGTGATTAAGTTTCAGTTCAGTTATTACACCACACCCTCCCCCGTCTTCGGTGCCGGCGTCAGCCTCCATCTGCTGCTCCTGCCTCCTTCCCTGTCTCTACCTTTACCATCGTTACCATGTGTATAGAGGTTGCCAGGGCCTTCTCAGGGGTAAGGTTTGGCAGTTTTTACCCAGCACCTGCCTGGCATCTTCCAGGCCAAAGGGCTCCCTGCCATCATCATCCCCGAGTCATTTTCCTCCTCATCCTTGGTGCATAGGAGGCATGGAAGGAGGGCTCCTCCTCATCGTCCTGGGCCCCGTGCGACCCCCCACCTTCTTGGTCCCGAGGGTGCTACAGCTACAGCCCTTTACTGCCCCGACGAGGATCCGGCTGTCGGGGCGTGCTGCCTATCACCAGTCTGCCTCTCAGCTCCCCCCTGAGGTGCCCATGGAGGTTGTGGATGATGTGCCCTCATCACCGTCTGAGGTTGGAGCTCCCACCACCTCTGTGTGGTGCTTCTGGCTGTGCCTCCCACTCCATCTGCGAGGCAGGCACCAGCAATGTATATAGACTCCCAAGGGTACTTTGGGCATCAGTGAGTCCCCAGCCCTCTGGTTCAGCCCGGCTACTCTCTTGGGACAAATTTGCCTCCCTCGGCCGGTTTGGCATCAAGAGTGGAGAAACAGTTGCGCTACCATGAGGGCAAGGCTCCTGAGGAGTAAAGCGAGAGGAAATTCAGCAAGGGAACTACTAGCAGGCATTGCTCTCCTACCACGAGCTGCGCAAGGGGTTCCTCCAGGCTATAACCGACCCTGAGGTTTGAATTCTCTCCTATACCTTCAGGGGAGAGCGGTAGCTCGGTGGTAGGGTGTCGGGCTCGTAATCGTGAGGGTGCGAGTTCGCGCCCCGCCCGGTGGCTGCTGTGCTGGGAGGGGTAGCGCTCTCTTGTAACCCTAGCAGGGCTATATGATATAATGAGGTCTAGCTCGGGGATTAATCCCTTATCCTATACTTTCAGGGTCGTGTTGTCCCATCTTAACGGCCCCGACTCGCATTCTGACACGGCTCCAAATCGTGTACAATGTAACCAGACTTCAGCTATCAGCCTTGATACCACTGCCTCCCGTGTGACTTGACCATCCATAGTATTTACTGTGATTTGTCTTGTGTACAGGTTATTTGACTTAATGGCCACATTATGGCTGATAGCCATTAATGTAAAAAAAAAAAAAAAGATGGCTTTTAATGTTAGGTCTGTTTCACCGGTAGGATTTTTTTTTTTTTTTTTTATTTGAGTTGGGTCACAAGGATGCAAAGATCTGGATAAATATTGCCCTTCTGGTGAAAATATCATATAATTTCCTCGCACAGGTATTTTCCCAGGCAAGTAACGGCGGTAAAAAAGAAAAAAAAAAGTGCAAGTACACTGGCAAAAATGGCAGCAGTTAAAACGAATTTGCTAAATTTTTGTCATCACTGCCCTCAGTCAGTGTAGTCCATTGTATAAGTAATACACCTCTGGTGGTTCATAAATACAGTACAGAGTTTAATAAATTTTACAATATCCCCAACAAGAGAGTAAAGATTTTTGACTGTACAGTAGATTCCCTGCACGTGTGTTTATTTCCCAAGTTCAGGTAGTGTGCTCTGCAGTGCACATATTCTGCTGTAAGAATATTGTTTGCAAAACGTGCCTGTACACCTTTAATTTTACCGGGCATGTTGGATATTCTATCAAAGCCTAAACCCACCAAACTGTTCCAGTTTATTGCTGATCATTTTGTATAGTCTCGTTGTATCGGCAGTCTTAAAAAAAAAAAAAAATCTTCATGTTGTTTGCCATTTTTATGCTGAGTGTTTTTTAGGTCGACTTTCGTCCTAAAAGCGCTAGCGACTGAGCGGGGTCCTCTTTCCGGACCGGAAGTAAAGCACCCACAAAGGAACAGGACATAAAAACCAGGCAGTATACCTTAACACATCTATTGCCTTAATTCTACACCGTTACAATACAACACAGAGTGATATTTGATATACAGGAGACAGGGAAACAGAGTTAGCCTTTGACACCACAATGCACAGTCACACTTAACACATGATATAATGCTTGTACACTAATGTCATGAACTATATGTATTGATACCCGTATTTCATCTTTGGGCAGAATATATATTTAGTTGGAAGCAAGGGGAATAAACAAGATTAAGAGTCCGTGGGGAAAATGCTACTATAAATAAGACAGGGTGCGGATCGCGACATTCGCGGCGGCACTTACACACAGACTTTTGACTCACGCGCGCACCCTAGTCTCCGTTCACAGTTACTGAAAGTTCTGTTACTTGGGGACTCGCACAATTACTATAAGTTCTCTTACTGAGGATTTAAATTATTTTCTGTTCTGCCGGGTATCAAGTTCTTATAGACTAATAGTAACTGTCACTGGCTTTACACTGGTCTTCACTCGGTCACTGTTCACTGTTACTTTCCCCTGGTTTGTTCTCGGTACAAGGGGTGTCACTATGTTACCCGTGTGTCCTGGGTGGAGTTCACTCCGTCCTATGGGTGTGAGGAGAGGGCCCTAGGGGGACCCTGCCTGCAAGGGGCAATACACTACCCGCAGGGGAGTCACTGCCCGGGTCCTGGTCGTCGGTGAGGTGCAGGGAGTCCCTCCTATCTGGGGGTCTCGACCTGAGAGGAGGCCCTCGTATTGGAGCCTCGTTGGTGGGGTGCAGGGAGGCCCTCCTGTCTGGGGGCCTCGACCTGAGAGGTGGCCCTCGGGACTGGGGCCAAACAGCTGGAGGAGGCGGGCCTGTCGTTTCTGTCTCCGTGGGGTGAGGGAGCCTGGGTTGCCCTCGTCTGGAGTCTCATGGTCGGGCCTGGGGGTCCTGGGACTGCGGTCGCCTATTGGGAGAGGCGCCGACAGGGTTGGGCTGCGGCACCGTCTCCGTCTGGTCTGGCAGGAACAGAGATATCCCAGGCGTGGGAGGTAGGTCCGGTTTCGGGCCTTGCGACCACTCTGGCGACACCTCCGGGGCAACACTCCCGGATGGTGACGAAGGGCTCCCACAGGGGGAAGAGGCAGGAGAAGGATTCACGGAGTCCGTGTCCTCTCCAGTATGTAGAGAGGATGCACAGAGGCAACGCTCTCTCCAGTGTATACTAAGGCCCCCGCCTCACCACCACCCCAGGAGGACACCATGGAGGGCCGGGTCACCGAGAGGTCAACCAGGGGCAAGAAGGACATCGGTGCCCTCCTGTCCTGAGTCTCTCTACCCCTCAACCGCCCACCGGAAACCACGCCGGCGGAAGACACGACCCTGCGGGCGGGACAGCACTCACCAGGTTCGGGGTGGGAATGATCCAGAGTCAGTTCCAATCAATACTGTGGTATTGCCTCAGTGCGTACCAGGGAGGGTTCGGGCACTGTACGCCCCTCAGTTGTTTTACCCTTGTAGCGCCGCCACATCAGCCACTGTACGTGTGGGGGAAGGTTCGGCCACTGTACGCCCTTCAGCTACAGCCACCTCTGGAGAAGGCCTCGGAGTGTCAGCTATTGACTGGCAGAAAGAGCCACGGAGTTTCAGCTATTGAGCGCACTCCAACTGGCAGAAAGAGCCACGGAGTGTCAGCTATTGAGTGCACTCTGACTGACAGAGAGAGCCGCGGAGTGTCAGCTATTGAGCACACTCTGACTGGCAAGGGCCTCAGAGTGACAGCTATTGAGTCCACTCCAACTGGCAGAGATAGGAGGAGTGGAACCGCGATATCGGCCACTGTACGTGTTGGGGAGGGTTCGGCCACTGTACACCCCTCATCCACTACCTCCTCCTCCTACGGGAGTACTACCTCTGGAGTGTCAGCTATTGAGCGCACTCCGGTTGGAAAAGGAAGCAGGAGTGGAACCGCGATATCGGCCACTGTACGTATCGGGGAGGGTTCGGCCACCGAACTCCCGACCCACTACCTCTTCCTACTATGGGAGTAACACCGCCACATCAGCCACTGTACGTGTGGGGGAAGGATTGGGCACTGTACGTCCTTCTGTTACTTTCCGTGGGGCAGGCAGAGCTGCGGTATCGGCCACTGTACGTGCCAGGGAGGGTGTAGCCATTGTGCGCCCCTCATCTGCCTCTTCCTCCTTCGGGAGCAGCACCGCCATATCGGCCACTGTACGTGTGGGGGAAGGGTCGGCCACTGTATGCCCTTCAGCTGTAACCCCTGGAGATCACAGAACCACCACATCGGCCACTGTACATCCTTCATCTGTGATCCCCAAGGTCTTCCCGTAGGAGGAGGTCCCTTGCTCGGCCGGCCTTTCACCTCTCGGCTGCGTGGGACGCCCGTCTCTTACTCCCTCCAGGTGTGGTTCCCCTGAGGTACTACCGGAGTGGTGGCGTGGCCCTGTGTCGGCCCTGCCGCCTACACCTGGTCGGTCCCGGTCTCTGACAGACGCCACAGCCTGTCTCACCTCTACATTCCACCACGCTGTTCCTTGCACCCCCCTCCATCTTCTCTTCATCCCACACACCACATCACATGCTGCACATATTTCTTCTGTGAATATCCTGCACACACCTTCCACGTCCCCCATCTGCTCCAATTCATATTTGCCCAATCATTCCTCCACTTCTCTCTTATATTCTGCCTTTTTCTCATCCTCTTGTAACCTTTCCACTCTCCTTGCAAATACTCCTTCCCGTCCTTCCCTTCTTCTATTTCCATCTTTTTTGGATCTTGATTCTGGCCACCACCAAGTACTGGTCAGAAAGTCCACTCCCCAACCTCTATAAGTTCTTGCATCCATTACACATCTTCGCATCATTTTATCCACACACACATAATCAATCATTGCCTTCCTTTCATTCAGTTCACCACCCACCCTTCGTATCACTCGCCATGTATACCTGTGGATCATTTAATGCCTGAAGAGGGTATTGGCTATCACCAACTCCCTCCCAGCACAAATGTCCACTAACGCACTGCCATTCTTATCTATCTCAGCAGGCACACCCCACTCACCAACTATTCCACCCACCTTCACATTCCCTACTTTACCATTCATATCACCGATCAAAAACACTCTCTCATTCCTTCCAAACTTTTCCATGCACACTTCCACATTTGTCCAGAACTCTTCTCTCACTCTGCTTGCACGATCTTGCGTTTGGAACATACACGCACACAATCACCCACATTTGTATTCCAACTTTCAATCTTATCCACACAATCCTTGACCCAACTGATCCATACTCTCTTATGTTCTCCTTCCATCTTTTACTCACAACTATACACACTCCTTCTTTTGCCCTTTCATTCTCACCTACTCCTGCACATATACCCCATCCATACTCCCATTCTCTCTCTCTCTCTCACCTTTCCATTTAGTTTCAGTTACTCCACATTCATCAACTTTCGCACTCTCAAGCACCTGGACAATCTTTCACCTCTTTCGCACCTCTTACATTCCATGTTGCAATTACCATGTAGGATACTTAATGACAGAGTTAGAGAAAGAACAGAGGAATTAGTTGGAGAAGAACAGGGAGGCTTTAGGAAAGGAAGAGGTTGTGTAGATCAGATATTCATTCTTAGATCTTTAGTGGAAAAGTTTCTAGAGAAGGGAAAGAAGTTGTATGCGGCTTTCATGGATTTGAAGAAAGCATATGACAGGGTGGATAGACAAGGATTGTAGAAAGTATTAAGAATATATGGAGTAGATGGAAAGTTGTTGAATCCTGTGAAGAGTATGTATGATGATGCTAAGGCTTTGGAGGCTTTGGAGGGTGGGTTGAAACAGGGATGTGTCATGTCTCCATGGTTGTTCAATCTGTTCATGGATGGGGTAATAAAAGAGGTACAAGGTAGGGTAGTGGATGTTGGAGTGGCCCTGGTGAGAGAGGATAGTGTTTGGAAACTCCCTGTACTGTTGTTTGCAGATGATACTGTGTTGTTGAGTGAAGACGAAGAGGAGCTGCAAGGCTTGGTGGATGAGTTTGGGAGTGTGTGCAAGAAACGGAATCTAAAGGTGAATGTAGGGAAGAGTAAAGTGATGGTCTTTGAGAGAGGTGAAGTCAGTGAATGTACAGCGAGGTTGGATGGTGAGGAATTGGAAAATGTGAGTACATTTAAGTACTTGGGTAGTGTGATGAGTAAGGATGAAGGTTTGGAGGATGAAGTGCTTGAAAGGGTACAGCAGGGAAGAAAGGTTGCTGGTTCTTTGAAAGCAGTGATAAGAAACAGGGAAGTGAGCATGGAGGTGAAAAAGTTACTACATGACAGTATTGTGATACCAACTCTAACATATGGAAGTGAAGCTTGGACATTGTTGGAAGGACACAAGTCAAGAGTGAGAGCAGTGGAAATGAGTTATTTAAGAGGAGCATGTGGAGTCACATGGAGAGACAGGCTGACGAATGAGGATATAAAGGAGCGTTGTGGTGTGGATGTGGATGTGATAGGAAGTGTAATGAGGAACACACTGAGGTGGTTTGGCCATGTGGAGAGGATGGAGGGTGAAAGACTGACGAAGAGAGTGTATGTGAGTGAGGTGGAGGGGGGAAGAGGGAGGGGGAGGCCGAGGATGAGATGGAGGGATGGGGTGGAGAGGTATATGAGAGAGGGGGGTGTGAGTTGGGAGCAGGGCAGTGAAATGGCGGGGGACAGGACGACGTGGAGGCAATTTGTTTGTGGCCACCCCAAACGGGATTGAGGCATCTGGCAATAGTTAGGATAGATAGAATTACCATGTCCTTTGTCCGGTCCTTGGTCGTCATCTTTTGGTCAATCCTTGTCCGAGGCTTCTTGTTCGTCTTTTTAGTTAGTTGTTTTCCGGGGAGGGGCACTAACCCTCTGCCAATCCTTTTAGTCACCTTGTACAACAAGCAGGGATACTGGGATAGTATTCTTGAAAAAAAACCTACCCCCAGGGTAGGACCTCAAGGACATGAAGCACAACTGACCTAATTAACCGAAATACCTCTACACCTCTGATCTTTAAGAGCTGAAAATTGCCTGAATGGACCAGAATGATTATAATGAATCTAAACTCACCTAGATGGATGTGAATAGATCTGAAACTCCATAATCAAGCCTGAAACTGACTTACTAAACAAACATAGATGCACTGTAGCTGAACCTAAATAAAATTTTAATCTGATGAATAAGCCTGAATGGAAATAACTAGACCTAAATGGATCTGTCTGCAAAAGAATGGCCTTGAACTGCCCTGACCCTGAATGGAGGTGAAATCTATACCCAACTTCATCTAAATACATGTAATTCCAGTAGGTCTTGAACATAAAATATACTGTACTTAAACATTTACACTAGTAATATAAATGGATTCTGTATGAACCTGCATTGCCATGAACTGGCTCAACCTGAAATAGATACAAAGGCCCTGAATGATCCGTAACCTGAATGGTCCCAAATTGGCTTAAATGGATTTAAGTTAACCTGAAATGACCAAAATGTACCTGGACTGATCTGACTGGACAGGACTTGATGGGAGGGGAATAAATTCACCAAACTGACCTAAACAGGCCTACCACACTCCAGGAAAAGAAAGTACTCAGTACTAGCAGGTAAGATCAGCATAAATATTAAACAACTGAAATGTTATTCATGAATTTATTTTCTAAAAATAAGACCCCATCCATGACATCTTTTAACTTCACTTAATTGCATTACCTGTCCACTTCCTTTCAAAACACAGCTTAAAACTGTAATAGATTTTATCTAGGCCTGCCTCCTTCAGTATTGTACCATCACGATCCCTAGTTTCTTTACCCCCTGGTGTGAGGGAAGCGCAAAACAAGGTTGGAGAAAGATCTGGGGAGCAAATATTGGGGTCTCATCAGACACACACTACCAGTAACAGTTACAAACTACTAAACTACCATTATCCATTAACCTGCTCTTACATCAACCTTGTTTTTCACTTCCCTCTCACCAGGGTGAGTGGGTGGGGGGTAAAGAAAGTAGTGACTGCAATAGTACATGTATCAGCGCTACTTAATAAAAGCGATAATTCATCCTTGCAAAATCAGGGCAATTATATCATTCATTTTCAAGAAGTATTTGTAAGAACTTACTCTGCAAAAGGAAGATCTGTGACCTATGGGCAGTTGCTGAAAAAATACTTCAAGTTTCTGCTAAATTCTTATTATGTAGTTATTATGAACAACTGAATAAAATCATATAAAAATAAGTTTTTGTGTTGTCAGTTCATACTAAAAATACAGTGCCATGTGTGTACAGTGATTTCTCTGTAATTTGCAGTCCAAGGTTGCACGTTTCTTATTAGAACTATCCACACTCAATCTACTGATGCTGAGATAGAGAGAGAGAGACTGTGTGTGTGTGTAGGTATGGCCTGACAAAGACAAACACATGCCTAGAGGAGGGCTGAGAGACAGTACCCCTATAGCATGCCATAAAACATCATCATGACCTCAAGCAGTTTTGGTCATTCTCTTCTGCAAAGTTTTAAACTTCTGATTTCCATAATGTTCTCTACTGTTATAAAATGTCTTTCACTTACAATTTCCTACAACCTTACCTCCACTGTGATGAATAATCTGATGTGATGGATAAGTGTGAAGGGGGTAATACTAGGGAAAGGTAGGGTAGAAATTCTACAATCAACAGAATCAACTTATCTGTCAATTCCATATTAATGGATTTCTTATTTGTCCTGCCCATTCAAAACTGGTCACCTGTGAGTACTCATTGTTCACTGTATTTATGAACGATACAGCCTCTCATCTGCACACAATGGCATGCACAGCCATAATTTGTTTAAAGTATCAAAGGTCTTTGAAACAGCTTATAGAAATCACTGACAGGTCTTCATTTTTACTTCAAAATTAAACTTTGTATGCATACTGTTAAATCTGTCCCTGATTTTTTACATGCTTAACCAAGCTCCTCCATCCTTCTTTCCATCCATCCTCTCCTGTCTTTCTTTCCTTCAGTCTTTTCCATGTCCTTCTTCCTACGGGTGACTTTACACTCCCTCTTCCGTCTTTCTTCCTTCATTCTTTCCTCTTCCTTCTGTCTGTGGGTGACTACACTGAGTGACATGCCAAATGGTTTCCTGTACACCAGGAAACCATTTGCTACGCTGGGTGGTAACCATATAACCAAATTTTGGCGCCCAGTGGTTTAGTGGGCGGATTGAGCCAGTGAAGGTTTCTATCCAAGGAGTGGTTGGGGTTGATTGCTTATGTAATGCCACTCAGGGATGAGTGAGGCTGGTCACTCTCATCTTAAATGTCAGGACCAACTGCCTAGCCCTGGGCTCCTACGCTCCTCGTGGGGCAATGTAGGATTGGCTGATGGATGGATGGATGGTTTAACCAAGCTGCACGATGATCACAATGATCACACAGTAATGAAATAACCTAGTTTGCATTCATTCATAGTTTATAAAATACCCTAGTATGCATTCATTCATTTCCAAACTATTATGCACTTACATATCATACGTAGCTTGCATTATGTTCCAGATACTGGAAATACGTCTCTACAGCTTGATTCCCATCCATTACAACAACCAGTAATTAAGCCACATAATATGATGAGAAGAGCTCAATAAGGATGGGGACAGTAAGAAGTGGGAGACTGAGGTTAGCAAGACAAAGAAAAAGACAAAGACCTGAAGCAGAAAATCATGACATATACCAGAAGAGAAAATGAAGCTAATGAAGCAGGCGACATATGCCAGTAAAACAAGATAACCAGGCTATGGCACAATATGTGGTAAAACAATACAACTATAAAAACAACTATGACAAAGACAGGTGAATGGTATCAAAGGAAACATCCATCCATCATCCAATCCCATATCGCCCCATGGGAAGCACAGCAACTCGGGGCTAGGCAAGTTGGTCCTGACATTTAAGAGGAGAGTGACCAGCCTCATTCATCACTGAGTGGCATTACATGAGCAATAAACCCCAACCACCCTTTGGATATAAACCTACATGGGCTCAATCCGATTGGGGCACCTTAATTACCCATTAAACCACCAGGTGTCATGATTTGGTTATATGGTTACCACCCAGCATAGTAAATGGTATCCTGGTATACAGGAGACCATTTGGCTTGTCACTCAGTGTAGAGTCACCCATAGGCAGAAGGAAGAAGAAAGAATGAAGGAAAGAAAGACAGAAGAGAGAGCGTAAAGTCACCCGTAGGCAGAAGAAAGAGGAAAGAATTAAAAAAAGAAAGACAAAAGAGGAAGGAAAGAAGAGAGGAAAAGGCAGACACCCAAAGCAGCAGTACATCGAGTGAGTGGATGGTGAGTGTCCCCCACTTACCACTATTAAGAATTAGTGTTCAGTTCCTATGTTTCATCATTAATGTCATCTTCATAGGAATAATCTTCTCTAATGGCATAAAATTTCTCCTGATGAGGTCTTAAGTAAAAAATGTCACAAATAAATGCTTACATTAGATTCTTGCTTCCTTTGTTACCATACTGTACACTGATTTCTCAAAAATGAACAATTCTCAAAGGAGTATCTATTCAAGCATGAATGACATGAGAGAGGCATAAAGACAGTTAGGGTAAAGTACAAGTGAGAGCAGAACTGGATATGGATGTATCGAGAAATAAACCTGAGCAATGTACAATACAGAAGATTCTATGTTTGGTCAGGATAAGGCTGAAGATTTACGTTTCACTGTGCAAGCTGTTTTGCTTTAACTACCACCTCGTCTATGTCTCCCACCATGTAGAAAGCAGCTTCAGGAAGGTCATCATACTTACCAGCCAGGATATCTCTGAAACTCTGTCAAGAGGAGAAATTTGCAACTTTAGTGAATGCAGGTACATTAAAGTTAAATTTCAGGAAGTCAGTCCTTAACACATACTATCCTGTATGGTAACATAACTGAATATGCTGAGAAATGTAGGAACATAGGAACAAAACTAATGAGTGTGCAAATATTTCTCCAGTACCGTAAAGCATTTAAAAATTATACTATATACTATTTCCTGAGGATGTGAAAAAGTGATTACCCTTACACTGCATGCCAATGGACACTGCAGCACATCTGTCCTAATCAGCTCAGCTAATGGCCAACTAATCAAACTGTAGGGTCCACATGACTAGTGACCAGGGAGTATAATTCCTTTTTCATAGCGAAGGTGCCCCATTTCTGTCACATCAAAACAAACCACCAAAGGTGGGCACCAGAAACAAAAGTTCAGTTCCGCAACACAAATCCGCAAACTCAAAAAATTGCCTTCCGCAACCGCAAATCTGCAAAATTCTTGAAATTTGTAGTTCCACAAATGCAACAACACACTTACAAATCATTTTCATCCCTTTCAGTACTGCGGCATCAGCTTCATTTTATTCTGGATACCATTAGAGGATTATATTAAGTTTAGGATGATATTTTTCATAATCAATGGGTTAAAAAATCATCTCTAGTTACCCATCCACTACATTTATATCTTTATTTACTTTGTTCTGACTAACAATAGGTGATTTTATGATGTTAAGAACTTGTCTAAAGTAATGAATGGGATATATAAAATTATATAGTAAAACTAAAATATATATTTCAGTTATTATTAATAGTATATTAGACTCTTTCTTTGTGGTAAGTGGGGGTGCTCACCATCCACTCGATGTAGTGCTGCTGTAGGATGTCTGCCCTTTCCTCTCCTTCATCCTTCTTTCCTTCCATCCTCTTCTATCTTTCTTTCCTCTACATTGAGTGACAAGGCAAATGGTTTCCTGTACACCAGGAAACCATTTACTATGCTGGGTGGTAACCATATAACCAAATTTTGGCACCTGGTGGCTTAGTGGGTAATTATTGTGCTCCCATTGGATTGAGCCGGTGAAGGTTTATATCCAAGGGGTGGCTGGGGTTGATTGCTCATGTAATGCCACTCAGGGATGAGTAAGGCTGGTCACTCTCATCTTAAATGTCGGGACCAACTGCCTAGCCCCGGGCTCCTACGCTCCTCATGGGGCAATGTAGGATTGGATGATGGATGGACAGATAGACTGTTTTTACTACAAAACAAGGGTAAATCCTTCACTACTGTCTATAAATGAATTTAATTATTACGCTTCACAGCTCACACTTGACAAACTGACACACCTGTCAACCTCTATTCCTTGGCTCTAACCTCCTCAGCCCTTACTCTTTAGTCACAGGCAGACTCCACCAAGAATTGAGACAACTCCACCATACAGTATATCTATCTATATTGATACCACATGGGGAAAAGTGGTTGTCTAGTAAGAAAAATGGTAAAATTGTGTTATGTTTCATTTCATATGTTTCTTGTTTAATCTGCTGTTTATCTGGAAGTGGTGGCAGAATTGGTAGACAGGAGGCCTGCAGTCCTAATGGACACTGGTTCAAATCCTGGCTGGGACAGGGAACAGTTTAAGGATTTGAATTCTCAAAACGCAGACTTTTCTGATCCACCAGATGACCCGCTGACATGTCATAATATGTACCACCGCTAATACCAGTATACCAGTCCTGCATGAGACAGCCCCAGCATGTATTCAATCTGGATGGAGGGTGTTTGTGCCAAAGTTGTGACATGTGGAGATGTAGAAGAACTACTGGGCCCCATGGAGGACTACTGGGACTTGGGAATAGGCCCTGAAGCCTTTGCCCAGAGTCGGACATGTAAAAAAATAAAAAAAATAATAATAATAAATAAATAAATACTGGTTTTTGTTGAGACTGAGGTACTGGCAATGCTATAAGTCTGACAAATTTGGAATTTAGACAAAAGGTCATATTCTAGGCGGAATGGGAGGTCATGAGCACATCTTTGCACTTTTCACCTGTTATTGGCTTGTATGCTAAACAAGTCTTTCTAGTATCGATGTAGTTTACATCAGTAGCATACATTATAACATCTAGGAAGCTGGAAAACAAACTGATCTTGAATTAGGCTTTATATTTTTCTTTCTTTATTGGGAAAAAAAAATCTTTACTGGGTTTTATCCTTACATTCTTATTTTTTATCCTCCCCCCAGAAAGCACATAGAGAATATCATTAAGATAATGTAGTGAGGAACCCTCCAATGGAAAGTGGAATACGACTTGCTATGATGATGTTATGCTTTATTATTTAATCACGAGTGTGAATGTTGCCCCCTCTTGGCTTATACCCATTTTCATTCTTTTCCTGAGAGCTTGGTATGAAGACAGTGAATATCAAAAAGAGATGAATCTGATACTCAGCTGTTCTGTCTCTCTTTCTGCCTGTCTTTGTATTTCTTTTTGAAGGAATTGTAAAATTATCTTACAAAATGTACAATAATGAAAAATGATATTGTGCATCGTACTGAAGGTGAATTTATCGTGTACAGTACATGCAATATTTACTGTACAAATGGCAACAATGCGGGAGTTGTGGCCAGCATCGGTGAGGTGGCAACTCAGACACTGCCTGCCGGGCTAGGCCACGTACATGTCCACAGGCAGATTTGCATTTGCGGAAGTGCTTCCACAAGCACAAAACCACAAATTTGCGTGGAATTTGTTGCAAACGTAAATTGGCAAACAAAATCACACTTCTGTAACTGCAAAACTTGGGGTTTGCGGAAGTGATTGCGGAAGTGCCCAGTTCTGCAAACCACCTAACATGAAAAGGCTACTTAAAAGCTCTCATCATTGTGCTGACTTAGGGGTGTGGAGATCCATGTGTTTCAAGCAACTTTGTGGCTCATACAGAAAGGAAGAACAAGAGATTGAACTTGGGACTTCCCTTTTCTTCCTACAAAGTTAATTAAATACAGCAAAGACATTGTATTTAAACTGATCTCAAAACAAAGTAAATAACCCTGAAACACAACCAAGAAGGATTAATCATCATCATCTGGATCTCCTTTCCCACCCTGGGGCAGGGTGAGGAGTAGCAATGTCCAAACAGTCCAAGTTTGCCCAATCCAATGGGCCATGCTTCCATTTGCTCATCATTCAAGCCGCTGGAATCCTGGCTCCATCTGGTATGCCTGAAACATTCACCACATTCTGTAGCTTCACACAGACATATTCGATGAAGCCAATCCAGACGTTATCACATTAAAAAGGAGTGCCAAATCCCCGATCATGCACTTCTCACAACATTCATTCACCCAGCTCAATCTCTTGTCAGTCCCATAGCCTCACCAAAGAAGGCTTAAGAAGTGTGAAAATACCTTAAGTAGCATACTACTGAATTGTGTTTTTTGACTCTGCTCCATTATATTTATCTGAATGTATTTTAAATTTTTTTTAAATCTATCCAAGCAACAATGATGATGCTGGACCTGAAAGTGAAGTATGGAACATAATTTCAAACTACATATGGAGTGCTCACATGTACCATAAAACACAATTAACTATACAGTCAAAGCAATGTATAACCAAACTCTTACCCCCAAGATTTGATAAAGGATGATGATGATGCATAATTTCATGCTTACTTCTACAGTACAGACACTGTTATCACTGTAAAAAAAAAAATTATTATTATTAATGTAAACTGGTGATGTACAGTACTGTACTGTACCTGCTGGATAGCCCCACAGCAGTTGCTTACCTGTGGTTGATGCGTCTACTCAGACAGACAGGCTGAGGTTACGCAACAACGGATGGGGGGGAAGAAATCTACTGTATTTTTGCATGTAATTCCCTTTCCACCTTCATACAGCCCATGAAACTCACCCTAATTGTGTTCTCCAAAGAGACAAACTTGCCCTGGTATCCTGTAAGCACCTCAACAACAACTGGTACTAAGAAAATGGAATTCTATTGAATTTATGCATCTAACTTCCTTTCCACCTTCATACAGCCCATCAAACTCACCCTAATTGTGTTCTCTAATGAGACAAACTTGCCCTGGTATCCTGTAAACACCTCTGCCACCTGAAATGGTTGAGACATGAACTTCTGAACCTTGCGTGCACGAGCCACTGTCAACTTGTCTTCTTCGGAAAGTTCATCCATGCCTAGGATGGCAATGATGTCTTGTAGTGATTTGTAATCCTGAGGGGAAAAAAAAAAAAAGCTAAGTCCTTCCTGTAATAATGTATAGTAAGTCCTTCCTGTAATAATGTATAGTACTATACCTAGTTACATGAATTCAAAACAACTAAGTCATAGTACTGTACTAGTTACATGAATTCAAAAAAACTATGTCAGACACACTGCATTATGGACTGAACAGTCATACCACAAAGATACCTGTACTGTATTGGTAAGGCTGCTGAGCAGTACCACCAAGTTTGACTGATTTCAGAATACTGATTTAAAAATTTACTATTTGATTTCCTGATCCTGATTTTTAAAGGTTTGTAACATAGTTTTATATACTGTACAAGTAAAAAGGCAGGAAATTTGTCTCAGAGCTGAATGGAGCTTATAATGAGTAAGTCATCTGTGGATCTGCTTCCTAAAATCTTGATGGTGCCATGAAAGTTTTTTCCACCCATCATCTAATCCTACGTTGCCCCATGAGAAGCGTAGGAGCCTGGGCTAGGAAAGTTGGTCCTGGCATTTAAGATGAGAGTGACCAGCCTTACTCATCCCTGAAAGTTTTTTAATTCCAATTAATGGGCAAATCTCTATACTGCAGCAAGGAACTAAACAGTTAAAGAAATGAGGACACACAATTTTAGCATTACTCTCCCACTTCCCCTTTTCCAATCAGTTTGCTCTGTTGCTAACTAGCATTTTCCTGATAATGCTGAACTACTTGCTCAACTCTTGCTTCTAATTCTATTTTTATTACCATTATTCTGACCCTATTGCATGTACAAAAGTGGGATGATTTCTTTTAAGTTATATTTTTGATAACTCTGACCTTGTAAAGGCAATACACAGTGACACTGGGTGCCATGCACCTAGAACACCACTGGTGTGCCACCAAGAAGCAGATGAAACTGTGAGCAAGAAAGTTGTTTTAAAGTGACATAAAATGTTGAGAAGGAAATTATGTGGGATGATGAGGCAAGAAGCAAACAGCCATCAAAAGAGCTTTTGTGGCAGGAGAAAATGTTGCTGGCCCCGCACTGCCCAGACATGGGGATGAAGCAGCTCTTTGGTTTCGAAACCGAAGCCAAAGCCAGCACCCTCGAAAAGTCGTGAAGCCGAAGCCAGGTAAGCATTTACAAAAACAAACCTGGAGCTGTATGAATTTTATGACGCCAATAATCAGCTTCATATCACAGTATGCTTTGCTCTTAAGATCCACTAGACAACTGACTAATGCTCATGGGTCCAGCTAAGGCTGGTCCTGGTTGGTCATGTTCTAGACTTGTATACTTTCTAATAGTGTAGTAGGAAATACCGCTTATCCCATATGTTCTAGACCCATATACTTCCTGATACTAGTGTAGTAGGGAATACTGCTTAACCCATTATGTTCTAGCCCTGCTGACATCATGATCCTCTTACTGAAGGATTAAGAAGCACCGTTTCCGCTGTCCCACATGTCGTAAACATATTCTGCTCCTGAAACGAATTTTTTGGCCCTGGTGCTTTAGCCAGCAGTTGGGGCTCAAGTCAGCTCCTTGGCTTCAAAGCTGAAGCTGAAGCCCTTGGAAAGCTACAAAGTTGAAGCTGTGATCTGAAAACCATGGCTTCATGAGGCCAAAGCTGGCTTCAGCCTGATATCTCCACATGCCTCATCTGTCTAACTCAGTAATGTACCTTGTAATATATCTGAAGAAGTTTATGCTGAGAACTTCCAGCAATGCTTCTGGCAGTTACAAAAATGGTGGAGCCAGTGTATGTCTGGGAGGAGAGTAATATGAAGTGGATACATGACGACGTACTGTAGGTGAATAATGGTCAACTGAATGATCTGATAATACTGTATTCTACCATTCACTTAAACTTTTTGATCACCTCTTATATTCCTTAAAATTTCTTCTAGAAAGCCCCTCTAGGCCTTGGACGCAGGGACGCACTGCACATCCACCTAATCATTGTCATTTTTGTACGTCTGAGCCGGCGTCCCTGTGTCCAAGGCCTGGAGGGGCTGGGTTTACGATGGAAGAGTTGAGAGGTAGGATGGGACTGGAGTGTATTGGTGTTGTGATGAGGAGAGGTAGATTGAGATGGTTTGGACATGTGGAGAGGATGGGGGATGATAATTGGGTGAGGAAGGTGAGAAGTGTTAATACTGGGGGCGGGGTTATGAGGGGTAGACCGAGAAAGACATGGGACGAGGTCATTCAGTGTGACCTCAGGGTTAAGGGACCGAACAGGGAGCCTGCAATGGATCGTGCAGCGTGGAGAGCCGCCATTAGGTGACAAAGGCCGACACATGCAAGCATATTGGAGCCTTTAAAAATGAAAATGAAAACGAAAGCTTACTTCCATTCACACTGTACATAAGGAACAAAGACAAAAAGTACTTACAGTATAAATGATCTCTACAATATTGCACAAAATCTAACAACTAGGCATTCATTACTCACAAATTAATGAACCCTTCAGTGGTACTTGATGTACGAGTATGCATAATACATGCTGTCACTGTTATGTGTTGACGTTTTTATGTCTTGTTTTGGAGTTAGGTCTACAGTAAACAACAAAAAGTTGGTGGAATGATGTTCCATGGATGCCTATAAATATAATTAAACAATTTCAACCAATTTACCCTACAATGTCAGATGTATGATAAAGGTTGTATATTATGACACATTACCAACACATTACAAGGACTTACTGATTTTCCAATGTATACTATACCAACACAGCTAGTCAAAAAACATATTAGCACCCTTGCCAGCTGATTTACCTGAAGGATCTTTTGGACACCTCTGGCAACAGCATAGTGCTCTGCTCCAATAATATTTGGGTCCATAATGCGTGAAGTGGAGTCCAGGGGGTCCACTGCAGGGTAGATACCAAGTTCAGCAATGCCTCGAGACAATACTGTAGTGGCATCAAGATGGGCAAATGTTGTGGCAGGAGCAGGGTCTGTCAGATCATCAGCTGGTACATAAATAGCCTGTATGGAGATAAGAACAGCTAAATCAATCAACATGCCTTTTCCTCAACACAGCAAGTAGTTCAACATTATCAGGAAAACAACAGAGTCAGCAAAAGTGCCAACTGATAATTGGAAAAAAATAAATTAAAAAAAGGAAGGTGGAGGTAACAAAGTTAAAACTGTGGCTCTTCATTTCTTTAACTGCTTAGATCCTTGTTGCAATATAGAGATTTGTCCATTAATTGGAATTTAAAAACTTTCATGGCAGCATAAAGTTTTTGGGGAGCAAATCCATAGTAGTCTTTATAGGCTAAATTCAGCTCTCTGACACACTTACTGTATATATAACTGATACAAGACATTTTACAAATTAGTATCAGGGAATCAAAATAGTAAATTTGTATAAAAATACTCTAAAATCAGGCTGTTTAAGCTGGTGGTACTGCTCTGTGGCCATACCAGTAGAGGTACCTTTGTGGCATGATTGTTCGACTCATAATGCAGTGTGTCTAACACAGTTATGTTGTGAATTCACATAACTAGGTACAGTAAAATACCATATTACAGGAAGGACATAAATTCCTCCCCCACCCCCCCTCAGGATTACATATCACTACATCACAACCATCCTGGGCATGAATGAGCTTTCCAAAGAAAAGTTGACAGTGGCTCGTCTTCCTCAAAACTCATGTACACTGCTGATAATTCAACTAAAAACTAAAAAAATTATAGAATGTACAGGGTACTATACCAATACCTGTATCATATATTAAACGTGGCTGGATAGTACGGTAATTTACACAGGTATTCTGCCCAACTTGGAACACTTTACTGATACCGTTATGACTGAATATTCATCCATCATCCATCACATAATCCAGTGTTGCCCCATGAGGAGAGTAGGAGCCCGGGGCTAAGCAAGTTGGTCCTGACATTTAAGATGAAAGCGACCAGCCTCACTCATCCCCAAGGGGCATTACGTGAGCAATATACCCCAACCATCCCTTGGATGTAAACCTTCATCAGCTCAATCTGATTGGAGCAACTTAATTGCACACTAAACCACTAGGCATCATAATTTGGTTATGGGGTTACCACCCAGCGTAGTTTATACATTCCTGGTGTACAGGAAACCATTTGGCTTGTCATTCAGTGTAAAGTCACCCATAGGCACAAGGAAGAGGAATGAGTGAATGAAAAGAAAGAAAGAACAGGGAGTGTAAAGTTACCCATAGGCAGAAGGAAAATACAGTAATCATATACTGTATGTGCACTGTACAGTACTATATTCTACATGTTGACCGATGGGATACTCGTATAGCTCACAAGTATAAGGTTATACAACGAAGTTCTTCCCTTAACTCTTTCAAGAACTCTTTAGAGAACTGCTGAATATTACAAGCATGTATAAGAAAAAAGTTCATAATATACCTGAACAGATGTAATTGATCCCTTTTTGGTGGTTGTGATTCTCTCCTGCATGCTACCCATGTCAGTGGCAAGGGTGGGCTGGTATCCCACTGCTGAGGGGATTCGACCTAAAAGTGCTGATACCTCAGATCCTGCCTGGGTGAATCTGTGGGGCAAACATGAATAATGCTCACACATTCAATGGGGGATGTGGCAGGCTGCTGACTGCACAGCTGGAAGTTTAATTCCAAGCTACTGCAGTAATAACTTGAGGATTTCATCTGATTGAAATTTACACCGACAAATAAGTTATGAAATACAGTAATCCCTCCAATATCCAATGTAATAGAGCCAAAGGCATGTCCGGATAGCGATCCTGTCCGGATATTGGGCCCCAGCCTCCTGGACATATACTTATGGACCCTAACTCAGAAAAACACCTATACAACTCCCTCTGGACATGCATTGCATCTATAAGACCCAAATCACACCAATAAAGGACATAAAAGACTGAAACAAATGCAAAAGAACCATAAAATGAGGTTTTAGAGGTGAGTTTATACAATATTAAACATTCTGGGTACTTACAAGTCCCTGGCTCCTGGACTGGTTTGAACCACCCGTTTGCAGTACATAGTTAATCCTTTGCACTCTAAATTCTAATTTCTTAACACTGCACAACACTGGAAATTCCCGTGTGTTGTAGTGGCGAGGTATTGCAGTTTATTCACTGTTTATTCACAAAAAACGAGCACCTGTGGCTTGCACTGCTATAAGCATCTGCTCTTGATCGGAGTTAGGCTATGACTGTTGATGATGACGGGGTAACAGAGTTGCCAGATCGCAACGGCCACATTACCAAACTCCTCAATTTTCATTACCATTTTTAACATTCATTACCAAATTCATAAAGCTAGCATCTATTCTTCACTAATTATATACACAAGTGGAAATACATGTAATCACTCTTCTTATAATTAACAGCATGTTGATTATTATCACACTACAGTATATAGGCTACCAAATTAGAGAGAGCAAACAATCCACCATCTCCATCCTATATATCCTCATACATGTGAAAAATCTGTTTGGTATTGTATTATTCTGATTCATTACCAAATGAATTTTTCATTATCAAATTGGCCCACATTTGGTAATGAAAAATACCAAATGGCAACCCTGACAGGGGAGGGGGAAGGGGGGAGGAAGGAAGGGGTGAAGGGACCATGGTGTAACAGCTGTTCGGCACCACACAGCAATTCCAAATTACGGGTGGGAAAAATGTCAGATTTTTTCGATTTTTTTTTTGCGGTTTTTGGCCCATTTTGGGAATACTGGATCCCAGGACGAAAATGTCCGGTTATTGGGGATGTCCGGAAAATGGGCATCCGGATATTACAGGGATTACTGTATTTCTGCTAATGCCACTGCCTCAATTCAGAAGAAGATATCCAAACCATATCAAAGTAGTACAAACAGATAACATTACTCCTCGTGGGATGGGTTCAGCTGCCAATAATTATACTCATACTGTTGATATCCAAGAGGAGTGTGTGGAATTACTGTACATGGACAGATAAACGAAGAAGTTCAGAAGCACTATGGTGTTGATGTGGATGTGATGGAAGGAGTTAAGAATATCGCAAGATAATTTGGCCATGTGGAGCAAATGGAGAGTGAGAGACTGACAAAGAGAGTTTACTGTATGCGAGTGAGGTGGAGGAAGTGGGGAGAGAAGAAGAAGGGTGACATGGAAAGACAGCAGTGAGGTATATGGGAAAGAGTGGTGAGAAATGTACCAGCATAACACTACATTCTTTTTCATACCAAACAATTCATTACCACGCATTCTCTCCATGTCTCACCTGAAAATATTGTCGACAAAGAAGAGCACATCTTGGCCCTCCTTATCCCTGAAGTACTCAGCTACGGTAAGCCCTGTCAGTGCCACACGGGCACGAGCACCAGGCGGCTCATTCATCTGACCATACACTAATGCCACCTAACACATGAAAAGATAATATCTATGAGAAAATTAATGTAGTAGCAAGAGTTCTTCCACTTTCATACTCTGTCTGTGTCTGTCTGTTCCCCCCCCCCTTCTCTCTCTCTTAACCTTACCCAACCCTATCCTTTCGAGGAAAAAAAAAAAAAGAAATTGATGACAATGGCAATGATGATGATGATGACATAAATGATGATGATATGACTGACGACAATGATGGCGACGATGTCGATGATGATGATGATGCCATCACCTTGACTATGATGGCGATGATGTCGATGACAATGGCAATGATGGTGATGAAGATGCCCAATATTAAAGGAAGATCACAATCTTGATGCCTGTGCTAAATCATACCAAGTGTTCAGTCATCTTCTGTCATTCAAATTACCCAAGAAAAGAGGAAAACTTCAGGTTCACATGACTAGAAAATGCTGTAGATATGGTCACAATTTTCACTGATATGACTTTCACAAACTTTTTGCACGAGGTTTGGGCTTTCTGTATGGCCAAAGAGGACCCAATGTAAATGACCCATAATGCAGCAACAAAAGGTTAATTTGTCATAATGGGAAATTAACCTCTTCTGCTGATAAAAATAATCAGGTTTTAACCAGAATAAAATACAAAAATATCCTTGAGCTGAATGGGTAAATGGAAAGCCTACCTCAAGAAGGCTGAAGCCTTCTCTCATGAGTTTATTATCTTAACAGACATGAACCATGGTAAAGTAAAATAATGATGTTCATAGTTGAAAGAGGCCAAAAACTACTGAGGTATAAGTGTGGAAATCCCATTCCTTGAAATTCTTTAGGGATGAGGCAACCCAGTTTTCCAGCATTTGTGTTGCAAACAATCCTGCAACTTGTACAATATATCATATCATGAAAAATGTTTATGCTTTGCTGATACATATCCAAAAATAATTCACACAGCCTTGCTCTAGAGCTAAACATCCAATGTGTGCAGGGTATAAAGTTCTATCTATCTATCTATCTATTGTCAAATGCCATAATCCCGTAAACGATGGCCACTTGACTTTGAGTTATTTGTTTTACGGGGAGGGGCACTAACCCTCCACCAACCCACTTGTTGACACGTAGGGAGCACATATGGTTTGGTTATATGGTTACCACCCATCGTTGCATATAAAGTTAAGATGATATAATTAATACTGTGCTAGATTGTATCATCATACAGTAGTAATAAATCACTCTACAAAACAATTACAAACATTCATCAAACAGTTGACTACAGAGTAAATAAATTTTTTTTTATAACATTATTCATTATGTCTGTCTTATAAATCTGTCCAGCTTGAAAACAGATGACACATGGAAAAACTTATCTAGAGTCCCTGTCTTTAGTCCGTAACTCACTTTGGAAGTGTCATCTTTCAGGGAGATGACACCTGATTCAATCATCTCATGATAAAGATCGTTGCCCTCGCGAGTTCGTTCCCCAACTCCAGCAAAGACAGAGTAGCCACCATGAGCTTTGGCCACATTGTTAATCAGTTCCATGATCAGCACTGTCTTACCCACACCAGCACCACCAAACAGACCTGTAGGCAGGTTAAGAAAGATTATAAAATTTATATCAGTGATACGGGATTTACACAGTCCAGTGAGAGAGATAAATGAGTTACAGAAGCAGAATGCAGAGTAACTAAAGGAAGAGAGGTGGCTGGTGCTATGAAAACATTTATACAAATCAGACGACTGCATGATGGATGCACGAGCATTGCATGGTGTGGTAGTGCCCACATTAACATAGGGTGTAAAACTTTGGGAGTCATGAGTCTGAAGTCATGAGATGAAGCCATGGAAATGAGACTATTAAGGAAATCCCAAAGATGAACCTGACAATGGAGCACTGTATAGAGGAAGTCTTGCTACATTTTACGATTTTCATGCATCACAGTTACTTCACTATTTCACATAATAATTGAACACCCCATTAATTCATGTTACAACCACCAACAAACACAAATACATCAATACAGTTAGGTATACCATCTGCTAGACCTCTGCCATACACTGACACACTCACACATTCAAATGTGGCATACTGCAAAGCAGAAGAATTTTTCAGTGGGATGGCAACTCACCAATCTTCCCACCCTTGGAATAAGGTGCCAACATATCAACAACCTTGATACCAGTAACCAGGATCTCCTGCTCTACACTCATCTGGTCAAACTCTGGTGCATCAGCATGGATGGCAGCTCTCTCACTTGTGCCAATGGCCCCTCGTTCATCAATGGGTTCACCTGCCAGTATGGAACTACTTTAGTGCAGCTGCCCAAATTAATTAATACAGAACCATTATAATTTTTATTTTTTAATTTTAGCATTAGTAAAAACTGTAAATTATTACTTATCAGAAGAAAACTCTCAATAAATTATCCTGGAGGTAAAAGCAGGCTAGTCTGCCTAGCTGTGCATTAAGCCACTATAGAGTATCTATTTTGTCATACTGTAAATCAAATACTGAACAGTACTGACTCCACATATAAATGACTGTACATAAATAATCAAACATCCAAATATCCAAGTAGACCATTAAACCTACCAATAACATTGATAATGCGGCCAAGTGTGGCAGGGCCAACTGGGATGGAAATAGGAGCTCCAGTGTCAGATACAGGCTGCCCCCGCACCAGACCCTCTGTTCCATCCATAGCTATTGTTCGCACCGTGTTGCCTCCTGCCAGTATGGAGGGTAAGAGATTTATATGAAGAATGTATATAATGTATATGAGTGAGGCTGAAGAGAAGAGGGGGTGGGGAGGCCTGGGGATGGAGTGGGGAGGACTGGGGATGGGGTGGAGAGACATATGAACGAGGGTGGTGTGAATTGGTGGCCATGGTGACACGGAGACAATTTGTTTGTGGCCACCCCCTTGGGATTAAGGTGTCTGGCTATTGATACATAGATAACACTTACTATAGGACTGCAATACTATATTTGAGGTTGATAAACCTATTTCTAAGAAAACCATTCTCTTCAAAACTGACAGAAAAAGTGCCACTGATATCACAGTGTACACAAATGGCAACCTAATATAGAAAACACTATAAAACTTCTACCTCTTCATCCTAAACAAGATGGTCAAACAAATATATCATGGGCTGTTACTTATATAATAAGTATTACTGTACTTCTGTAATACTACAGATATGAAAAGAAACAATACTGTATTCAGTAAAGTTACCAATAGATACAGAATATATCCTGATACACTAGCTTGTATCGGTACCTGTAATCGGTCTACGGGTGATCTACACTGAATGACTAGCCAAATGGTTTCCTGTACACCAGGAAACCCATTTACTATGCTGGTAGTTTTGTGGGTAATTAAGGCACTCCAGTCGGATTGAGCCTGTGCAGGTTTATATCCATGGGATGGTTTAGGTTTATTGCCACATAATGCCACACAGGGATAAGGGAAGCTGGTCACTCATCTTAAATGTCAGGACCAACTTACCGAGGCCCAGGCATCTAAACTCCTCATGGGCCAACACAGGATTAGATGATGAAAAACTCAATTAATGAATGTAATTGTTCCTTTAACTCAACGCATCATAAATCAATATGAATCAAATAGAGATTAATTCTGCTTAGGACTTCCTAATAATTTATAGCAGTAGTAAGAACTTGCTTCGACTGAAAATAGTCTATTCTGGAATATAGTTACTATGTTCAACAATTATGCATGATGTAATGGACAGCTTACTTGACACTACGTAACTATGTCTATTACATATTTCAGTGCTGCAATCTGTTCTGTTGTTTTTTATTACTTATTTGCATCACTAGCTAATGCATGAATTGGGAGCTAGACAAGTTGCATGAAGTAGCTGCTGGCTGCCAACCATTGGCTTAAAAAAGAATTTCATACAAGTATTTGTAATACAAGAGGGAGGCTACTCAAAGTATCAACATCGATGTAGTGCTGCTCTCAGGTGTCTGCCCTTTCCTCTCCTCCAACCTTCTTTCCTTTCATCCTCTTCTGTTTTTCTTTCCTCATCCTTCTGCCTCCAAGTGACCTTACGCTCCCTCTTCTGTCTTTCTTTCCTTCCTTCTTTCCTCTTCCTTCTGCCTGTTGGTGAATCTACACTGAATGACAAGCCAAATGGTTTCCTGTACACAAGGAAACCATTTACTAAGCTGGGTGGGAACCAAATTTTGGCACCTGGTGGTTTAGTGGGTAATTATGGTGCTCCAATCAGATTGCGCTGATGAAGGTTTATATCCAAGGGATGGTTGGGGTTTATTGTTCACATAATGCCACTTGGGGATGAGTGAGGCTGGTCACTCTCACCTTAAATGTCAGGGCAAACTTGCCTAGCCCCGGGCTCCTATGCTCCTCATGGGGACACGTAGGATTGGATGATGGATGGATGGATGGACAGCATAAAAATGGATCCTCTACAAATACAAACCCTACTCCATTACACCTGTGACTCCTTGACCATTAACCAATAAAAAGCTATAATTCTAGTTCCTATACATAATACAAATGAAACATTTACATATGTTTCATATAATTACACCTGACCTTCACTATTCTTGAGAAGACAAGTGTACAGTATAAATAATATACAGCTAGCAATACTCTTCCCCTAACATATGGGGGCAGAGTGGCTCAGTGGTAGAGCATCGAACTCGGGACCGGGGGGTCGTGAGTTCGAGCCACGCATGGTAGCTCCCATGCCACGATGAGCAGCGCCCTCCTGTCACTTAGCAGGGCTATATGATCTAATAAGGTCTAGCTCAGGGAAACATTTCCCATTTCCCCTAACATATGCCTCAAGTGAGTACAAGTTAAGGAGCATAGTGGTGTGGATGTAATGTGTTAGGAGAAACACATTAAGGTGGTTTTGCCATGTGGAGAGGATGGAGAATGACAGACTGATGAAGACAGTGTATGTGAGTGAGGTGGAGGCCAAGGATGAAATGGAGTGGAGAGGTATATGAGAAAGGGGTGTGTGAGCTGGGAGCAGCACAATGAAATGGCTGGGGACAGGGCAACATGGAGGCGATTTGTTTGTGGCCACCCCTTAAAGGATTAAGACATCTGGCAATAGACAGATAAATAGAGAGAGTACAAGTAAATCATTATCATCCTTTCCTACTCACCTTATCAAAAATTTTTTCCACTGACACAGTGCCATTCCTGTTTTGCTCCCTACCGAATATAGAGGCCCAAGAAGGCAACTGTAGTCCAGCACATTCAGGGGTGGGAAACCGCATTATGACCCTGGTAGTGCTTAACCCATTACCAATAAATGTCTTGTACGTATATACTAATGTACTTAGAGAAAAGTGTTAAGTATGTAGGCTAGTAATATGATAGTTGTTTTCAGACTTATTACTCCAACCGTCATCAACCTATTTTAGCCAAACTTGGTGCTATGGTTGAATGTCAGCCAAGAATTAAACCTTTGATTTTAACCAAACTTGGTGGAAGGGCTGAAAGTTAACCTAATGTTTTTGAAAACAAAAGGTTGGAGGTCAAGGTCACAGGGCATGGTGAACTTACTTAAACTATTTTTATCCAATTTAGACAAAACATTGAGAAAGGTCTGAGGGTAAGGCAAGAATGAAGTAACTTAATTCTAAGAACAACCAGTCAAAGGCCAAAGTCCAAGTTCAGTCCGTGCATGTGCTTGTTAACAAAATAACTTAGTTTTGATCCGATTTTAATCAAACAAGGGTTATTTTGCTAAGACTGACATTGTAATTTTGTGCTCTATTATTTGGGGGGGGAGGGGAATGCTACATAAACTGATTTTTTTTTTTTTTTTTTTTTTTTTTTTTTAAGGATACCCAACGTTGAATGGGTTAAATGATGAAAAAACCTTTGGACTCCACTGAGACTCAAACCATAATGTATAGGCCACAATATAATCTGAATCAAGAGCTCTACCACATGACACCAGCCATTAACACCTTACAATTCTTCTCAGATGTTTTTCCTATTACTGTATTTATCTTACTGAAAAAATTTGATCCATATATTCTCTACCAATCCTAACACACCATGTTCATCATTCACCTTACACTAATACAGTATACTCCTTACCTTCCCTATAATTCTTTTCCATGTACAGGTAGTAGGCTGTAGCTCCAGATGATGAGGATGGTGCTCCCAAGGAGGATAGGAAAGCTGAAGCTAGGGTGAGCTGACGCTCCCATTTCAATAGCCCTCAGGACTAGCTCCTGACCAACGCCCTTGGCTGACCTTTTTCCGGACACTAACATAAAGAGCAGCCCAGCATACTATCTTGAACATATTTCTCTCACTGTTCAATGTCCACTACACTGCATGCACTTAACATACTACATACCATATCCTACTATGATAAAGGGGTTGGCACCAGCAAAGGCAGTCAGTTGTAAAACTCTGTCCCCATTACCTAGTGATGAACACGAGGGGAGGCATGGGGTGGGCTTCATCAGCACAGCTTCATGCCAGGATGGGGCTGGGGATGGAACTGTCCCCATTCTCCCCATCTGGGATTGAGGCTGTGCGAGTTGGGCCTGTGGTCTGCCTCCAACTTTTATTTCTTCCAACTAAGAAACACAGGGATTGTTGGAAATCGAGCAGCATAGAGAGCAGCCATCAGATGACCAAGGCAGAAGCCTCTGTACACAAAATTATATATCTTTCCTAAAACACTCAGCAGACTTATCCCATGCCAGTTTTAGCACCCACTTCAATCAACCTTACTTTTGTACAAAGATACAGTCACAGTTTTCTTCCACTCTGCTGCCTCAATTCCACTTATCCTAGCTTTCTGACATATTTCCATCAAACATTTCACTCAAATCCCTCTACCTCTCTGCATATTGTATTCCTCATCAACATCTGCAGCCTTCCCATTTTTAATTTCTTAAAACAATTCTTCAATTCTGCCAATGTCTCATTCTAAAGTACCACAATACTTCTCTGTGCATTCATATTATTTTCATTCATAAACTTTTCAAAATATTCTTTCCACCTGCTTCTTTCTTCATTTTCATTTGTTAGTGTTCTTCCAACCTCATACCTCATATTTTTACAATTGCCATCCTCCTTTCTACATTTTCATTAATCTGTTCAAAACATTTGTCTATTTTCTGAGCAATTTACATTCATTTTTTTCTTTCTAGATCATTATCTCTCTCTCTCTCTCTCTCTCTCTCTCTCTCCTTACATGTTTCTTACTCAGCATATTCTCTCCTTTCATTTGAACTCTTTGCATCAACCCTAGATACTTTTTAAATTTCAACTCTAGCCACTTCTTAAATTTCTTCGGCTGTACCTTTCATACAGGTCACAAGCACTGCAATACCACACATAACTCTAACATGCCTATCCAAACACTCCATGTATGCACTCCACAGGTTTTCCCAAATCCATTTGCTCCCAGTTCACTGACCCTAACTCCTCCATTATCTTAAGTTCACATTCATTAGTTACTGTTTTGTTATTCAGCTTCTCCACTTTTTTTTTTTTACTCTGAGTGCTCCTCTCACTCTTTATCCATCACCTTCCCCTCAGTTTCATCTTGCATTGCCCTCTCACAGCTGATAAACCTTTGCACTGTCCTCCAATTGCTCTCATGTCAACAACATGACACGAGACTCTTTCTCTTTATAAGCACATAATCAGGCTCCTTTCAATATTCTTTCCAGTTTCTCTGTGACTGGTATATGTGCATCAAAGTAGGAAATACTAATGCATAACATTTCCTGACAAAAGGTCAGTTGATGTTAATTTTCATTCTCATGGCACTCTAAAACAATCCACATCATTCACAGCATCAATGTCAGCACCCTCTTTTAAGTCTCCCATCAAAAACTCTTGTGCAGTTGCCCTATTACTCTGTCCTATTGGTTCTAAAACCTGTCCTCTTCTTCCTTGCCCCTCTCATTACAAGGTGCAAAGGAAATTATCAGCTCCAATTTCACATTAACCCTTTGAGATTCCGATGACGCAATTTCACGTCTTCATAAATCCAACCGTTGAGATTCTGATACCTTGAATTCGAGTCATACGAAACTTTTTTTTTTTTTTTATCTGAGTTTGTTCCACATACACTATCCTGTTTATCCTTTTCCAACAAGTTTTTACGGTGATGAGTACATCAGATAGATATGTATAATATATTGGTTTTTATCATGAATAATATCAGTATTACCAGCATGGATATTTGTCTGCGTGACAACGAGAGCGCGATGTTGATGCGCCAAACAGAAGTATAACTTTCCATCAGCGTATCTCAGGGACAAACAGCATAAAATGCCATAAGCTATATATCAGTGGAAAGGGAATTTACTGTAGACTGACATGCAATCAGAATTCATGTGAATCTAAAACCTATTTTTTTACAAATATTTTTCTATGGAAGGATATGCGATTTTCCCTTATCGGCTAACTTCAACTCGTCCTAATGGCCTTTTATATACCGTGTTAATCTATTTCAATGATATCTGAATAAAGAGCATCTATTTAGCTTTACAGTGACACTCAACTTATTACTTTACCATGAATAGTAAACATGTAGGAAGCGTTTATATAAAGTTACTTTACAGAGTTCGCGCATGGGCGTGAAAACTCAAAAATTTTCTTATCAATTAACTTTCGTTTTTTTCTGTGAAAACTAACAAATTGCCATAACCTATATATCAACAGAAAGGGAATTTACTGTGGCTTGAAATGGTGCTATCAAATTTCACCTAACTCTAATATTTTTCTACAGAAGGGTGTGTGGTTTTTCCTTTTTGGCTAACTTCTTCTCGTCCTCTTGGCCTTTTAGCTATCATATTTACCTTTTTCAACCATACTACAATAAAGAGCTACTATTCAGCTTTAAAAGAGTACCAATTCATAAGTCTACCATAACGAGTAAGTGTACAGTAGCCGATTAAGTACAAATATCGCAGCGCAACCGTGCACTCTATATGCGCTCGGCTGAATCTGGCACAGACACAATAGGAGGAGGGCTGAAAATCTCAAAGGGTTATACTTGGTATACATGCACCTCACACTGATGCATTCATAACCCTTCATTCCTGCTATTAACAGTTCATCAACAAACCACCTCCCTCTTCACTCAACCCACACATATGTACACTTGCCCTTACATATTTCACATCTTCCTATTCATCCATTTCACTCCCTTTCATCTTGGTCTCACATGGTACCATCTCAAGAAACTTCACATTGTATTGTATTGTACTATTAATCAAGAATCATACATTCTTACAAGTGTTGGCCTTGGTCACCTCATGGCAGCTCTCCATACTGCTCCCCACATCCTTGAACACATTCAGTGCTCTGCTCCTTCCTTTCATCATTCACATATTTCACATTCTACAGCCATAAGAACTTGTCTGTTTTTCTGGGCTCTGAGCAGGCACAGGATCCAGGCCCATGGCTTTCTAGATGTTTGCTGGGGGAAAACAGAGTGCAGGAAATCCCAATCCACGTCACCCTCCCCTTTTACTCCTGGCAAGCGTGCAAGAATTTTGGAGGTAACACTTTTTCACCCATATCCCAAGGATTGATCATATGGTTATCACCTTGAATAATAAATCAATTCCTGGAGTGCAGAAAATAATCTGACGTCATTCAGTGTAGTCGCCTAAAGAGAGTGCCCCTGTACTACATAAAGTGAGGACATAGTGGGAAACCCCACCTGTTCAAAAACAAGCAAAAATTATGATACCCAGGTGCTGCGCAACTTCCAGCACAAGGCGGGGATGTCGATCCTTGACTTCAAGGGCATTTAGGATAGGTGGGAGGTTGTCTGTGAATTGTACATCCACAACTGCCCCAATCACTGCTGTTACCTTTCCTGTTACTGGACCACCTGATATCTCTGCAAGTAAAACATTTTCAATTACAAGTCTAGCATCAGCTGCATTGGATGTGCAAGTATTTGTCTTGTTAGCTATACAGATATTAACCTCAAATTTCATCCATTTAGGCTACAAACTACTCTCTTAAGCCACACTTTCCACCATCCATCTGACTTAATGTACGTCAACTTTTTGTCAACTTGTTCCGTCGATTTACCCTGCCGTGCAAAAAATGCCCCAGCCCTACTGACACTTGTAGAAGCTAAGAAAACCTTTACTGGCATTTCAGTTCAATTTTTAGGATTGACTATACAGGCAAAGTCCAGTTTTGGTCATACAATTGTGGATTAGTGTACTCTGATGTATGGTAACTGATAAACTGAAAATACGTGTTAACACAGAACTCTTTGTATTTTTGGCACAAAAAGGTCATGATTATTATTACACTTCTGCATTATTTTCCTTGTGAGTAATGTCTGGAAGGTGATATTACCAAGCACAGAGAATTATGATTTTCAAGGCGATGTAATCATACTTCAAAGGTGGGTTTGGTTAAAATATGTGGTGTCCAAAACGACCTTAGCTTATTTCTGCATACAAACTCTTCCTTCTGTTTTTCCTCAGGAGTGATTTGTTGTTCTGTGGCTCTGTTTTCAGACTTGCAGCCATGAGTAAAATAAATAATGATCTCAACCAAGAGCAGTCATATGGTAACACATGAAAAGGCTGCTGAAGAGCGGCATGCGAATTTCTGTTTAATTGATTTTTCTTATTTTCTGTACTGCTCTACAGACGGACCACCATTGCACTATACGCAAAATTTACCAACTTGTCTTTCAGTCGTCTGATACTCAAACATTTTTTATCAACACAAAAGGAAAGCACTTCACTGATGATATAAAAAAAAATAAATGGAATTATCTGGAAAGTTAACAATGTTGCCGAGACGTTCATATCTGATATAACAGTATTTAATTAATTAATTTTTTTTCTTGGTAACATGCACCATGAATTCATCCATACATTTTTATACATGTCATTCCAGTCTGTCATCTTAAATATGTATTATTACCTGATACAGTCTCAGCATTTGAGAATAAAAGTAAGTCAGATTCATTTACGAGACTCTGCTTCTGGCTAGTTAAAATGTTAATCCGATGAAACCAACGTATTTCTGCCAGAATAACTAACATACTGTATCTCAAAACTGCTCTTCAGACTACTTGAGTTCTGTTGGATACTGATAATATGCTATAACTCCAGTTGACATCATTGTGATCACTGCTTCTGGTGACAGTGAAAAATGTGGCTTTTAGTCTTGATAGCTACCTTCCACACTTAAGTCTTGTCAAACAGCCCAAGACTCATATTCTAATCAACCTTTCTCATTTCACCTAATAAAAGTTCTTGATCTACCTCACACCTATTGTTCTACATATTATCCTTAGACTTATTCCACTGCTTCTCATTGTCAAACTGAAGTAAGAAACAATATACTGTACCATACTGTATTACATTTCTTCAGGTGACTGCTAAAACACTGAAAGTACACAACAAACTGTACATTAATGTTCTTTCAAATTTTAATCCTTCCTAGTGACAATATGTACATGCGAAGAGGCAGAGTAAATCACTTACAGACTTCCTAAGAGACTCGTGTCCCTGTAGCACTGCTGATCTGTTATTCTCTATGGATCCATGTCAATGCATATATACCAAAACTCATCCATACACAGTACTTCTGCATGTGTACTGAATACAATTCTTACAAAATTCATACTAACATTCATTGCCTGCACTGCTCCTAACATCTTCCTGTCCTGATGCACTCGCTCCCAATTTTCACTTTCTCCCCTGCTACACCCCTGCAGTACACTTTAAGCTTGAAAGAAAGAGAGAAAGAGAGAGAGAGAGAGAGAATAAATAAAAAAACAAGACAGCAAACTGTATATAGAAATGTTAGTACAATGATATCATAAAGTTCTTTACAGTCACACAATACTGCATTACCATAAGTTGCTCAAAAATATTCAAGAATGCAAGAAACAATTGGCAATTACTTGCATCTGTGGACTCTTCTGATACCGATTCAACAGCTGATGTTCCACCACCAGCTGCTGGTGCAGTTTTGGGAACTTCAACAACCAATAATTCTTCAACAGGTACATCAGCAGCTGCAACCAGTGGTTCTAGTACCTTAGCAGCAACTGGTTCCACCACTTCTGATGATTTAGTAAATGATTCTGCAGCTTTTGGTGCTTCAAATACCAATTCTGCCGTTTGGGGTGCTTCTGCAACTGGTCCAGATACTTTTAGTACTTCAACTGGTTTTGCTTTCAATGCTTCAAGTGGGTCTACTCCCTTTGGTGCTTCAATAACTCTTTTTATTTTTGACACTTCGGCAACTGGCTTTTCTTTTAGTGCTGCAGCAACTGGTTCTCCAGCTTTCAGTGATTCAGCAACTGGTTTTGGTACTTCAACAACTCGTTTCGATGCTTTTGGTCCTTCAGCAACTGGTTCTGCCACTTTTGGTGCATCAGCAATTGGTTCTGCCACTTTTGGTGCATCAGCAATTGGTTCTTCTGTTTTGGGTGTTTCTGCAACTGGTTTTGCTTCTTTTGGTGCTCCAGCAAGTGATTCTGGTGCCTTTGATGTATCAGCAACTAGTCCTGCTCTTGGTGTTTCAGCAGTTGGTTTTGTAACTTCTGATACTTCAGCAACTGGTTGCACTGCTTTTGGTGCTTTACCAATTGCTTTTGTTGTTTCTTGTGCCTCAGCAACTGGTTTTGTTGCTACTGGTGCTTCAACAACTGGTTTTGTTGCTACTGATGCTTCAGAAACTGGTTTTGTTGCTACTGGTGCTTCAGAAACTGGCTTTGTTGCTACTGGTGCTTCAGTGACTGGTTTTGTTACTGGTGCTTCAGCAATTGGTTTTGTTGCTACTGGTGCTTCAGCAACTGGTTTTGTTGCTACTGGTGCTTCAGCAACCAGTTCTGCTGCTTTTGGTGCTTCAGTAACTGATTTTGTTGCTACTGGTGCTTCTGCAACTGGCTTTGCTATTGGTGCTCCAGCAACTGGCTTTGCTTCTTCAGCATCTGGTTGTGTTGCTTTTGGCACTTCTGTAATTGACTTTGCTGTTTCAGGAAGTGGTTTTGGTGTTTCAGAAACTGGTTCTGGTGGTTTTGGTGCTTCAGCAACTGGCTTTGTTGCACTTGGTGCTCCAGCATCTGACTTCATTGCTTTTACTGCTTCAGCAACTGGTTCTGCTGCTTTGGGGGCTTCAGCAACTGATTCTGGTTTTGTTGTTTCACAAACTGGTTGTGCTGCTGCAGCAACTGGTTCTGCTGTTTCAGCAACTAGTTTTGCTGCCTGAGGTGTTTTATCAACTGGTTTTGCTGCCTGAGGTGTTCCAGCAGCTGGTTTTGTTGCTTTGGGTGGTTCAGCAGCTGGTTTTGTTGCTTTGGGCAGTTCAGCAACTGGTTTTGTTGCTTTGGGTGGTTCAGGAACTGGTTTTGTTGCTTTGGGTGGTTCAGCAACTGGTTTTGCTACCTGGGGTGGTTCAGCAACTGGTTTTGTTGCTTTGGGTAGTTCAGCAACTGGCTTTTCTGCTTTGGGTGGTTCAGCAGCTGGTTTTGCTGCCTGGGGTGTTTCAGCAACTGGTTTTGTTGCTTTGGGTGGTTCAACAACTGGCTTTGCTGCTTTGGGTGGTTCAGCAACTGGCTTTGCTGCTCTGGGTGCTTCAGCAACTGGTTTTGGTGTTTCAGCAACTGGTTTTGATGTTTCAGCAACTGGTTTGGGTGGTTCAGCAACTGGTTTTGCTACTTTGGGTGCTGCTTTTGTTGCTTCAGCCACTGGATCTGCTTGTTTAGATGCTCTGCTTGCCGAGCTTTTCTTGGGTGGGTGATCTGACTCTGATGATGATGATGCCTCTGTCACAAAAGGTTTAAGAATATCTGGCTGTGTCTTGATAACGTCCGTCAAAGTAGAACTCTTCACTGCTGTCGCACCAGCAGCAGCCTTAGATGTGTCCTGCTGAGCAGCATGCTTTCCTGCAGAACTGGCCATGTTGATAGTTTTGGCATCCCATGAATCCTTCCACCCAGCTACTTTAGCAGCTGCACGTTTCACCTCCGGTGTTGGGATGCGTTTGTCCAAAACAGGCTTTGGTATTTTATCCTTCTTTTTCTTGCTCGCAGAGGGTATGCTCGTGTAGATACATCTGGTAACAGTGGGGGTCGGACGGCCATCACCCAGTATCTGCCTCAGCCCAGTCCTCCCAGCAACAGCCAACACCCTCCAGTGGCACTGTTGATGAAGATAAAATTAAAACCACTGGTTTTAGGATAACTGAATATCATACCAAAGAATGCTTAATGTTTACATTCATTAACAAGAAAGACAGCACTCAGAGCGTCCATACCTCGGCATCTATACCAGACAACTCAGATCACCACAAAAAAGTTTATTCAACTCTTGCTTGGCTTGACCCACATATCCACAAAATGTCACTGAAATACATCACTAACTTTGACATATTTTGTGGGCAAATAAAATGTTATGGTACGTGTTCAAGGGTCAATTTCTTGTCCTCTGAACACGAGCTACTGAGCTGGGGTTCCCTTTGAGACTAGGTGTAGAGCATGCAAGTAGAGGAACTGGGCATAAAACTTGGGTTAACCAACCTTACATGTATATTACCTAAGTTACAACTCAAGAATGAATACAATATTAATATTACACACTGAACAGGTATGAGTCACAACAGGACAGGTGGACTCTGGTTCGGGCTGCTGTGGACTTGGGCTGCTCACAGGCGTCCTCCATGTGTGGGAGGGCTGCCATTTGGTGACCAAGGCTGACGCATGGAAGCACGTTGGAGTCTCAAAAACGAAAACAACAAATTGCATAAATGTCCTGAACTGTCAGTCAGGTGAAAAAATTTATAATGGCCAGGATACTGTAAGCAGGGTATTGGTAATTTTATTATTTACATGCAAACTTTCAGGCATATATGACATACTGACACCCTTGGAAGAGTACAAGTAGTACTACTTTAGTTACCAAAAAAAATAAATAAATAAAATAAAATAAACTTCCAAGTAATGGGACATTCCTGCACAAGCCTTTGAGGCAATCCCATACTTGAAAATATTTAAGAAAATGCAGTAAAAACCTGATGCAATCTCTTGTTTTTCAATACTAATCACCCTTGTGAGCACCGAACGGATCTTACAATACAACAAATACTCAAAACTTTTCTTTGACAAGCATTTACATAGAGCTGAATTGAAACAGAAGACATTCCTGTGAAAAGTATACTCTTGAAACCTTAAAAAATATGCAATTACAGATGGGAAAATGGAAACAACACACTCTTTGGCAATAAAAACCTATGAAACATAAAATAAATGAACACATTCAAGTACATTTTCTTATCAAATAAAATCCTGCAAATGTGAATTCACCATTACGACACCTGAAATATGCACAGAAATTGCGTCCCAGGAAGGTGATTTCTGGTGTTTTTTGTTTATTGGATGTTGGGCCCCAAGATATGCGAGAGGGGCTGCACGTCTTACAGGCCAAACTTGCCATAAACAAAAACATGTCAGATATTACCTCCCAATAAGGTGATTTTTTTTTTTTTTTATGGCACATTAGGTCCTTAAGGAATGTGACCCCCTCAAATTTTGAGGATTTTGTGGGGGTAGTGGTATTTCCCAGAACTACCTCAACGTATATCCGTAACTGCCCCAGTAGATGAGTTTTTGGTCAAAATTTCTTAAATGTAGGAAATGGGGTGCTTCTGGAATGCCTAGTATTCCGGTACATGTCACCACCATTGGGACTAACACAGTCCCCGCGTTGTTTGAAAAGCATATTTTTCTTTGTTAAATATCTACACTGTTGTGTGAAACTGTGAATCATGGTAATGTCATATACCGTAAAATAAATAATACAAATAGAACACGTATATATAACGTAGCATGAATTGTTTATATTTATCATAAACGGAATTTAAAATATCATTGACGGAGTATGATTGCAACCCGCCATTTCAGTGGTCCTATATCAATTTCTGCTACATTTAGTGCAAGTTAATTTCTTAATACATAGTTTGTTCAGACTGTAAATTAAGCCTAGTAGGTATCTTGACTCATTCAGTCTCTATGTGGGCAGAAATTTAATGTTGAGTAAATACTGGGACTCAACATTTTGTTCACTCCCTTCAAGCATGCGCACAAGACAGTCCAGTGTTTAAGTTTTTTCACGAGAGATTTGTTTTCAAAACAAACGCACAAGGACTAATGTTTAAAATAATACAGTAAGACTACTTGTGGTCTGGTTAGGTTAGATAAAGTAAGGTACTGTAATTGGAGGGTCTGAGGGGGCGACACCACGGCCTTCTCAAACCGTGGCAACACGGGTCTTGTGGTGTGCGTGGGTGAAGGGAGTGAGCAAAATGTTGAGTCCCAGTATTACTCAACATTAAATTTCTGCCCACACAGAGACTGAATGAGTCAAGATACCCACTAGCCATAATTTACAGTCTGAACAAACTATGTATTACGAACCTAACTTGCACTAAATGTAGCAGAAATTAAATAATATAGGACCACTGAAATGGCGGGTTGCCATCATATACCATCAATGATATTTTAATTTCCGTTTATGATAAATATAAACAATTCACGCTACGTTATATATACATGTTCTATTTGTATTACTGTATTTATATTACGGTATATGACATTACCATGACTCACAGTTTCACACAACAGTGTAGATATCTAACAAAGAAAAATATTGTATGCTTTATAAACAGCGCGGGGATGTGTTTGTCCCAATGGTGGCGACATCTACTGGAATACTAGCTTTGAAAGCACCCCATTTGTGTAGGTAAAAAATACGCAGAAAATTACTATGCCAACTATTTCCCCCCCCCCAAAAAAAAAAAAAAAAAGTGTAAATACATGGAAAAATAAGACAAAGCTACTTAAAAATCATATGACTCTAAAATGGCCTCTGGTTGTGGTGCCACTACTCACACTGAGGCGGCACAGCCGACTTTGTTTAGGTGTTACCTGCATGCTCTGTGCTTATATCTAACCTCCAAGAATGACCAGTGACAAGAGGTGTAATTGCTGGTGTTTCATCCCAATGTGTAAGACCACAGACAAAAGTACACCTGCGAAATTATTCCTCTGTGTACCAGCAAATAAGAATAAATGAAGGCAGTGGTGGCTAGCTACTCGTCTGAGGTTCCCAGTGCTGGAATGCAGTCATTTACCACATAGGCACTTTTTGTAGGGAAATATAATTTTCTTCACCATATATGTTCATGCACACCTAATTATCTGATATCTGGTCAAAAAACTGTGCTTATTTTAACTGTAAATAGGAAATTAGGATTTGGAGCAAAAACATGCTAAGGTTAGAGGATATTTCTCCTTAAGATCGCCAACTTGCCTTGACAGACTTTTATTTTGCACAAATATTGATTTACAGTGCAAATAAATTTATTTGCATGTTAAATCAATATTCATACAAAGAAGTCTGCCAAGGCAAGTTGTTAAGCTAAAGGAGAAATACTTCCGCTAACTTTCGCATGTTCTTGCTCTGAATCCTGAATTTCTTATGAACAGTTAAACACACAAATTTGGCAGGATTTCAGATAATTAGGTGTGTATAAACCTATATGGTGATAAAAACTGTAATACAAGTCTCCCTTGTTTTACGCTATCGTTTTACGATATTTCGCATTTACGATCCTTCTTCTTTAGTACCAAGTGTTCATTTTACTATTGAGCTCCCTCGCATTTACGACTGGGCATGTGAAAATCCCACGCTCACAGACAGCTCAGCTGAGAGTTGCGTGGCATACCCGTCCCACCCACAGTTTCCCCTGCTTTTGCCAGTCTCACCCGCGTGCTTGTTCAGCATACAATCTCTGTGCGTCTGTGTGCATCAGTGCCCAGGATATTACTATTTCTCCTGTTCTTCATATTTTGCACCCCTAGTGCCACCACCGTGATGTCTTGTAAACGCCATGCAACATCTGGTGCTGATGATACGAATCCAAAGAAAGTAAGAACGTCCTTAACCCTGGGAGTCTAAGCTTAATATTGTGAAGTGGCACGAAGCAGGTGAGGGGGCAAACTCCATCACTCGTTCCACGAGTCTTCCACAGTCGATTGTATCGACTGTTAGAAAGCATGCTGTCAACATTAAGAAAGCTGGGGAGACTAGCACGACTCTACAGTACATAAAACATCATCATTATTACTGCATATTAGATCACTTGTATGGGTCTTGGGTTCCTTATACACGATTCCAGGAACGCATCCCTATTTTTCCCATTAAACCTTAATTTCGCTTTACGATATTTCGGTTTACGATTGCCTTTCTAGGAAAATAATACCAATCGTAAAACAAGGGAGACCTGTACTACCCCAGACCCACCTCACAACTACAATTGCTACATCACACCTTCCTCCTCTCTCCCATTGTCACCCACCCCCTCACCACCGGCTCCCTCACCTTCTACCCCTTACGCCACCTCACCCCCTGCCTCACTGCTGCCCGCAAATCCCTTCCCCTAGCCAATCTCCCCCTCCCTCATCACCGCCTCCCTCGACCCTCGCACCTCACACCACCTCACCTGCCATCCCACCATCACCACGCTGCCTAAGCATGCCAAGACCACCCACAACTGACACACGCCCACACAACAACCTCTGCCACCCTTACCTCTAACTCACCTACCCCTGGCACCACCTCATCTCCCTCCACCGCCCCCAAACCCCTGCCCCAGACGTCACCACCCAACACTGCCCACCACCACACCACACCATGCACAACCAGAGCACCACGCGGCAGCACTCCTACCTTGCCACCCACTCCCACCCTAAAAACTACCATCTGGCTGCTTCTCATGCCCTCCTGCCAGATACACCACCATCCCCTCTGCCACCCCATCTGCCTAACCTCCCTTACCAGACTCAATCACCCCCAGCACCGCTCCCATTACCCTCAGACTGCACCAAGCCCAGCTGAAATATCCATCCACCCCTATCCCTGGGGAAAATACCTGCGCTCCTCCCCGGCATAAAACCGCCACCCCCACCTCCGTTGCCAGCATTCAGCTGAGATCACCGGAGGAGCAACCACCTACAGCCATGAGGATCCAACGCGCCACCTGGGCCCAACCTGTGGCAGGAAGCGCCGCATCTGTGGACCTCATCACCTCCTCCAGACCCTCCACACCTCTTCCCAAGCCTCCACCCTCTACTTAACCTGCACCCCTCACCACGGCGAGAACCAAGCAACCACACAATGGATCACCCTCCTCCAACACCTGACCCCAGACCACAACACCAGCACCACCAAGACCTACTACCTCCAGTCACGGAGACGTCACTTTTCCACACAACGATGGTGGTGAAATAGCAGCTGTGGCAACAGAGGGCATCACAACGCCCCCAGGAGGCGACAACAGAGGGATAGGTAGGGCGCATGGGACGTCTGTGCGATATGGGCATATGTCCCATACGGCCATGCGCCCCTATTCCACGAAGTGCACCCAGCACAAACATCTCAGTACAGGTACATTACCCTCCAATCGATCCAGCCCTCGCCAGGATCGGGGTGGAGCTAATAAACTAGCTCCAGGCAGCACCCCAGTGACAGTTGGTAGCCGCACAAATAAAGCAACAGCCTGTAGCTGTGCACCAGCAATGGCCTGTAGCTGTGCACCAGCAACGGCATGTAGCCGTACAACTGTGATGGCCGGTAGCTGCACGTCTAAGAGATGGCCAATAGCCATTCGAAGTGCTGTCCACCCCCCCTGCAGAACCTGTGACAGCCAGCTGCCGCAAGCGGGGAGAGAAAGACACGCCCTCTCACCCTCTGCAGTTGCCTTGAAGGGCACGACACCGGTGATGGCCAGCAGCTGCACCAGTGGACAGGGGACGGCCTGTAGCCACTCCTCGCCCACACGTTGCCCTTCATACGGGACTTCGGCGACAGCTGGTAGCCACACCTGTAGGCAGGTGACAGCCGGTAGCCGCATTTCGTCTGCGGTCCCGTCAGGGAGTCGGGCCCCAGTGACAGCCACTTGCCGCACCGACAGGAAAGGGACGTCTGGTAGACGCCCTCCTCCTGTTACCCATGGGACCTCGGTGATGGCTGGTAGCCGCGCCAGGGAGGGACACCTCCAAAGCCCCTCGCCCCGGTAACTCCACATACAGAGCGAGACTCCTGATCAAGCCACCCCCCTGGTGGCAGAGCAAGCCCCACCTCTAACTCCCCAGCCCCAGGCAGCCTCCAGGAGGTGAACCTCCCAATAGCGGATTGGTGGAGAGAACCTGTGTTGACCCCGGGGCTGCACTCCATCCAGCTGGCATCAGAGGGTGACCAGCACCTGTCGGACTCCTGTCGCCAGCAATGCCGCAGCCCTATCCTGACGGCGAAGCAGCGAGAGCGAGGCCACAGCAGGCGGGCCCTCAACAATGTCCCTATAGTAGGACTCGCGTAAATTTGCGCCTGTGGTGTGGCCCGCACCTGTGTACAGTGTTGCCACGTTTTCTATACCGTTATCTCTCTCTCTCTCTCTCTCCTGGCGGGAGATGTGAGCCACCCTGAGTACTTTTGATTCTTTTATAAGTTGTTTATAATTGTGCTTTCGTTTGTTAATTTGGTTTTGTCATATTTAGTGATATTTATCATTTTTTGTATACGGCGACAGATGACCCGTTATTGCAGTACCATGACTGACTTTCATTCATTCATTCTCTTTCCCCTTCCTCCATCTCTCTCTCAGCCTGACAATGCCTCCACCACCACCACCCCCCGTCATGCCGACAACACATTCAACCTTGCCCCTCTCCTGCCTGCCTCTCTCTCTCACTCTCTCTCTCTTTTATTGCAAGAGACATTTTGGATATTTTCTTTTACATAATATTGTATATATTGTAAATTCGACATCATTTCCACACCACCCCTGAGATCAAGGCCATCGACTGGGTGTGGAAGTGTTGCCGCTCGCGAGTGAATAATGTCTTTTTTTTTTACTTCAGTATTGGCATATGCCTTCTATTTTGTCCTACATATTAGCTTATGATTATAAATGTGATTATTCCTCGCCCTTAAAATTACGATAAAAGCCAGTAAATGTGAGCATTTTTCCCTAGCAACACCTGTACAAGCTATGCTTGGGTCTGTGGAGGGGTACATACTTTACCTTAGGCCAGACTGGGTGTGTCAGTGTTGTCACTCACAAGAATTATATGAATTATTTCTTTTACTCTGAATATTGGCATATTTCTTCTTTTTTCAGGCTCATTCTCTTATATCCATAACTGTAATATTATTACCCACCCTAAAACTATGCTAAAAAACATTAAAAGTTACTACAATTTCTTTTAGCAACACTGTACAATAAGTTTTTTTTTTTTCCATTCATTGCCAGACACCATGTGTCCCAAACGGGGTGGCCAAGGGCTTAGAGTTTATGCCATGTTTCTGTGTTACTGTATAAACATTTTATGCATAATAAGATTACCGTTCATTCATCCATCAAAATACACGTGTAAGTTTTATTCATCTGAATTTATCGTATTTGTGTTGCCTTGTATACTGTATAAATAGCTTCCGTTTCACATCGCAAGTTGGGGAAACGTGGCACCATTGTACACAGGTGCGGGCCACACCAAAGCCACAAATTTACGCGAGTCCTACTATAGTACCCTGGGGCGCGACCTCTCCAGTCCTGATGAGAAGCGATGCCCTTCCCACACCGGGCGCCTGCAGGGGCGCCTACAGAAGATATTTGGCCTCAGTCCCGAGGGCCAAATCCCTATACCAAGCCCCTCCAGTTCGGGGCCCTTCACCACACCCGATTGTAGCCCACTCCAGAGGACAACGCCCCTACGAGTAGTCCTGTGCCCCCTAGACGAAGACACCTGAGGGGACTCAGCCAACACTGGCTGACATCTGCGAGCTGTTGGACAGCAGCTTCCTTGCCCCACGCCCCTACCGTGACTGACTTCCATGCCTGTGCAGTATATGTGGAATTGACAGAGTACAGTGACAGTGTTTAACTACCTCAACTCCACTGCCTGTGAGACGAGACATTATCAGTGTTCTGCCAACTTCACTTAAGTACGGTGTCTGTCCGCCTATTCTCGAGACTGCCGGTATCCTGCATGATACTTGTAATATATATGCCAGTCCGAGCTTTGCCTTTGTATAGAGGCTTGTGGATTGTCTAGCTTCCCTGTGTTAAGAATTTGGTAATATACATGTAGGCTACGGTTGTTGCCCCATGTTTTTATGCCCTGTTCCTCTCACATTGTGTCTTAGCTCCGGTTTAGAAAGGGAACCCAGCTATAGCTTAGGTGTTGCTATGACAGGAAGCAGCCCTAAAACCCCCTAGCATAACAATAAGAATACTGCAAATAAAACGTAGCTAGCTAAAAAACGTTAGGTCTCAAGTCCGCTCAATCAAATACCTCATGAGGGAATCCAACAAAAACAACTACAAAAGGCTCAGTACCAAAATTGTACTGCAACCAAGCAAAAACTACCACTACTACTACTACAAGAATAATAATAGCAGTAATATAGTGGTACTACTAGTGGTAGCAGTGGTAACAGAGCTACTTGGCTGAACAGTGGCAACGTTGTCATTAATAGTGTCTAGCAAGCCGGCTGCCGTGGCTGGTCAATCCAGTGTGACTTGGTAGTATTTGGTGTCACCTGGTCTGGCTTACGCTAAGTCCTCCTTACTCACCTGCCTCATCTATCCCTAGAGTCACTATTTTTATTTTCGCCAGTTCTATGGCCACATCGTCTTGTACACCCACCTGGCACCCAAATTATTCACTCCTCTCTCTACTTAACAAGTCACCCATGTCATCCAAATATTCACCCATCCTTCTGCAAACCACGTAATATGGTGTAAAGGACAAAAACCAAACAATTAGTTTCTGTACCTTGGGCCTACCATACTGTCCATCCAAGTCATATACGGAGCAATACAGTGACTACAGGAACAAAACGCACAAAGATGGAACCCAAACATTTTCGACTACTCGGGCTACCTAACTTGGTATTTCAAGATGAATTACAAATCAATATGATTACAAATTCGTGCAGCGGTTGCGTGAAGGTAAAGGACATATCTGTGAGTGAGGTGGGGGAATGAACTAAATATTACATGTATGAACGTGGTGGCACGACTGACAGAAGAGCAGACTGAAGGATGGTTTGCGAACGAGTAGAGACCCTACTCGTTCGCAAACCCTACAGTAGGGTTACTGAAAGGTCGCATTAACGTCCTTTTGACAAGGTGGGGGCAGACGACATGAAGTGCTTAACCGCGGTGCTAACCTCAGTAACATAAACATAGGTATTTGAGCGTACGGCCAGTTACCCCTCCTAGGTGTGACCCTATGTACCGGTACTCATTTTACCTACCAACTCACCAATGGTGGACGGACCCCAGAGTCGAGTGACGTCCGCTGCTCGAACCAGGATTCGTATTCTGGCGCTAACAGGCCGGTAGCTTCGCAGTTAGCGATGCTAACCACTCAGCCATCATGGCGGTGGCCAATGACAAAGGCACCCTAGATTCATTACCCAAGATAATTACCCAGATGGAAATTATACACATAACATTTGTCATGCGATATGTGTGTGTGTGTGTGTGTGTGTGTGTGTGTGTGTGTGTGTGTGTGTTCTTACCTGATTGTTCTTACCTAATTGTATCTTTACAGGAATGAGTCAAGCTCGTATTGTCCCGTGTCTTAGACCATATTTATCGTACATATCCTTAAATTTGTGAATTGTTTTGGCACACACTATTTCATTCGGTAGTGCATTCCACTGATCAATTGCTCTGTTTGGGAAACTGAATTTCCTTACGTCTTTATCACCTCTCTTCTTATGCAGTTTTTTGCAGTGTCCTCTTGCTGATGCTTCTCCATATGTTAAGTAATCATTTATGTCTATTTTCTCCTTTCCTGATATGCACTTATATACTGTAGCATTATCATGTCACCTCTTTTCCTTCTCTCCTGTAGTGTTGGTAGATTCAGTTTATTTAGTCTTTCTTCGTAGCTTAGGTCCCTTAAGCTTGGTATCCATCTTGTAGCGGCCCTTTGAACTTTTTCAATCTTGTCTATATGCTTTTTGAGATGAGGACTCCAGACTACTGACGCATATTCCAGGGTTGGTCTAATGAATGATGTTATTATCCTTCTTAGCATGTCTTCATTTATGTATGTGAGTGTGTGTGTGTGTGTGTGTGTGTTCTTACCTAATTGTATCTTTACAGGAATGAGTCAAGCTCGTATTGTTCCGTGTCTTAAAGCATTTTCATCATACATCTTAAATTTATGAATTGATTTGGCACACACTATTTCATTCGGTAGTGCATTCCATTGATCAATTGCCCTATTTGGGAAACTAAATTTCTTTACGTCTTTATCGCCTCTCTTTTTATGCAATTTTCTGCTGTGTTCTCTAGCTAACGCTTCCCCACAGGTTATATATTATTTATGTCTATTTTCTCCTTCCCTGATATGCATTTATATAGCATAATCATGTTTCCTCTTTTCCTTCTCTCCTGTAATGTTGGCAGATTCAGTTTTTCTAGTCTTTCTTCGTAGCTTTAGATCCCTTAAGCTTGGTACGGTACCCATCTTGTAGCCCTTTGAACTTTTTCAGTCTTATCTATGTGTTTTTTGATATGAGGATTCTAGACTAATGATGCATACTCCAGGGTTGGTCTGATGAATGTTGTTACTATCTTTCTAAGCATGTCTTCATTTATGTATGTGAATGCTATTCTCATATTTGCATGCAGTGTAGGCCTATACATGTTCCGTACCTGTACACTGATGTGGTCAGCCGGAGATAGTCTGTTATTGATAATCACATAGGTCCTTCTCTCTTTCTGATAATTCCTAACTTATAATCCCAATCTGGTCTTTTCCAACTTTTACCAAACGTGTGGGGGGGGGGACGGGGAGGTAATTAGATTTGGCAAGGCTTGTGGTGTACTGCTAATCCTCCTCCCCTACATGTTCTCCCATCCCCCTCCACGTTCATTCCCTCCTCTCCCCTTTCTCTACCCTATCACCTCGCCACCTTGCCATACAGCTTCTCAGTTTCACCTCCCCATTCCCTCTCCCTACATGGGCTGTCTACTATAAGGCTCAGGATTTAATAGACGAAGGGTCATTATGGTAGATAATTAATTTTTGCTAAGGTCCAATCTTCCCCTAAAGTCCGAGACCCAACAATCGAATCCAGGTCAACGGGCAAAAGCGAGAAGCAAACTATTTCCAAGAGCCTAACCAACCTCGGGAGAGAACTAAAGTTTTTCTAGTTACGGGCTAGCTACATGTGCTAACCTTTACCAGAATTCACATGTTAGCATAGGCCAATACTGAACACCTTGATAAAAAAAAAAAAAAAAAAAAAAAAAAAAACACGAGGCACCTTAATCTCTTCACTCCGATATTGTATACTCCATTTTAAATAAACTAACACCGGACGACTTTCTTCAACGATTTTATTCAGTTGCTGTTGTGAAGAAACCATGTCCACGTCTAAACCTCAAAGTTCATAAAGTCTCATGTCGAGTAACATCGTCTGGAAATATCAAGAACAACGACAAAGAAGTCGCCGTATTAAAAGGGCTAGGTGACGAGATGACTCTTGAGCAAAACATTTTTAGTCAATAACTTCAATTTCTCTCTCTCTCTCTTCCCTACTACCCTGGGGCCGGATGCTCAAAACTGGTCATATCTCAGTCCCGCCGTCGGTGGTCGCTCCTCTAGTCCCGTCTTAAGTTATTCCCACCTTATGACTGACCACCTCCACCAATGTTCAAACGAGAAGCGGTCAGTCGTAGGGTGGCTATAAGTGTTAGTCCCATCAAGCGGCAGAGGGCAGGCAGTTCGCCAGCTGATCTGATAGCAACCAATGAGAATCAGTGTAACAAAAAAGGCACCCAGTGAGAATCAAGGAGGTTGTTTCTAAACAGACAACTCGTGCATGCTGGTAACAACAAATATCACCGCCACAGTCTAGATACTCGCCACACGCCTCTCTCTCTGCTAATACTAACCTACTTCACGATGGAAGGTGAACCTAAAGCCAAGAGACCTCGGCGCCCAAACTTTACTGATGCAGAGCTGCTGGCTATGACAACAAGTGTTGCAGAGAAGCAAGACTTTATATTGGGAAAATTTTCATTTGACAGTGCCTCAACAGGAGTCAGGATGAAGGCGGCAGCTTGGCAGTATGTTACTGATGCTGTTAATGCTGTCAGTCGAATTCAACGTGATGTTTCGGACGTAAAAACTAAATTAAAGCATTCAGTTTAGTCAATAAACTGGAATTTTTTTTCCTTAAGACCTGTTTTGCAATGTTTTTCTTTTCTAACTTATAATCTTTGACAGATTTTATATTTGTTAATAACCATTAGGCCCATCCAACAAAGTTTTAGCCCCAATCTAACCTAATCTACCAAAATTAACTAACCTAACCTAAACCCCAAACCTGCTTGGAGGTTGTCAAGCCAAGGCCTCATGATTACGGTGATAAGTGGGGTCCAGTTAAGTAATGTTAGGTTAGGTTTTAAGCTAAGTGCAAAGTGGTGGTGGGTTTTCGTTAATATCTCGGAGACTATTATTTTGCTATGGAAGAAGTAGAATGATTTGATGCAGACATCAAGCTGTACCTATTGAGCTATATCAAATTCATTACCATGAGGCAGGTGCGCTTGTAAACATTTACCCTATCCTTACCTAAAGACCCTAACCTATCACTTCACAGCCCATACTGTCATAATAAAATTGTGAGCTAATGAAAGGTCCCTAAAGGAAAAAAAAAAAAAAAGGTAAATTAACAGTTTAGGACACCTCTGGAATTCAATATGCATACTCCAGAGAATGGAGGTTAAAATGTGAAATTCCAGTAGTGTCCTAAACTGTAATATACCGGAAAAAATACCAAATCTGCCCACATCTAACTTAGAACGAGGGTTTGTAGAAGAAAAGCAGTTCACATGCCATACCTAATGAAAATATATGAGTAGCCTACATTTTATAGCAAGTATGTGGCATCATAGGGAGGCTTTCACAGTCTCATGAGATAAAATTATGCTGCACATCTACAATTCATGAGGCCTCAATAGCGAGTCACTTAAAACTCGATAACCAAGCACAAATCATGCATGAGAGAGTTCCCTGGGATCCTTGCCATAATAAAATACCGCTTTATGCTTGTATTACAAACACCTTAACTAATGTTTTGAGGGGTAGATAACACTGATGAGAGGCTCAAAGCTTCCTTACGACCGTGCTGAGTGGGCTTTAGGACTGCTTGGTACCAGTCGTAAATTTTGATGGAGTTCCGACCAGAGATAGTCCCGCTGACGTCACAACATGGCGCCCAAACTGTTTTGAACATCGCAGACGGCAGCCATTGTGAACACAGGTGATGACTTAGTCCCGCGCTGGCGAGCAACGACCGGGACTAAAGTTTTGAGCATCCGCACCCTGGTGTTAATTTTCTCTTGTTGTTGATATACTCGTATTCCCGTTCTCATTTTCCTTCCCTCATAGGGGTGGAAGAGGAAGAGTGATCTAGCAGTACTTGGAAGGGAAAGACTGGGATAGCTTAAATAGTCTCTCTCTCTCTCTCTCTCTCTCACACACACACACACACACACACACGCACACACTATTTTTCCGGCTGAGCGTATAAATAATGCAATTACCATTGCTCTCAATTCACAGCAAGCAAGAAACAGTACATTTCATTAAATTCACTCTAATAACGACTTTTTCATACTAATAAAGCTATCTCACAACTTTATGCAACTTGGAACGTCCCCAAGCAGAGATGATGGCTATATTTTACCCCCCCCCCAACTTCGAATTTTCTGTTCAGCTGAATACCAACGTCTGGTTGTAGCAAGAATTAAAAAAATTAAAATCATCATCCGGCTGAGGGGACTAAACCTTCGCTTCCGCACAAGTGTTCTCCATATTTTACGGTAATACTCATTACTCGCCATCCCTCTGAGCGGCACCTCATCGATCTGTAATTCCGCAGGCTATAGAAATTTCGTTGCATCTCTTTCTCAGCGATTACTTCCCAATTGCATTTAATATCATTTTTGTAGCAATATATTATGATGAAGAGGTGTTTGAGTTGGACAGAGGACAACCTGATAGCGGAGAACAAGGTGACATGGAAGCGAATCGTTGCGGTCACATCTTACCCCCTCCGGGATTAAGACTATAGAGTGTTCCGGTACTGATGCAAACTATGTCGATATTCAAGACGCATATGATATGAAAGAGTTTAAAGATGTTATCCATCCATCATCCAATTATACGTTGCCCCATGAGGAGCGTAGGAGCCCGAGGCTAGGCAAGTTGGTTCTGGCATTTAAGATGAGAGTGACCAGCCTCATGCATCTTTATATCTGATTATATAAAAAGATGCATGTTGCAAAAATTAATCACTACCCTGATGACGAAGTTCTGCAAAGTGTCCTTGGTCAATGAGAATATGGCTCCTTAGTGCCAATCCCCCACTTCCTTCACTCTTTACACGCTTCTTCCATCGTTTCCAGATATTCATTCTCACATGTCCTTCTCTTCTCCAAAAACTCTGCACTTTTACTATTCTTCTCGTTCGTGCTCTCCACTTCTCACGCCCCTGCCTTCCCTTTTTGTCTTTCCGTCTCCTCTTCCATCCTTTATTTTTCTTCATTTTCACCCTTGCCCAAGTTTCCTCAACTTATTTCACATCCCTACCTGCCTTACCTTCATATCTCTCTCATAATTTTCTTCACCCCCTTTTCACCGCCGCCCACGTTTCCTTTTGGATACCGGTATACTCACATCCCTGCACCCTTTCCCTCTCCAATTTCCTCTAACTCTTGTTTATTTCTCTTTTTACATTTTCACTCATACCATCCTCCCCTTTCAACACTTCTTCAATGTACCTAGCCCTGAACCCCTGCAGCCAATTTCATTCGACTGACAGCCCCAAGGTAATGAGTGAGTTAATGGAGGCTATATCTAATACCTCCCGCTCGAAGTCTCTAAGCTGAATAAAATCGTCTGAAAATATCAAGAATACAAGATAAAAGCACGTTATTGGAAATATCAAGAACAGAAGATAAAAGCAAGTTACTGGACTTAAAGGATTACCTCATTCACTCCTATGGCTTTCTTTAAACAGTTAACATATATATAGATAGATAGACAGATATAGATAAATAGATAGATAGATATAGATATATAGATAGATAAATATAGATATAGATAGATAGATTACCGGGAGGGGTCTCTAGACCTCCAGGTCAAAGTTTCTCCTAAGCTGAATAAGTGTGTGAAGGTTGCACAAAGTAAACAGTACGTCACCACAATGAAGTGGTTTATTACAGTCCCGTATTAATGTTTCCTCTCCTTCATATCCTCATGCTTGTCTTCCTGAACACTGTTATTCCTACACCTTATTACTCCCCTCACTCCTTGATATATCTGAAGTATGAGTATTTTCCAGTTATACTGAGGCAACGGTGGCTCAATCGGTAGAGCGGTGGCCTACAGTCCTAACGGACCCAGGTTCAAATCCCCGCTGGGGCAGGGAACGTTTAAGGATTTGAATTTCATTAAATCAGGCTTTACTGATCTACCAGAAGCTCCGCTGACATGTAAAAATACCCCCGCTAATACCAATACACCAGTCCAGTATGAGACAGCCCTAGCATGTATTCAATCTGGACGGTGGGTGTAAATGCCGAAGTGGTGACATGTAGAGGTGCATGGTATGAAAGGAGGACTGCTGGGCCTTGATAGCAGGCTGTGAAACCTATACCCAGAGTCGGATACATAAAAAAAAAAAAAAAAATCACTGCCTGCCTTGGACTTTAACAATTTAGACATATTCTATTCTAATCCTATAATCTTTCATGTAAGTTAACCAATAATAAACATGGCACACTACACATCGTGATATTTCGTTTTCCTATATTATCCTTTAACCTTTCAGTGCCTGGACGTCTTTCATAATTATGTTTTAGTTCTCGGCAGGACATGGCAGCTTAGCAGAGACCTGTAGTACTGATGATGGCGGAAACAATCGCCTGTGACCCATTCTATCAGGTTCCATTTATTGTATACTTGCTACCACTAGATGATTTTATGCAACTTAGGATAGACTTCTAAATGTAAGGGGATTAATGAAGGGCTATATCTAACTCTCCAGTTCGAAAAGTCTTGAAAGCTAAGTAAATCGCCTGGAGGTAGCAAGAGTAAAACAAAGATGGCACTGTATTGAATCGGTTTACCCCACAGGTAATACAGTGCCGTAATACTTGTATACAGTATCTCATTCTTCCTACCGCCAAGTGATTTTATCCAGCTTATAAATGCCAGCTCGGCAGTGCAGGGGATAAACTTTAACCCTCTTTGCTCCAGCTAAAAATATCCCCCCATACGCCTCTCCCCCTTTTCACTTCCACTCGTACTGACACGTCTAATACCATGTCCAACACCTACACAATTTTCCTGTGCGTATTCTCGCACCTCCATTTATTTATTTATTTTGTTTTGCACCCTTCCCCTTAATTTTTCTTACCCATTACTACTACCATATTTTCTCCCCGTCTCTGAATCACCCTCCCTTTCCTCTCCGATCACCATTAACCCTTTCAGTCGGAATCTTCCATTTCATTCTTGCCACCTTTAGACGATTTCGCCCTATCTTAGGAGGGACTTCTCAAACTGGAAGAGTTATATCCCTGAATAACCCGTGCACAGTTTGACGTTCTCCCCACGCTGAGCAAATTGTCTCGATGTAGCAAGAAAAAATACGCAGCGGATGGAAGGGGTATGTTAATGATGTTTCTGCTCCAACTGCAACAAATATAATGGGAAGCTCAAGGAATAACAGGATGTATTAGGCTGAGACCAGTCACAGATAGGCCTACTCTACACAAGGACCACATGAAAATGAGACAAATCCACTGCTTCAGCATAAATTCCATTACAGATTTGTAACTGTGCAACACGAACCCCCACCCCACCCCTATCACAAAAAATTAGCAAAATAAAATAAAATAAAAAGGTCACCCAAAAGTACACTGCTCCAAACTACTGTCCACAGTACCAGTATGAAAATACAAGGCTACCAAAGCCCTCCAAAATTTTAAGTAATACATTAACTGCATAGGAACTCCCTCTATAAATACATTCTACAGACTTTCCTTTCCTCGTGGCTAGTGCTTTACTGGCCAGATATCTTCATTATCGTCCTCTCATTCAGTATCGTACAACGTTAACGCACATTACCGGTAATTCACACACCCCACTTTGTCCTTAGCCCTTGAATCAGATCATGTGCGCTTTACTTCTTGTTGTCTACAGACAGCTTTACAATATTCAGTTTAGAAGATAATTTTCGAAACAAAATAAGTTAGACATAGCCATCCTTAAACCCTTCACAATACCGGAGGGCTCTCCCGTGTTGAATAAAATCGCCTGGAGGTACCAAAGCTAAACTAAACTGGTACTTCATCATAGCGAGAAATGCAATGTAACTGGATGCCCTGCACACCACACAAAACACATTATGGAACTTAAAACATCCCAGTGAGCACCCACCCACCTGTCTAAATTTAACTGGCACTAAAGTGTATCCTCGCTCAAGACATTTCCTCATCAAACACCGACTAACTCCATTTTGTAAACTCTTGCTCATCAAATCTACTGTAGACTAACTCGACCATTCAAACTCACTAGATTCCTTGTTTGTAATGTTTAGCGACTTCCAGAGGCGCACCCAGGATTTTCTATGGGGAAGCTGGATTTTCGTTGCCATTATTCTTGAGGTGTGGCAGCTTGGTAAGTAGTATAAAGGTATCTTGATCAATTAAAAAACGAGAAAATCGTGTTAAACGCTAAAGGAAGGTAAGAGAACAAGAAAACCATTAATTGCTAATTACTAAATAAAAATATGCAATATATATGAAACAAACACGTCCTAACCACCTTCCTGGTAATCATATTCTTATACGAAGGAGGAGGGGGGGAGGGGGCTGGACCCATCGATAAAAACCACCACACGGTGCAATCCAACAGAATCTGACCTCGCATGCAGTATTACTAATTCACTATGACTTACCAAACCAGGCATGGCCATCTGAACAGTCTTTCTCAAGAACAGCTTGTTAATCGACACATAATGGCATACCATAGTAGTCCCGTATTCGAAATAATAGTGCACCTAAACGAATAAATTTCTTTGAACACATTCTAACCTACCTTAACGAAATCTATGCAGACCAAACAGAACAAATCCAACATCTGCACATGTGCAGCAGAAAGTCCTCTGAGTGAAGGCAAAGTACTCGACGACCAAACCTACCTCAACTTTGGTACGACGTGCCTCCCCTACACCACCAACCAAGGAGGGATGTGGTAGGGAACAGGTAGAGAGTAGGCACGATAAAACTATTTATGTTGGCCGGACTTGGCAACCGAAACCCTTGCATAACCGGTTGATACCCAGCCCCTAGAGAAGGCCGGATGGTTTCCCTGACTCTTCCGTTCGTTTCGTTGCCAGTCATAAGGAAGTAAAAAACAACAACAACAGACAATTTGCGTGGTGTGGGTTAAATTTGGGGTCCTATGGATGCAAGTCGCGTCTCAAAGACTGCTTATATATATATATATATATATATATATATATATATATATATATATATATATATATATATATATATATTGATGTAGTGCTGCTTATTTCTTCCTTAGCCTTTATTCTTTTTCTGTGCCTGCCCTCCTCTCTTCCCATTTCTCCCATCTTTCCTGTCATTTCTTATTGTTTTTCTTTCCTTTGCAGGTGGTTTTACATTGAGTGACAGTCCAAATGGTTTCCTGTAAGACAAGAAACCATTTACAACGCTGGGTGGTAACCATATAACCAAACCATACGTGCTCCCTACGTGTCAACAAGTGGGTTGGTGGAGGGTTACGCCCCTCCCCGTAAAACAAATAAAGTCAAATGGCCACCCCTTACGGGATTATGGCGTCTGGCAAAATATATATATATATATATATATATATATATCTTCTCATCTCATCAGCCGTTTGAGTGTCCACTGCAGGACCGGCCTATCCCAACCGAAGCGGGGACGATACAGCCAATGTATCTCTCCCAAGTGGCTTAGGCTGTCTGGTAGAGATTGTACGTAGGGTGAGAAGTGCTTGTAAGTGTAGTGTTGGAGTGGCTTTGGATGTGCGTGAAGTCTATGAACCAAGTGCAATCGGCCCGCGCAAGCTGACTGGGTGCAAGCATACTTTATAGAATGCGTCACTGGTTCAACCACAGCACCCCTTATGTCCGCCAATGCAGTACGTGGCCAGAAGAACGCTCCCAAAGTTTATTACCCTGGCGGGGCGCGAACCCTCGTTCTTCAGTGTACGAAAACGCACACTTTACCACTATATATATATATATATATATATATATATATATATTTCATTCATCCATTCATTGCCAGACGCCATGTATCCCAAACGGGGTGGCCAAGGGCTTAGAGTTAATTGTTTTACAGGGAGGGGCACTAATCCTCCACCAACCCCACTTGACACGTAGGGAGAACATTATGCCAACAGCATCTGGTGTTCCCAGGCGGTCACCCATCCAAGTACTAACCAGACCCAACGTTGCTTAACTTCGCTGATCGGACGGGAAGCGGTGTACTCAACGTGGTATGGCCCGTTTGGCATATAAATGTATATATATTGAATGATTGCACTGTAACACTATCGTCCCGAACTCATATCCCCCAAGAACTAACTATGAGGTGAGGCTGGACTCCCAATATCCTTCTCTCTCTCTCTCTCTCTCTCTCTCTCTCTCTCTCTCTCTCTCACACACACACACACACACACACACAAAATCAATGAAACTAGAAATACAGTGAATATTTTCACTGAAGATACTGTACCTACATACAGAAAGCTCATATGAATGCATATCCAAACATATGGTACATTTACACAAGAACCAGCGCAGTGTGCAACATTCATGTCCTACAACTGATCTAAAGGTCACATCTTTGACTTCCAAGACCTTGACCTTTTGACTGTCCTCAAAATCCAGATACCGTACCTCATCCTTGTCTATTATTGAAGACTTCATTCGAGTTTGGTTCAAATCAGACCAAAATTGTCTTTCACACACACACACACACACACACACACACACACACACACACACACACACACACACACGGCACATAACAAGAGAAATGATAATAAAGAAATGGTTTAATACAGAATGTAAAAAATAAAAGACTTGCTGTGGAATAGATACAGTCACAATAGTGAGAAGCAATATAACAACTATAAACAGACAAGAAATGATTGTACAAAGATAAGGAGAGTGGCTCAGAAACAGTTCGAGGATATTATAAATAAAAGTAGTATCAACCTAAGCTTTTTTACAGGTACATCCGAAGCAAAACCAAAGTTAAAGATAAAATACAACCCATTACGGATGAGGGGGATCATCTATATACAAGAGAATGATATTTGTGAAGCACTAAACAAGAAATTCCAATCAGTTTTTACAAAAGAAAGAAATTCTGAGAGATGATAATATGGAACAGGCATGCCCACTCGTATTACTAGATATACAAATATCAGAAAAAGAAGTACACGAAGAGTTACGTAAAGAAGACAAAAAAGGAAAAGCAAATGGTCCTGACGGAATTTCAGGTTGGGTGCTACGTGAATGTGCAGACGAGTTAAGACCATTATATTTAATATTCAAGGAATCCTTAGGTCAGGGTAAACTACCTGATATTTGGAAGAAAGCAAACACTGTTCCGCTATTCAAGAAAGGGACGACAAAATCCACTCAACTACCGACCAGTATCACTGACCAGTGTTGTAAGATACTAGAAAAGCTGGTAAGGAAAGTTTGAGTAAAACATCTAGAAGAACAAAGTATAACAGAGAGGGCGTTCGGTTTAATGAAGGGAAAATCATGTTACCATACTAACATATTAAGCTACTAGGACAGAGTTACAGAAACATTACAGAAAAGAGGACAGTACCTATTTAGATTTTAAGAAAGCATTTGACAGAGTACCGCACCAAAGACTTATGAAAACCGTATCAAGGAGGTGTCCACGGCAATCTGTACTGTTAGATGCAGGATTTTCTCAGAAAAAGGGATTTTTTTTTAATGCTTGGAAAAAAAATGGGAGAAATGGAGTTCCCCCGAGCTAAGCCCTGTATTGGACTATATAGCCCCGCTAGGGTTACAGGAGGGAGCTACCCCTCCCGGCAGGGCAGCCCGGGCGAGGCTCGAACTTGCAATCCCCCGATTACAAGTCCAGCGCGCTACCACTGTGCTACCGCGTCCCCCTTAATGCTTGGAAGAAAGAACCAAAGGCCACAAGCCCGCAATAACTGTTCCTTTCAAGAGAAAAACACAATACGAGAGCCAAATTCAAGATCCGATCATTTCGAGATGCCTGGACACACTGCGTTTGAAAGACTGGACATCATAGCTAGCAGGAAATACAGACAGAGGGAGACAGTTCCACAGCTGACCTGTTGCATAAATGAAGGACTGGGAGTAACGGTTAACTCTTGCATTAGAGAGCTGGACAGAAAATGGATGAGTTTGCTGCTAGACGGGTGGAGGAATGCAAGCAGACAGTTCAGAGGAGCAGTGACCACTGAAGTAGCGACAGAAAAGAGATAAAGATGCAACAGTGCGGCGAAGAAACAGGGGTTGAAGGGAGCCAGTAAGAGGGGGAGAGTTGAGACGAAAAGCCTTTGACTCCACCCTACTGAGAAGAGCTGCATGTGGGGAACCTCCCCACACATGAGAGTTGTACTCTACACAGGGGCGGATAAAACCCGCGTATAGAGTTAACAATTGTGCAGGAGTAAAGAAGGAACGGAGTCGGCTTCGCATATCTATTCTCTTGGAAGCAGATTTTACAGGAGATGTAATATGAGCTTTCCAAGATAAGTCCTGAGTGAATGAAACCCAAGTATGGTTAAGGATGATGCAGGACTGAGCTGGAGATTATTAAACATTAGGTGGGTACACCTGTGGAAGATTTTGTCGGGTTGATAGATAGGTGTAAGAACTGAGTCTTTGATGCATTAAAAACAAGATTATTTTTACCCCAGTCAGAGATACAAGGCAAGTCAGACATTAGGTGTGCCATAGCCTCACCCCTTATTTGTTGAAGTAACTGCTGAGATGGACGTTGTGGGAACCGAATGGAAAGGTGAAGGGTGGAGTCATCAGCATATGAGTGGATAGGGTTAGATGTACAGCTTAGGTCACAGATGAATAAAAAGGAAGAGAGTTGGTGATAGGACAGAGCCCTGAAGAACACCACATTTGATAGATATAGGAGAAGAACGATGGCCGTCTACAACAGCGGCTATAGAATGACCAGAAAGGAAGCTATAGATGACGGCACAAATAGAAGGATAGAAACCGTAAGAGGTCAGTTTGGAAATTAAAGATTTATGCCAGACTCGATCGAAGGCCTTTGAGATGTCAAGTGCAATGGCAAAGCTTTCGCCAAAGTCCCGAAAGGAGGATGACCAGGAGTCTGAATGGTAGGTGAGAGAGCCAGTGGAGCGTCCTGACGGAACCCAAGCTGACGATCAGAAAGAAGGTTGTGATAGGAAAGATGCTTTAAAATTTATCTATTAAGAACTGACTCGAAAACTTTTGAGATACAGGATGTTAAAGCAATTGGACGATAGTTAGAGGGTTGGGAATGGTCACCCTTCTTTGGGACTGACTGAATGAGAGCAAACTTCCAGCAAGAAGGAAAGGTACAAGTTGATAGACAAGACGAAAGAGTTTGCCTGGGCAGGGTGTAAACACAGAAGCACAGTTCTTGAGGACAACAGGAGGGACTCTATCAGGCCCATATGCCTAGTTAGTATTGAGGCCTGTGATGGCAGAAAATACATCAGCTGAAGAAATTTTAATGTCAGCCGATGGAGGAACAGCACCGGAATCGTCTAAGGTGGAATTGGAGGAGAAAGTCTGAGCAAAGAGATCTGCTTTGTCAGTAGAAGAAATTGGTACAGAAACATCAGTGTAGAAAAGAGGAGCGAAGGAAGCTGTCCTCAGCTGGCAAAATCAGTGCGTCAGACTCCGTGAAACCGAGTATAGTCCTAGTGTGTCCCCTAACCTGGCCAGCGTATAATATTAATATTGTTATCTGTTCACTGTGCAATTAAGGTAATATACGTGTAAGGTTGGTCAACCGGAGTTTTTATGCCCTGTTCCTCTTTATTCTAGACTCGGTCTCGAAAGAGAGCCCCTACTCAGTAGCTAGTGTTCTGAGGACGAGAAGTCAACTCTAGAACACGTAGCGTAACATATTAGAGAGAGAGAGAGAGAGAGAGAGAGAGAGAGAGAGAGAGAGAGACCCGGTCTCGAAAGAGAACCCCAGCTCAGTAGCTAGTGTTCTGAGGACAAGAATTCGACCCTAGAACACGTAGCACAATATATATATATATATATATATATATATATATATATATATATTGTATATGTTTGTCATTCACGTAAATTGAGGTACACCGTTGCATCTCGGGTGTTACTTTATTAGTATCAATAAGCACTCAAAAAACCAAGACAATGAATAGATATCTCTGAATATGAGCGCTCTTATATTTGCAGAAGATACCATCAAGATAAAATCGTTTCTGACATAGAGGAATATAATTATCGTTTTAAGCCTGTGTCTGAAATCCGGTAATTACCATTAACATACCAGTACAGTACTAATGTTGGGCTATCGGTATACCTTACCAGTTTATTATGTAACTTACCTGAATTAAAAACTGTCAAATTTGGGACTATCTATAGCCAAACACCTTAAATCCTATATGGGAGGCCACAAACAAATCGCCTCCATGTTGCCGTCCCTTGCCATTTCGTTGCCCATCCCCCATTCTGGCTAACTTACTGCCAAATGGTTTATCATCAAAGCAGAAGAGTAAAAGAATATGTAATCGAGACAATCACCATAAGCTAATGAAAGATTCATTCTAAAACGTACCACTTCTGCTCCTTATCAGTTAAGTTCAAACTAGCATTATAAACTCAGTAAGCTTAACAAATTCCTACGTATAGGTGCCGGTAATACTTTAAGTTACACTTCCGACTGCGGTAACCGACTAAAAAAAAAAAAAAAAGTTATGAAGTATCATGAAGTATTCATTAACGTCACTCGATCTGAAAATTTGCGTCTACCTCAGTTGAAGCAAGAAGGCTGGCTGAAATTTCCTTATTTACCAATTCGGTTTGTAATAAGTGATCCTTTAACACACAGCATCTTAACGTACAGGTGGATCCGTCAGGAAAAAAAAAAAAAGTTCACTATCAGCTGATTATGTAATTTCTTGCCAACTTTTTCTATCAAACTTGCACATCTATTGTCAGGCTGGTACATTTCATCATGCACAATATAAGGGCCACATACACACTCGCTATGAAAAGGAGTATAAACATCTTAATAAAAAATTCAGACCCTATGCCCCTTATTTTCATTGGGGAAATGGCCGTCGTTTATTTATTTCTTGTCAAGTATCTTTACATCAATCACACACTTTAGGTTTCACTGAATGTTGTCAGTTTCAAAACATTCCATGACATCACAGAATTCACACACTCATATGCGTAGCTACAAAATTGTTGGCTGAATGATACCCACCTCTAACGTCACGCCCACCTTCAGCATCGTAAACGCCAGACTGGCGCTGGCAGCTAAGCACATGGGCTGTGGACATGACGCTCTGTGCGGTACGATATGTTTCACAACTGCCCCGAATGTTAAAACATGACAGTACAGTATATATAGATATATTTTCCAGCAGTTTTGTATGCTGACCAAACAACTGAACATTATATGAATTACCAAGTTCCTTAAATGTAAGTAAAAATAAAAATTCAATGGTTGGCACCTTAGTCGTGCCCCACTGTTGTTGCTAAGCAGCATTTAACCACCAAAATATGGAAGGAAGACAGTGTATCAGACCTCAGTTATGAACACTTGCAATGTAAACCGTTTATCCATAAAGAGTAAAATGCATATCACCATCTCATCATCATCAACCTGAGTCAGTCCATGAAGGACAAAAAGGCTTTCCCCATCTTTCTCCACTCTGACCTACAGCTAGAATCTCATCTCGGTGTATCATTTCTTTCTGTTTGTCCCTCACTCCATCTCTCGGTTAATTGCCACACGATTATTTTACCTGTTCTACGAAGGACGTGACCTGCCCACATCCATTTCTGCCTTTTGACTGTGAATGATGTCCTTCGTTCTCTCTCTCTCTCTCTCTCTCTCTCTCTCTCTCTCTCTCTCTCTCAGTATCGGTAACACTCTTTTCCGGTCCTTTCTGCGCTGTCCTAAGTTTTCCTTCCAAGGATCTTGCGAGACTCCACGATTCCCATCCATAAGTGAGACCAGGAGCGGATTGAGGGGGGGACCTCTATTTGGCTGCTCAGATGAGACTCAAAATGCAGATATATAGGAAAAATGTACTGCAACTCGAGTCTACCCCAACGTATTTGCAACACTGCACTTCCTGATGCTGACCTCTGTGACAAGTGCTGGGGCTGAGAGGGCCAATTCAGCACTCAAATATATTAAGAAATTTACAGGAGCACCATGAAGGAAGATCGCCTGAATGGCCTCAACCTGCTCTTTGTCCACAGGATATGTCCCTGGAATAAGAAAAAATAATTGACACCTATGCAAATGATTACCCTCACAAAATGCTGTTCATAAATGCACTTTCAAAGGACACGGTAGAACATTGAAAATAATGTACATCCCATCGGATACTGTACTATGGTCTACTTGAATGACCTGCATGCACCTGAGATGTATGGGGCACGTAGGGGGTGTTTGACTCGCGGCTGCTGATTGGCCGCCGATGATATAATTGAAGTAAATACAGGCATGAATTGTTGTGCAACATGTGGACGTAGGTGTAGCCTACACCGTGGGTGGATAATTATAGTGCAACATGCAGACGTAGGTGTACACCGTGGGTGGATGCACTGCAATATGCGGACGTGGGTGCACTCCGTGGGTGGATAATTTAGTCTAAAGTACTTATTTACTGCTTAAAAATACCCGCTGTTTCTAAGATTGTGATATCAACAGTTAGTTATACATTCATGGCAATAATACAAGACAGCTAATGGGTGGAGCTGCCTATCCAGCTCCTGCCAGCACCCCAGAGACGGCCTGTAGCCGCTCACCCCTCTTTAAGGAGACGGCCTGTAGCCGCTCACCCCTCTTTAAGGAGATGGCCTGTAGCCACTCACCCCTCTTTAAGGAGACAGCCTGTAGCTGCTCACCCCTCTTTAAGGAGACGGCCTGTAGCCGCTCCTGTCTTCGTCAGGAGACGGCCTGTAACCGCTCTGAAGGTGTCTTCCTTGAGATGGCCTGTAGCTGCTCGCCTCTCACTAAGGAGACGGCCTGTAGCCGCTCTGAGGGTAACCAGGAGATGCCCTGTAGCCGCTCTGAGGGTAACCAGGAGACGGCCTGTAGCTGCTCCGAAGGTGTTCTTCCTGAGACGGCCTGTAGCCGCTCAAACCCCCTCCTGCAGGAGATGGCTTGTAGCCGCTCCCACCTTCATCAGATGGCCTGTAGCCACTCCGAAGGTGTTCCCCCTGAGACGGCCTATAGCCGCTCACCCCTCCTGAAGGAGATGGCCTGTAGCCACTCTGAGAGTAATGAGGAGACGGCCTGTAGCCGCTCCCGTCTTCATCAGACGGCCTGTAGCCACTCCAAAGGTGTTCCCCCTGAGCCGGCCTGTAGCCGCTCAACACTCCTCCTGAAGGAGACGGCCTGTAGCCATCCCACCTTCGTCAGACGGCCTGTAGCCGCTCTGAAGACGTTCCCCCTGAGATGACCTGTAGCCGCTCACCCCTCCCGAAGGAGATGGCCTGTAGCCGCTCTGAGGGTGCCCCTGGGTTTGCTGACAGCCACCCACTCTCTCAGGCCATGGCCAGTAGCCGGGCCTTGGTGATGGCCTGTAGCCACGCCCCTAGGAAGCCACAGCCAGTAGCCAGGCCCAATGGCAGGAGACGGCCTGTAGCTGCGCCCCTAGGAAGCCACGGCCAGTAGCCGGGCCCAACGGCAGGAGACGCCCTGTAGCCACTACGCTGCCTGTAACTGACACCTGCTCCCCGACCCCTGACACAGAGGGAGTCTCGAGCATAGAGGAGTATTGGAGAGGCCCTGTAGTCTCACCCGGCCTCTGCTCCCTACAACTGGCTCTGGAGGAGACCCACCTGACGGACCCTGACGCAGACCAGTGCTGCAGCCCCTTCCTGTCAGCGCCACCAAGCCCCGGGGACCACAGCCCTCGGGAACTCCAGAACTTCCGGGTGGGAACTCCTCACACCTCGACAGCAGAGGTCCTCATCTCCGTCAGGAGCCTGAACAACCGGTTCAGGCAATTGTTCAGTCCCAGTCCTGAGGGCCACACTCCTGTCCCCAGCCCTGAGAGCACTGGACCCTTCACCACCCACAGCCCTGGACAAGAACGGACGCCCCTGCGTGTGATCCCGTGCCCTCTGAGTACAGAGGCCCCTGGTGGTGCCCAGCCCCGTCAGTAGCGGAGCTGCGTTGCCCCTCTGCCCGCACCCCTGGCGCCAGATACGACCGGAGTGACCCTAACTGTGCAATGTCAGTGATCAAACAGTGCCTAGGCAGAACAGTGAATTGACCCTGTTGCAGAAGTCAGTGACAATAGCCAATGTTGGAGAGAATAATAGATACAGTGAACAGTGTACAGAATAATACAGTAATAATATCAAAGTGGTAGAGAAAGTGATAATAATTGGTCAAAAGCAAAATACGAGTGGAGGGTAACAAAGTAAATCTGCTTGCATCAGAAATTATCTCGTACTACTATAATCATAGTCAGACCCCAGTGCCTTACACAACTCTCCCCAGTGTGAAATAACCTTAACAACTCCACACATATAGAAACCCTGGACTTCCCTAATTGAGAGCGCTCTGCCTTAAGTGCTATTCACTGTGACTCAAAACAGTATCCTGTGAGGTACTGCTAACCATATCTAGATATAAGAGTTTATAATCGCCCAGTATACTTGTGCCTGTAACTTCTACTTATTCCCCTGTCTAACTAAGCAATACACATGTAAGGTTGTTGCCTGGAGTTTTTGTGTCCTGCCTCTCTTATCTGTCTAAGCCACGGTCTCAAAAGAGAGCCCCGCTATACACTAGGTGTTTACGGAATGGGAAGCCGAGCCTAAAACACCTAGCATTACAATCTGTGCAATACATCTCAATCCATGACCAACAAAGCGCACGGCCACAACACCTCCTCCCTTGAGTGGCCGCACTCAAACAAGCATAGGCTACAGCGCCACTCACCTTCTGCCCATCAGGTGACATCGCTGCTAATCATCTCCAGCTAGGACAACGCCACGTGGTCGGCCATTGCCTGTTGTGGCAACGCCACCTTGTCAGCCATTGCCTATTGGGGAAATGCCACTTTAATGGCTGTCGCCCTTTGGGACAATGCCACTTTAATGGCTGTCGCCCTTTGGGACAATGCCACTTTAATGGCTGTCGCCCTTTGGGACAATGCCACTTTAATGGCTGTCGCCCTTTGGGGCAATGCCACATTGTCGGCCATCGCCTGCTGGAGCAGTGATACAGTATTGGCCATCGCTTGTTGGGTGAGGCCACACTATAGGCCGTCGTCTGTTGGGGTGATGCCACATCATTGGCCACTGTCTGTAGGGGGCGATGCCACATAGTTGGCCATTGCCCGTTGGGCAGTGCTACATGCAATTCACCAATGCTTGTCGGGGCAATGCCACACTATTGGCCACCGCTTGTTGGAGCAATGCCACATTATTGGCCACTGCCCGTAGGGGTGGTGCCACATAATTGGCCATTGCCTATTGGAGCAATGCCACACTATTGGTCATTGCCTGTTGGGGCAATGCCACTGTTGGCCACCGCCTGTTGTGTGGTGCCACACTATTGGCTGGCGCTTGTTGGGCGACACCACGTAGTCATCTATTGCCTACTGGTGCAAAGCCACTTTGTCAGCCATTGCCTGTTGGGCAATGCCACTGCCAGCAATCGCCTGTTGGGACGATGCTACACTATTGGCCATTGCCTGCTGGGGTGATGCCACACTACTGGCCAGTGCCTGTTGGGTGATGCCACACTATTGGCCATCGCCTGTTGGGACAATGCCGCATTGTTAGCCATCACCTGTTGGGAGACGCCACGTAGTCAGACATTGCCTGTTGGGGCAATGCCGCAGCCAGCCACAGCCTGTTGTGCGGTGAAACACTACTGACTGTTGCCTATTGGGCGACACCACGTTGTTGGCCATTGCAAGTTTGGGCAGTGCCATTAGTTGACCATTGCCTGTTGCACAATGCCACTGCCGGCCATCGCCTGTTAGGTGGTGTCACACCATTGGTTGTCACCTCATGCAGCACTGAAGGAAACTTTTCCACAGTCGGAACTCGTAATTAATGGATTGTTTTCTCTTCCTAACATTCACACTAGCAACTGTCATGTCCACTTCTGAGGACTGACACCTGGAGTTATGGACAAGAGCCCCATGGGTAGTCATCTAGGTTTCCTTTAAGCTGAAGGGTCTTGACCAGATTCCACATACAGTATGACCAGTCACTACCCATGTCCAAGAGAGCCAGATTATCGTACCTTTACTGGGAAGCTTTGAACACCACACCTTAACTTCGACAGTCAGCAACAATATCTTCTGTAAAGTTCTGATGTTTACGTCCTTGCCAATGTTCACGTCTCTACGGACAGGGTGAGTCTCCACTGCATGAATGTAGCTTGACTGCTTTGTGGTGGGGATTTTCCTATCTATGTGTGCGGCCTCGTCCCCCTGTTCAGCTTTCATAATCCTTCGCCCACCTGTACTTGTATTATCCTTCACTTGTCTGTCTGAGTCTCTCTTCCAGCCGCAATTGCGCCCTGCATATTCTTGCACCATGCTCACAATACAATCACCAGCCTTCTTGAAGAAGCCCAGATTTGATGGTCCCGGGTCTTGATCAACGTCTGGATGGTGAAGCAGACTTGCATGTTTCTCCTAGAAACCGTGTTTACCACAATGGAAGCTTGCCCAACATTCACTAACTGTGTGTCCCACCTTGAGGCACAGAAAGCTTCCCTTAAGTTAACGTATGTTTCCTGTTGTTAAGTGTCATACTTTTGAGATAGCTGGAAAGAGTGGCACCTCACTCTAACACCAGGGCGGTAAGGCAAGCCAGAGGTGACTCCTTCTGTTAGGCAGCCCCGTCGGGCACTGCCTGTGCTCCTACGTGGAACAGGGGTACGAGGGGACTCCAGGCACTCCTGTCGTAGGGCTAGGGCCTCCTGCCCTGGAGATGTCGGGAGGAAGAGGTTGGACGTACACTCTCAGCTAATGCCGCAGCTCCGACGGAGTGTGCCCTCCCTTCGTCGGATTGGGGTTACCTGTCCCGGGGCCATCTGGAGGAAGAGGCCGGACAAACACTCTCAGCTAACGCCACAACTCCGATGGAGCGTGCCCTCCTTCCGTCTGGGAAGGTCCTGTGCCTGTAATGTCAGGAGGAAGAAGCCAGACGTACTCTCTCTGCTTTCGCCACAGCTCCGACAGAGCGTGTCCTCCTTCAGTCTTGGCAGGGGAACAGCAACCCTAGAGGCTCCTCCTGAGTCCTCTCTTAAATAAGGAGCTGATTCAGAAGACTTGGCGTCCAAGGGTGTGCCTGGGAACTTGCCACTGCAAATCCCACCCCGATTCTGTCGAGCACTTCCTCTGCTGGAGAGTAGTGTACTTTTTCCATACACTACTGGTCTGGCTGCACGGAAGAGGGGCATTGGGTCGCGAGGGAGATGTGTCGTTGCTGCCTGGACACCCGCCCAGGTAAGTCAGTCCCTCCTTTGTCTCCTTGTGGGGTGGGTGTCACCCCCTCACTCTCTCCTCCTGGGGTGGTGGTGTCGGGCTCATCCCGCCGCGCTGGTATTTCAGTAGCATGATATCATACAGTATTAATCTAATCATGAATTAATGTTAACTGATATACTGTTAACTGATATGCTGTTTACTTATCCCCTAATTCTACTGACTATCAAAAATTCTTCGACTATCTTACTTCTACGATGGAACACATTCTATCCATTTCTCCTTTCTCTGAAATCTCCATTCTTGGAGATTTCAGTGTTCACAACCACCTTTGGCTCTCCTCTCCTTTCACGGATCCACCTGGTGAACAAGCCTACATCTTTTCTATCCTTAATGACCTAGAGCAGCTTGTACAGCACCCTACCCGTATTCCTGACTGCCTTGGAGAGAGCTCCAACATACTTGACCTCTTCCTCACAACTAATCCTTCTGCTTACTCTGTTAATCTTTTCTCTCCGTTGGGCTCCTCCGATCACAACCTTATTACCTTAACCTGTCCTATCACTCCGGTACGGCCTGTGGACCCTTCAGGGAAACGTTGTCTGTGGCATTCTGGAGCCACGGACTGGGAGGCCCTCAGGCAGTACTTCTTTGATTTTCCCTGGAATGATTATTGCTTCCATGGCCGTGAGCCATCTGAGTGTGCCTTGCGCATTACGGAGGTTATTCTCTTGGGCATGGAAGCATACATTCCTTTCTCATATCCTTTGACTAACGCAAGAAAGCCTTGGTTTAATCACGCTTGTTCTAATGCTGTCCGCAACAAGGAGAGAGCCTACAAAAGGTACCGGAGCCAACCCACCCCTGAATCACATCATCTTTACGTTTCTGCCCGGAATCGTGCTAAGTCTGTTCTTCGCTCTGCTAAAAATAATTTCATCCATGCTAAATGCTCTCAACTCTCCAACTCGAATTCTTCCCGCTCCTTCTGGCACCTTGCCAAAAATCTTTCTAACAACTTTACCTCATCATCCTTCCCTCCTCTTTTCTACTCTGATGGTTCTGTAGCTATTTCTTCTACTGATAAAGCAGATCTCTTCGCACAGACTTTCGCCACCTCAGACGATTCCGGTGCTGTTCCTCCATCACTTCCCCCTCTGACTTCCTCATGGCTGACACTAAAATTTCTTCAGTTGATGTATTTTCTGCCATCACTGGCCTCAGTACTAACAAGGCATATGGGCCTGATGGGGTCCCTCCTGTTGTTCTCAAGAACTGTGCTTCTGTGCTTACACCCTGCCTAGGCAAACTCTTTCGCCTTTGTCTGTCAACTTGTACCTTTCCTTCTTGCTGGAAGTTTGCTCTCATTCAGCCAGTCCCAAAGAAGGGTGACCATTCCCAACCCTCCAACTATCGTCCAATTGCTTTAACGTCCTGTATTTCAAAAGTTTTCGAGTCAATTCTTAATAGAAAAATTTTAAGGCATCTTTCCTATCACAACCTTCTTTCCGATCGTCAGTATGGGTTCCGTCAGGGACGCTCCACTGGCGATCTTCTCACCTACCTTTCAGACTCCTGGTCATCCTCCTTTCGGGACTTTGGCGAAAGCTTTGCCATTGCACTTGACATCTCAAAGGCTTTCGATCGAGTCTGGCATAAATCTTTAATTTCCAAACTGCCCTCCTACGGTTTCTATCCTTCTATCTGTGCCTTCATCGCTAGCTTCCTTTCTGGTCGTTCTATAGCCGTTGTTGTAGACGGCCATCGTTCTTCTCCTAGATCTATCAACAGTGGTGTTCCTCAGGGCTCTGTCCTATCACCAACTCTCTTCCTTTTATTCATCAATGATCTTCTAAGCTGTACATCTAACCCTATCCACTCATACGCTGATGACTCCACCCTTCACCTTTCCATTTGGTTCCCGCAACGACCATCTCAACAGTTACTTCAAGAAACAAGGGATGAGGCTATGGCACACCTAATGTCTGACTTGGCTCATATCTCTGACTGGGGTAAAAATAATATGGTTGTCTTTAATGCATCTAAGACTCAGTTCTTACACCTATCAACCTGACAAAATCTTCCACAGGTATACCCACTAATGTTTAATAATATTCAGCTTAATCCTGCATCATCCTTGAACATGCTTGGGGTTTCATTTACTCGGGACTTATCTTGGAAAGATCATATTACATATCATGTAAAATCTGCTTCCAAGAGATTGGGTGTGCTAAGCCGACTCCGCTCTTTCTTTACCCCTGCACAATTGTTGTCTCTATACGCGGGTTTTATCCGCCTCTGTGTGGAGTACAACTCTCATGTGTGGGAAGGCTCCCCACATACAGCTCTTCTCAATAGGGTGGAGTCAAAGGCTTTTCGTCTCATTAACTCTCCTCCTCTTACTGACTCCCTTCAACCTCTGTCTCTTCGCTGCACTGTTGCATCTTTATCTCTTTTCTATCGCTACTTTAATGGTCACTGCTCCTCTGAACTGTCTGCTTGCATTCCTCCACCTCTACGACGGGCGCGTAGCACCCGTCTGGCAGCAAACTCTCATCCTTTTTCTGTCCAACTCTCTAATGCAAGAGTTAACCGTTACTCCCAGTCTTTCATTTATGCAACAGGTCAGCTCTGGAACTGTCTCCCTCTGTCTGTATATCCTGCTGCCTATGATCTCCAGTCTTTCAAACGCAGTGTGTCCAGGCATCTCAAAATGATCGGATCTTGAATTTGGCTCTCTATTGTACTTTATTTTTCTCTTGGAGGGAGCTGTTACTGCGGGCTCATGGCCTTTGGTTCCTTCTTCCTCGCATAAAAAAAAAAAATAATGTATCCAATTCATATAGCAATATTATATATATATATATATATATATATATATATATATATATATATATATATATATGTATATATATATATATATATATATATATATATATATATATATATACAGTATATATATATATATATATATATATATATATATATATATATATATATATATATATATATATCATAGATACATTACAGATATATTAATTACTCTTACTATAGTCTTGGCATGATACTGCCATTACATAAATATATGTGTATGTCTGTTGTACATACACATTTGTGCCAATATATTACTACAGTATGTTATACAATATTCTGTATTCAGTTTTACTACCATGTATTTACTCCATCATACATACAATATATTACTACAATGTATTATATTTCTACAGTATTATTATGTCTCTACAGTATTGTTATTAATATCATGTCTTTACAATGTTATAATCAATACTATGTATTAACTGATTAGATTGTAATTAGTTGCTACATGCTGTCATAAGTTCACCAGCAGGGTGTGACCGACCGATGTCAGGACTCTAAAATATTATAATACAACACATAATAGCTGGTAGCATACATATTTAATCTAGAGGTTAAGTGAAAGTCATGGGTAAGGCTGAAGGAAATGGCGTTCGCACGTTCTCAGGAATGCCATATAGAGCACCTCGTGAAGCCTGATCGGAAAGTCCTCAGGATCGAGAAAATTCCACTCAACCGTGCCATACACGTGACACAGTCTCTCATATACGGGAGAGAAGGAGTTAGCAGGCAGAAGGAGTTAGGAGAGAGAGAGCAAGAAGGGGGTCTAGAGACAGGCACAGTGGGGAATAAGGCAGGCGCGCTGGTTAGCGAGTAGCTCTCATCCCATTATGCTCTGCAAGACTATATTACTCTTGAGATATTCCCTTTGAAGAAAATAAACTACCATCAAACCCCAGACTCATCTTTATCTTCTCCTGTCATCGACGACAAGTACAACTCACATTACATTTTTTTTTTTTTTTTTTTATGCGAGGAAGAAGGAACCAAAGGCCATGAGCCCGCAGTAACAGTTCCCTCCAAGAGAAAAACAAAATACAATAGAGAGCCAAATTCAAGATCCGATCATTTTGAGATGCCTGGACACACTGCGTTTGAAAGACTGGAGATCATAGGCAGGAGGAAATACAGACAGAGGGAGACAGTTCCAGAGCTGACCTGTTGCATGAATGAAAGACTGGGAGTAACGGTTAACTCTTGCATTAGAGAGTTGGACAGAAAAGGGATGAGAGTTTGCTGCCAGACATGCTATAAATCAACTCAGTGTTATAACAGCTCGACTACGAATACGATATAAGTAACTACAAATACGATACTCCGACAGGTGACCTCAAATGACCTCTGACAGGTGACCTCAAATGGCCTCCAACGAGTGACATCAAATGACCTCGGAGGTCAACCTCACAGCCTATGTCCTAATTGGAGGTCATGTGAGTCTCCATGCCAAAAATTGGGTTCCTGGGTCCAGTTGTTTGAGCATGTATTACCAGTGACCTCAAATGACCTCCGACTGGTGACCTCAAATGACCTCGGAGGTCAACCTCCCAAAGCCTATGTCCGAACTGGAGGTCGTGTGAGTCTCCATGCCAAACATTGGGCTGCAGGGGTACCCGGCATTGCCCGGACCTAAAAGGTGAACATTCTACTGGTATCCTCAAATGACCCCCTAAAACCATCCTTGGGTCACCCTGATTGAGAACATATATGGGTCTGGGGGTCTCTGACCCTTGGTTTGGGTGTGACTGAAAGACAAACAAGGAAACAATGCGGCTCCTTCAAATATATAGATATACATATGTACAGTATGTATAATATATATATATATATATATATATATATATATATATATATATATATATATATATATATATATATATATATATATATATATAAAGTGATGGTTATTGAGAGAGGAGACTCCCAGTTTGATGTTATGGTGGATGGAGAGACTGGAACTGGTGAGAGAATTCAAATACCTGGGTACAATGATAGACAGGAGAGGAAAATGTGCAAAAGATGTGGAAAGTAGAGTGACACAAGGAGGGAAAGTAGCTGGTGCTATGGTCTTGATAAAAAAAAAAAAAAAAAAAAAAAAAAAAAAAAAAAAAAAAAAGAGGCTTGAGTGTTGCAGCAGCACAGGGCTTGTATGAAGGAGTGTCAGTGCCAGCTTTAACATACGGATGTGAGACTATGGTGTGGCATGAAAATATAAAGTCAAGAATAAGAGCAGTGGAGACGGGACTGCTGAGGAATGTATGTGAATTATAGAGAGTGGATAGGATACGGAATAATTTGATTCGTGAAAGATGCGGAGGGAGGAAATCTGTGGACACCAGAATCGAAGAGAGTGTACTGAGGTGGTTTGGTCATGTGGAAAGAGTGGATGACAATACAGTCGTGAAACAGGTATATCAGAGCGAATTTGGAGTGAGGAGGCGAGGTAGGACAAGAAGAAGGAGGGATATGGTGGATGAGTGTATGAGGAAGAGAGGTACGGAAGTTGGTGGGGCTAAGGGACTGACAAAGAGACCGAGTTGGCTGGATGAATTTTGTACGAAGTGCATAACATGGGATTTGGCACCCCTTTTTAACATGACAGCATTGGGACAGACTCTGTCAGATAGGTATATGTGAAGCTACAGAACGTGGTGAAATTTTTTTGGCCTATCAGATGAAGCCAGGATTTTCTGGGCTTCAATGATGAGTGAATGGAAGCGTGGTCCATTGAACTGGGCAAACTTGGGCTGTCTGGACGTTGCTACTCTGCCCTTGGGTGGGAAAGGAGGTCCGGATGATGATCATACTGTATATCCATACTGGCTGGCGCCAGACGATTTTACTTATCACCAATAAATCTCGGCTCGTACTCAACGGGTAATGACCAAAACTATTCCAATAATATATATATATATATATATAATATAAACCTAAGTCCGAAACGAAAGAAGTACCAAATGCCCCCCAAAGCCCATTGTTTAGATACCCGAGACTTTCCCCACACAGACCAGATACCAGCCTACTAATCGTATCTAATCTTATCAGTGCACAACACAGGGCAGTGCCTCGCTGCCTTCCTGTAGTGTGATTCACTGTGAAGGTAACTTGAACAGCTTAGTTCTCTGTTCCGTGGCTTGATATATACGGAAGGTAAGAATTCATGTTTTCTTCACATATGTCACGAAGTATGAACGAAGAATGCTGCTGAAATGATCTGAAACAGTTTCTACCCAGAAGACTGAAAAGAAAATATAACACTTAAAAATAACTGAAATGAATAAGTGAATATTTTTAACTTGATGAATGGTGGATTCGAAAGTAGCACAGTGTTGCCTAGTTTACTACGAGCGAGGGTGATGCCCTCGCGAGTCTCTGAAGTAGTGGCATTTTCTCATACCTGAGTGGCCCGACCGTTACGCTTATATCTCTGCGACCACAGGGCCGATCACTGAGTGGTTTGCACAATATGATAGCCCAGTTCTTCAAGATTTGTGTTTGACAGGCTTCATCACACCTAGAGGTGCATGTGGCACGTGACACTGGCCAAGTGCAGCATGTCGAAAATCTTTAAAAGAAGGCCACAGGTCAGACAGTTTGTCGTAAAGGCATGGCACTTGGTAGGTAGATAGTCATCATTATACTCTAGGTATCCTCGGGGTGTAAGGCGACATTTCAATGCTTTCGGATTTAAATGGCCTCCTTCGTACCTCGCCAACAAAGGCGATTTACTGGTTGTAAGGGAATGAAATATAACATAGGCATTAAAGAAAGATAGAAAGGTAAAGGTTAATAAAAAGATATAGAAAAGATAGCCTGCCGAAATTACGGATAGTTTAGAAATAATCACTGCAGGAATTTTAAGACCGATATTTAGATAAGACTGGATACAAATTATCACTTACATTTTAAATATGAACAAAAGAAAGTGGAAGGTGTCGTGATGCTATATTGAAAAGTGAGTGCTCGAGCGTGTGTGACCGTGCGTGTAGTTATGTGTGGGTAAAAAAAATTATCTTAACTCATTGAGGCAGTGTTCCGCCCAGTGTGAAACGGAGATTGTAGCTTACTGACGTGTTCTTCCGCAGGTCCAGGGTGCACGTACGGTACAAACACTTTACCACTGTAGATCAGCAGGGCAGCCATGACGGATGCTCAACGCCAGTTGGTATGTTCCTTGTTTTTTACTTTTCAGCCGTTAGGCTAGTTAATTGTTATACTGCTGGTGAACAAGATTGCTATTTTATGGCCCTGTATTCATATCCATGCACGGTAGCACGGGTCCTGTTAATTCCCTGAAAGGGGAGCGTGTGTGTATACCTGTCAGCCTGTGTGTTAACATTGTAATTCGAACAGTTTTGGCCAGATCTGGACCAGTGTAGGTGTAAATACTGAGAACCTAGCAAGAATGACGCGATTCGTTTTTCAGAACAGTTAATCAAAGATTAAGGTCATAGATCTAGGTCAACCCAAATAGTTTTGATTCGATTTAAATCAAACTTGGAGGATGTGTTTAGTGTCAGGCAAGGATTTTTTTTTTTTTTTTTTTTTTAAGAGCAGTCCATCAAAGGAAGTGGTCGCAGAGTAAGGTCAAACATGTTGGGGCTCACGTCTTGCACGGAGTGCTCCTTGATTTTCAGTGTTTTTGCACACCTAGTGATCTAACAACAATGGTAAAATGTTCCATCTGTCTATTATCGTTCAAACAAAATACTTGAGACACGCAAGCCCTCTCCCCCTTTTTTTTTTTTCATACTGTGAAAATAGCTTAAAACATACAACATCCAAATCCAACGCTGTGGGTCAAATTAATCTAACAAAGTGGACTCAGTAATAACATAACCCCTCCACCCCAATTACCGTACTTATATTCTAATTCATTTTTGCTGTCTCTAGACGTTATTGTTTTAGCTTAGAGAAGGCTCTTAGAACTGTAAGATATAGATTTAGTTTCCATTAACCCATTCAGTACAAGAGATCCTTCCTATAGGTTGAACGAAATCACTTGCGATAAACTTATATATATATATATATATATATATATATATATATATATATATATATATATATATATATATATACTGTATATATATATATGTCGTCAGACAGAATATTATCGTGTTATCTGATAATGCACAAACTTACAACATCCGGGTACCGAGTGTGCGCTACCCTAATTATTTCAGTTATCATTCACTGCCATGGCGTACTGTTCACCTAAACATATTCTTGCTACCACTAAACAGTGCGACATTTCGTACTATATTCTTGCTACCTCCAGACAATGTTACATACTTTGGGAAACCCCTCGCAGTGAGGGGAAAAAAAAAAAAAAAACTAACAGTATCAGGAATTAGATAACAAACATTTCCTATGAGGTTAAGCACAGCTGTGTCAGTCAGTTTTCCCTATTCACCATGCAATGGAATCATCAAAAAATACTACTACATTATCATGTTTAATATGGCATTCGCTGACTCCTCTAGGGATTTTAGTTGTGTGTGTGTGTGTGTGTGTGTGTGTGTGAGAGAGAGAGAGAGAGAGAGAGAATTTTGTAAGGTTTATTGATGTGGTGATGAATGTGTGAGGGAGTTTAAACCCAGCAGTGCGATACCACCCTTAAAGAAATATATATCGTTATCACCAGAGAATATCAAGCTTGGGGACGACCTTTCGTAGGGAAAGAGTTTTAACTAAATTTCTTTATGCCCTCTCCATTATCATTTCAGGCTTTCAGTTTCAGTTCTTGTCATCGCTACATGGGTTTATTCAGCTTCAGCAGAGCCCCGCTGAGTTATACATCTAGGCGAAATTTTTACCCTAACTTGGCCAAAAATTGCTATCTCTCCATCATGACTGGCGAGTTAAAGCATTAGATTAACACTAGAATATAATGCTACTCACAAAGAAGTGCAATGGAAATGGCATAGAGCTGTAGCATTGTCTGTTCCTGCCACTGAGCGATGCGAAATAAGCTGCAGTAGGACGAAAATCTGAGCCAACTTTAAGTAACAGAATTACAGCAGACAGACCATTTACTTACAGTTACCTCCGCCAACGAAGACAGTGGCAGGTATACGGGTATATTCTCCCATGTCTGTCTGTCTGTCTGTGGTCAGATTATCACAAAATGTTGTTCTCCGATTTCATTGAAATCTGGTGGATAGGTGAGCACTGGGTAAAAAAAAAAAAAAAAAAAAAAAAAGTGTTATTTGATCATTATGAGGTGGATCTGGATCCGAATGCAGGAAGAAATCATATATTTTAATTGGCGTCGGCGGAGGTGCCTTTTCTGATAACGTGTAACGACCAACTACGTTAGACAAAGGTTGATTTATAAATTATAAATTACATTGGAGTTGCGGAGATATTCACTCTGACTGCTGTCTACATAATTATTGTCTTTGCGGATAGAACAAAATTATAACCTATGTAAATGTTCTGCACTCTCCATTCATTGTCCAACCTGCAAAAAACAAATTCTCGTAAGAAAAGGGGCTGGGAAATGCACATGAGTGGAGGTTGAACAAGGAGGGGAGAAAACTCTGTAGGGAGAAAGGAGAATATGATAGTGCAGAAGAAAATCTGGAAGGGGAAGAGAAATGAATAGGTAGTGTAAGAGGGATGGGGGTTATATGCTCCAGAATGGAAGTAAAGTAATCCTGTTAAAAAGTCCTTTGGAACCACCTTGATTTATGGGCGTGAAACTTGAACTGTTTGGAGACAGACAGACAGACAGAGAGAGACTGCGTAGTGATGGAGTTAGAAAATGCGTATGCGCGCTAGAAAGTGAATTAGAGGTGGAGAATGTGTGTGTGTGTGTGTAATTCACCGGGTCGGTCAGGATCACTTGATGGTCGTGATCGTCAGCATTTTATCCTCCCGGAAGGGAGCTGAGAGCTCATATAGTCCGATCTAAGGGCAAGGCTGTGACCTTCACACACACACACACACACACACACACACACACACACACACACACACCCGTCCCCTTGCTCAAGGGGGACAGTAACCACCCACTTCTTCAGTGAAACTTTTCGCAACCTGAGCGAGGCGCGAACTCCCGTCTACCAGATGGCAAGCGAGAACGTTACCACTGCGTGTGTGTGTGTGTGTGTGTGTGTGTGTGTGTGTGTGTGTGTGTGCGATAGAAAGTGAAAGACAGAGGTCACGACTGAAGGCGGTCGAGACGAATAATCCGCGGAATGCATGTGAAACTACATGTGGAACGAGTATTTAGAGCGAAGTGTATGTAATAGGTGTGATTAACCCCTTTCAGGCCAAGTGATTTATTTATTTATTTATTTTTGTTATTCTCGCTGCTACCAGGCTGCCTTATTAAACTTAGAAGGCCTCTCGTACTGACTGTGGTTTATTAAAGCTGTTTCTAATCCCTCCAGTCTAAAAGTCTGCCCTAAGCTGAAGAAAATCGTCTGACGATGATGTGAATAGCATGAAGAGTTGGATGTCACCCGGATTCAAGGGGAAAACAGGATTGCAATAACCCCTATAGTGCTAAAACAGGAATTATATTTTTTTTCATGCAGCCCGGAGACAATTTGAATCAACTCTAGACTGATCTCTGCTACGGAATGAGGTAGAATCAACTAGACAATTTTAATCCTCTAAATTGATCTCTACTACGGAATAAGGTAGAATCAACCCGTTAACGAGTTCAGTGCGATGACGTGATCTTTTTTCCCTTTTTACCACCATAAGGGGTTAAGAAGTTATGACCACATGATATATTTAGAGAATGAAAGATTGATAGTTAACTACGAGTGCAATATATCATATGGATGTATCGGGTGAAGCTCATAGAGGTTAGAAATAGCTCCCATTAAACTCTTTCACTACAAGAGGTCATTCCAAAGATGAGTTTGTCAGAGGGTAGCAAGAATAATACTAAAATACACATCTGAATACGACGGGATGTAGTGGGATGAATGTCGGAGATGACGGCATCGTAACCTTCATTATGCTGATGTGTGTGTGTGTGTGTGTGTGTGTGTGTGTGTGTGTATTTATTTGTGCACCGAAACTGCATCTCACAGGTTAGCGATTCTTACAAAGGTTCTTAAACATTTTTTTTTTTTACACGCTCATGCTTGCTTTTTGGTGCTTTTTGTTTTCCTTTTCTACGTCCTTTTTGTCACTTTTTTGTTCTCCCAAGTATGCATATGGTTGTGTGTTTTGGTGTTTTTAGATGTCTAGCCTACACTGAAACTGTTTCATTCTTACCGATTAGTGACAAAGAGCAGCTCTTTTGCTTCTCTCTTTTTACAATAAAGTTTGAATTGTGTGTGTGTGTGTGTGTGTGTGTGTGTGTGTGTGTGTGTGTGTGTGTGTGTGCCTGCATTGAGACCGTTTCCTTCCTGCAGATAAACAGCGCCAAAAACGGGAACAGCGACGGCGTCAACAGGGCGGTGTCGGATGGAGCGGTCTTGGACCAGCATGAGGTGGGTGTGTCATATGACTGTAAGTGGCTTGGGATATTTCTTACATGTTTTCCTCGGTGGTTTATTCTACACATGCATCAATATCCTCTAGTATGTTATTGATGGAAACTATGTTCACACACACACACACACACACAATTATATATATATATATATATATATATATATATATATATATATATATATATATATATATATATATATATATATATATTTATTTATTTATTTATTTATAGCGGCTACAGAAAGAGGTATCTGTCTAACTGATGGAAAGGCTCTGCAAGTCAAAGGAAACTTAATTCTTCCCGTGGCCACTATAAAACTATTTTACAAATGAAGGTCCAAAAAACTGGAGAAATGCGTTTTATCCAATTTTTAATAAATATTGGATTTTATGAGTAACCCTACATTTTAATAACTAACTTCATTTGATACATCTTTTTAAAATGTAATATAAATTTCAAATTTGGACACAGACAGAAAGATATACTGTATACCATGCAGGGGAATGTTAATGGAAGAATGTAAAAGCAACCCCCAAGGTAAAAGTAGGTTACTACACAAAACTTTCCATGTCACCTAGAATACGGCATTTGATTTCACAATGTAGTGAGTTTTTCATATAGAAAAATAATGCTCATGTATAAATTTTTTAAATCGAGGACAAACAGTTTTAGCCCGATCTGGATCCTGTTTAGGTATTCAGAGGGAGCAGATTCACTTCCTTCCTGCATAAACTAATCTTAGGTACGAGAGTGAATCTACTGTAAATATGTCTGAGAATCTCAGCTGATATCAGTCTCAAACTGTTATGCCTCCCTGGTAAACCAGTCTTTCAAGTGTGGGCATAGGCAGTCCTCCTGTACTGTATGTGGGGGATGTGTTCCAAAATATCACAGCTATGCACGTACATTTGGTGTTACACACTGGGAGGAACTGTCAAATCAACTTATAGGTAGCAGTGGAAATTTAAATCGGAATATATCTGCATCTTACAAAGGAATCAACATTAAAAATAATAAATAAAGGGGATAGACAGTAAGGACTTAAACTCGTATTCTCATTGGGTTAGGAGGGTTTAAAACAACTCCTCCCCGGCGATTTGTTTTGCTTACTACACTTTACGTATGCTGTTAGGTGGTTTTAATACCAACTTAGAGTGCACAGATTGCATAAATAACGCATAAGAGGATATGTAAGTGCCATTATGTTGAAAAAACTATACTCATTTTACACCAGCTTGAACTAAAAATACAATCACTTCATCTTGAATGTAAAATTATTGCAAGAAATTAACGCCAGACTATGATGCAAGTCATGAAGTGCTGTGGGAAGGATGCAGTGCCACGGAATTGTCTTATTCTGCCACTGAGTTCCGTGAAATATGCAAAAGGACAAAAATCTGGGCCAAGTTAGGGTGAAAGAAGCATAGTGAGGGTGACGTACAAAGGACCCTCCTCACCTAACGAGAATATGACCCTTAGAGGGCATAGGTGCTGGGGACAGATGCCTTCATGTTGTATGCAGTGGCACCGATATGGCTCAGGAATTCCCCTTCCTGGTTGTAAGGACGTCCTTCACCTCCCTTCATGTTCCTCGAAAGGAGAATGGTGGACTACAGGAAAAGGCCAGCTTCAGCTTCCAGTCCACGGGCTCACGTTCAGATGATCCTGGGGCAACAACAGCAATAACAACAACAGTTACTACTACTACTAGTAGTATTACTACTACTACGGCCGTATTAAAAGCCAGTGTGGGATCCGATGACGTGTTTGACTGTTTTATTCTTGATTTCCCCAAACAGTTTTATGCAGCTTACGATAAACCTTTAGTGGTGAAGGGGTTTATGAAAGCAGATATCTAACCCGACCATATCAAACAAGTCACCTAAAACTGAAGGAAATCGTTCGGAGCTAACGATAAGATGCGTCATCGAACTGAGGAGGTTCATATTACGGGCCATGTTTATTATTATTATATTTTTTTCCAGATCGGTGGCCGCTCTGCCGTCCATCACGCAGCCGCTGGAGGCCACCACCTCACCCTCGCCGCCATCCTACAGGCAGGCGCTGACCCCAATCTGAAGAGCTTCTTGCCCGATGACGATGGTGGGTCTGAGGCGTGACACACATAAGTTTCATACATATTACATTAGATCAGAGTACGATACATGATGACGTTCACGTCTATTGCAGTAACAGCTCATGACATTAACTTCTAAGGGTCCATGTCGGACCGAAATTGTCGTAGCACTGGAATAAACTTAACTTTCCAGATGTCAGTATATTTTTTTCTTTAGCTTCAAAGTAGCATCCCAGTTTTTGACCAAAATTAGTAAATTTTATGTACTACCTGCCTGCCAGAAATCAGCAAACCATAGTGTGTTAACTCTTGCCATGTGTGTTTTTCTCGTGTTTGGTGTGGTAAGGTGGACGGGCGCTACACTTGGCTGGGGAGGGCGGGCACTGTGAGGCGGTGAGGACTCTGGTGAACAACGGGGCAGACACCGAGGCCACCGACAACAAGGGTACGTCATGAGAGGCCATTTGGACTGTCTTACACTATAGTCACTTAGTCTTCACCTGATGGGACTGGGCCAATCCAACAGCTTGGATACTATAATTAAGTAAAGTTTGATGAGCCTTACTCATGAAGTAGGAACCAGTCTCCTTGGTTACTAGTCAAATCGGCCCTCCAGTTTAAGTTTATAGGCAGTTATCTGAACTGAGAGATGTTAGAGGTTTTCTGTAAGTTAGAATAAACGTAAACATAAAATAACCAAGCAGAAACCAACTCGCACAGACTGTGCTGACGCCGTAACTCTTTCAGCCCGAGAACTTTAGTGTTGGTTTATTCATACAGTTACCAGACAAGCTATTCATCTTATGACAGAAACGCTTGTAATCAAATTGTTAACGAAAGCTATCTCCTGCCCCTCCAGTTTCAGTTGCAAAGATTATACAATACTGTGGAGAATACAATTGTCTGGAGACAGCAAGAATAAAATACAGTAAGATAAAAAGTAGCCTACAACATCACTCTGAACGTATTAAGCTGTAACTAATTACGGATTGAAAAATAAATGAAAAAGAAAATGAGATAGTACTCAAACAGCACAGCGCGCGACGCCGTGCTTCTCCATGACCTCTGATTGATCTGCACCAAAATCGAAAAACTTTTTGAGACCCACACACAATTTAAGTGCCAGCTTTGATCTAAATCGGATCAGGCATTGATGAAAAATTTTGTTAGCATACATACATAGCCTACATAGAAACCGACTGAGTCACAGTAACTACGCCTTCAGCGTCTCTATAAATGAGAGGAAGGGGCGATGTATGATGGGATGAAAGTGGTGCAGCCTACCGCTGGTTGAAATGCATCACCCAATGGTCAACGAGTAACTGTTGCCTCCTCATAAGCTGTTGTCAAAACGTAACCCTGATATAATGTTTACAAAAGATCAGTTCACAAGAACAACAACAGTAAAGTCTGGCTAACCCTGCATTATTCCCGCAGGTAAAACGGGTGACATAAGACATAAGGCGCTAGTATACCAAATCAAGGTAAATATAAAGTTTAGTTGTGCAACATTGCTTATGAATTTTAGACAGCCCAAACTGGCGCTAACGAGGAGCCGACATGTGGTGACGCTGTGCAGTCTGAGAACAGGTGCAGCGTCCACCGGCGAGTCAGACCTCCCTATATTTCCATGCACCTTGCTGTGGGAAAGACCCTAATCCGACCATGGTTAGGCTCTGTCTACCACAAGGGAGCGACGGATCCTTATACAGTGTATGTACTGCACTGTACCTGTAGGATGGCCTCACAGAAGCAGTTGCCTATCAGTGGTCGACGCGTCTGCCTGGCCAGACAGACCGGAATTAAGCAACAACAACAATAACAAAAACAACACAAGCCAACTCAACAAGACCTAACCCAACTGTGAAAGCATTTTTTTTTTTTTTTTCAAGGTTAGAGTCGTAGGATGCCGAAAATATTAAGCACATTTATTCATGGTTAGGCCGTACAGCCGTGCACTGGGCCGCCCTGCGAGGCCAGCTGGACGCCCTCAGAGGACTGCAGGAGGTGGGCTGCGACCTCAGGGCCAAGGTTCAAGGGCGCGCCAACGCCCTTCATTTCGCGGTGGCCTCCGGTGACCTGGAGGTGGTGAGATTCCTGGTGGAGGAGGGCGTCAGCAAGGAACAAAAAGATAAGAATAATAAGCTTCCTAGTGACGTGGCCAAGCTCAAGGGCTACAAAGATATCTATTACTATCTCAAGGACAGGACATCACACCTCGCGCCTCCTTCACCCAGTGGCACACTGGTCAGTAACTACAATCTTGGTGACATAGAAAGCTCCTTAATACTGTTTCTTTGCAAGTTTATTATAGCGCATGAGACCTTCGTAGTGTCTTGTCTGTAACTGTGCAAACCATGTCCGTATTAACCACTGTAGCCTGAGGCTATAATTTTTATTTCTTTTTTGCTGATAGCAGACTATTTTATTCAATGAAGGAGAGACCTTCTGAGCTGGAGGGGTTAGGTACTACTAATGTAGTAGTGTGCTCTCCTAAGCTGAATAAAATCCTCCAACAATGGGATGATTAAAGTTAAAATGACGTACTGTGGCCTCCATAGCACACCTGAATACCACTTGTAACTTGTATGGACGTATTCTTGCTTCATGTTGAGGATATCTGCACAAGAATCATCAGACTAACATTAAGAAGAATTTATCATGTATTTTCTAAAGCTGACTTCTGTGCACCTCTTTCTTAATCATGTTTTTAGCTAGAGACAATAATTAGATTGTAAAGTAGATACTGTTGCAGAAGGTTCATAATCACAGATTTCTCTGATCCACGGTCAAGAAAAAGAAGCAATATGGAACACTTGCATTTGACGAGAATTAGTCCTGAACAATAATCTTTTATATTTCGGTGTATTTAGTAATTCTTAACAGCAACAGATTCACGTCAATGCCGTATTATTTTACTTTGACGAAGGACGTAATACAATATGATATTTTGCAAAAGAGTATAATACAGTATGTCAAAGTTCACCGTCATGATATTTGTGTATGTTGATTATTTATTTTCAAAACTGAAACAGTCACCCCTAATAGATACCATAATACTTCTGTCATAGTCATTGATTCTGCACATTACATCTCATTACTGATGCACATTTTATTGACATTAAAGTTATACAAATAACGTACAAGAGAATGTTAAAGTGTAATGTGCAAAAAAAAAATCACTAAAGAAGAGGTGTTACGAAGCTTTCTATGACACCAAAAATACGAACCACGACCACCACACGACTCTAGCTACTACCATCATAATTACCACCACTGCATAGTTACCACTACACAGCTACTAAAACAACAATTACCACCATCACATATATACAGTACCTAAGGCACCACAAATACTTTATGGCAACCACGGTCGAGATTCACAAAAAAATTTACGATCAGTTAAGTTATGTAACTATGAACTGCTTTGAAGGAGAGCTAAGAATCCTTCCTTGCATCTTGTCCTTTTTTTTTAAATAATAAATCTTACGACAGAGAATTTAGGGTAAATTTGCATATTCGCAAGTTTATACCGGTATATTATCAATTTTACATATTTTTAAGTCTATATGTTAGGAAATTTGTATATCTTAAGTCTATATACCTGAATCTATATTCAAACGCTTGTATATTCATAAGTTTACGTATGTGGGACACACTAAAACTATCATGGCTTCTTGCAGACCAGGAAGAAAGATGAACTGAGGTTTAAAGATCAGCAGATTATAGAACTACAAAGCAAACTGGCCCAACTGGAATTGGAGAAGGTGGGTGAGAGAGAGAGAGAGAGAGAGAGAGAGAGAGAAAATGTGTGTGTGTGTGTGTGTGTGTGTGTGTGTGTTCTTATCTAATTGTACAGTATCTTTACAGGAATGAGTCAAGCTCGTACTGTCCCGTGTCTTAAACCATATTTATCGTACATATCCTTAAAATTGTGAATTGTTTTGGCAGACACTATTTCATTCAGTAGTGCATTCCACTGATCAATTGCTCTATTTGGGAAACTAAATTTCCTTACGTCTTTGTCACCTCTCTTCTTAAGCAGTTTTTGCAGTGTCCTCTTGCTGATGCTTCCCCATAGGTTAAGTAATCATTTATGTCTATTTTCTCCTTCCCTGATATGCATTTATGTAGCATAATCATGTTACCTCTTTTCCTTCTCTCCTGTAGTGTTGGTAGATTGTTTATTTAGTCTTTCTTCGTAGCTTAGATCCCTTAAGCTTGGTACCCATCTTGTAGCGGCCCTTTGAACTTTTTCAATCTTGTCCATGTGTTTTTTGAGATGAGGACTCCAGACTACTGATGCATACTCCAGGGTTGGTCTGATGAATGATGTTATTATCTTTCTTAGCATGTCTTCATATATGTATGTGAATGCTATTCTCATATTTGCAAGCAGTGTACCTGTATACATTTTCCGTACCTTCTCACTGATGTGGTCAGCCGGAGATAGTCTGTTATTGATAATCACACCTAGGTCCTTCTCTCTTTCTGATGTGTGTAGGGTTTTATTTCCTAACGTATAGTCCCAGTCAGGTCTTTTTCCACTTTTACCAAACTTGATTACAAGACACTTGTCCACATTGAATTCCATTTGCCATGTATTACTCCATTCATGAAGTTTATTTAATTCTTCTTGTTCGGTAGCTCTTTACAAGAGTCTGTGTTTGTAATTCTCCTTTGTATTTTTGCATCATCTGCAAACATACTTAGATAGCTTTTATTTCCAGTGTTACTCTCTATATCATTTAAATACACTAAAAGCATGATTGGTGCCAGCACTGAGCCCTGTTGTACTCCACTAGTCACTTCCATGATGAGTAATTTCCCCTTAGTACTGTTCTCATTTCTCTTCTTATGAGAAAATCTTGGATCCAACAATACAGTTTGCCTCGAATTCCTCCTTGATGGTACAGTTTCCATAAAAGTCTTTGGTGTGGTAGTGTCAAATGCTTTCTTGAAATCTAAATACAGTAGATACTGTCCACCCATCCTTCTCTTTCCTGTAATGTATCTCAACAGATTAGTAACACGTGATTTTCCTTTTCTGAAACCAAACTGTCTTTCTGTTATCATATTGTTGTAGATGATTTACCCAAGCTTTTCTTATAAGCTTTTCTCATACCTAGCGTACAACACTGGTTAGTGATACTGGTCGGTAGTTGAGTGGATTTTGTCTATTCCCTTTCTTGAATAAGGGAACAATGTTTGCTTTCTTCCAAATATCAGGTAGCCTTCCTTGACTCAAGGATTTCTTGAAAATTAAAAATGATGGTTTACTTAACTCCTTTGCACATTCACATAGTACCCAACATGAAATTTCATCAGGACCATTTGCTTTTCCTTTGTCTAATTTACTTAGCTCCTCCTGTATTACTTTTTCTGATGTTTGTATATCTGGTAGTATGTGTGGGCATGCATGTTCCACATAATCCCTCTCAAAATTTTTTTCCTCTGGAAAAACTGATTGGAATTTCTTGTTTAGTGCTTCACAAATATCCTCCTCTTGTATAGAGGTGATTCCCTCGTCCGTAATGGATTGTATTTTATCTTTTACTTTGGTTTTGCTTCTGATGTAGCTGTAAAATAGCTTCGGTTGATCACTACTTTTATGATATCCTCCTCAAACTGTTTTTGGGCTTCCCTCCTTATTCTTGTATAATCGTTTCTTGCCTGTTTGTAATTATTATATGCCCTTTCACTATTGTCTTCTGTATCTATTCTACAACAAATATCTTTTTCTTTTGATTTTTTACATTCTGTAAAGAACCATTTCTTTATTTTCTTTTCTGCTTCTTTGTGCTCTGGGATGTACTTCTGGACTCTTATTTCATAAAGTTCACAGAATTTTATGTATATAGCATTTAAATCTTGTCCTCTAAGCTACTTTCCCCAATCAATTTCTAAGAAGTACTTTTTTACGTCATGATAGTTTCCCTTTTTATAGTTTAGGCTCTTTTTGTAACTTTCATTGCTGTTAACTATGTCATACGCTATCCTGAAGTTGCAATTTAGTACTGCATGGTCGCTTTTGCCGAATGGAGGGTGGTATATTAAATTGTCAATATCGTTTTCTTGCCAAGTAAATATGAGATCTAGCATAAGGGTACATCGAGTCCTCTTTTTCTGGTGTTTTCCCTTACATGTTGCGTTAGGAAAAACTCTTGCACGAGATCCAGGAGCTTTTGGTCCCAACAGCTTTCTTGGCTTATTGTATCCAGAGTATTCCAATTTATATTTGTATTAAAATTTCCAGTTAGTATAATTCTTTCCTATTTCTCTTCCATTTTATGTAGTAATGCTCTTAACCTCCGAATTGTATTCTCTGCCAGGTCCTCATATTCGTCTCTTTCCCATGTGTTTGATCTGGGTGGCATGTACAAATTGGCTACAATTACTTTCCCTTCAGATGTATTGATCTCTACTGCAATCATTTCTACTTGTGAGGGTATATCTAGTTCTATTTCTTTGACTTTTAGATTTTTCTTAGTTAATATTATAATTCCTCCTCCTTTTTTTAAGTTCCTATCTCTTCTCCATATATTATATTCCTCTAAGATTAGGATGTCATTTGATAGCCTTGGTGTTAATTTTGTTTCAGTTAGGCATATTATATGTGGTTCATTTTCTCTGACAATCATTCATCTCTAAAAATTTAGATACCATTCCATCCACATTTGAGTAGCGAAGCAACGTTGGGTCTGGTTAGTACTTGGATGGGTGACCGCCTGGGAACACCAGATGCTGTTGGCATCCCTACGTGTCAAGTGGGGTTGGTGGAGGATTAGTGCCCCTCCCTGTAAAACAATTAACTCTAAGCCCTTGGCCATCCCGTGTGGGATACATGGCGTCTGGCAATGAATGAATGAATGAACTTAATCAGCTTGTTTACATACTTGTCATGACTTCGTTCTACTACCTTCCTCCTTTTTATTCCCTTCTGGTTATGTACCACTTTCGTACCTGCAATCCTATTACTTTGTAAAAAAAAAAAAATGTATTCTCCTCCTCTGATCTTCCCTCATTTTTTGTTTTTGCTTCCTCCCTCTTCTCTTTCAGTAATTCCAGTTCCTCTTGTGTTAGGCATCTTTTTATCCATACATTTATGAACTCCTCTTTTTCCATATGATTCTTTGCATTTTTTAGTATCTCCTCCACGGTGTTTACACTCTGGAAGGTTATCTTTAGGGGTCTTGACTTGCTTCTCTCGTATTTCCCTAACCTTTTGTGTTCCTCTGTCTTTACTACAGATTTCCTCTGATACTTCTTTCAATATTCTCATTACATTTGCCATCACCTTTTTGTCTCTTGAGATCTTGTTTTTTACTTCTTCCTCTTCTATACCAGTGATTACTATAGATTTGTTGATATCTACTGAAACTCTGACTAACTTAGGATTGTTTTGGATTATTCTTTTCACTTCCTTTATAATGCTTTTTTCTTCCACCCTTGTTTCTAAGTCTTTCTTTACTTTCCCCATTTCAGCATAAGTGGTTTCCACATCATTTTTGTAGCTTTGCACAGCTTCATTCACCTGTGTTTTCTCCTGAATATCACTGCTTTGGTCTATCAGACTGCTTACTTGCCTAATTGTCTCTATCATTTTTGAATTCCATAATACTCTCGTGGTTGACTACTGTACTTGCCATTTCACTAATTTTTCTCCTAAGTGAACCCAATTCTACTGTCAGCTCATCTATGGTTGTGTCTTTCTTGTTGACTTCCTTTCCTAATTTTTCTATTTCTTCCTTTTGCAAGTGCATCTGTTTCTTAATTTCATCAATCTCATTTTGAAAAGCCATCTCTAGCCTGTGTACTCGTTCCACCAGTTTATTGTGAGTCTCCATTTCAACCAGTTCTTGGTAGAAATCATCGCCCTGCTTTCTACCTTTATCCCTTTTCTTTTCCAAATTTGCTTTACTAAAGTATGTTGTCATTTTGCAGTACTAAAAACACATATAGTACTTACATTCCCTGGGACAGTTGCAGACTAAACAAACGAGCAGCTGATTGTGCACATTCTTACTCTAATTTGTTTTCTTTTCTGTTTGAACAAGTCTTGCTTAAAACTTTTTTTTTTCTTATTAGAACACCATTTAGTCTAACCTGGTACAGAGCTTGACTCATATAAAGATACTAATTTAAGTAATGCCACTGGCCAAGTTGGCCGTGCATGGAGCTGTGGCGGCGTGCATCTGGTCTCCTCGGTGCCTCGTGTGTGTGTGTGCAAACTAATCCCTCCCTCTCTCCTTTAGAGCCAAGCAGAGGATGAGGCGCGGGAGCTGAGGGAACAACAGCTGAAGGGGGCGAGGAAGGAGGATGGGGTGGTGGAGGCCCCCCAGGACATACACCAACAGCTGCAGCTTCTGTCACACCAGAACAGGGACTACAAGAAGAAGCTGGTACGTAGATCTCATGAGTTGACAGGTTTGGTTGTTAATATTACAGATGATTGGTGTTTGTGGCTTGAGCCCCCTAGTCTGAGTGACGGCCTATATCTTTACGTATACTGTAGGTTGTCCTGAAAGTTTTCGATCGCTTAATACCCCAAAAGGAGTAGGCTTTTTTTTTTTTTTTTTATGAATGGGTAGGCTATAGAGAGGAAGAAAAGGTTAAGTGTCTGTAAAATTTGGCTGGCTATCTAACCTTTAATATACTTTATTATGGCAACTTAGTTTCTGACTCCTTCACCTTGAATGGGATAACAATTTGACTTGCGGCTCCTAAACTCTAATTTCTGAGTGTTCATGAATATTTTTCAAAGGGACCTGCATACAACAGTGTATAAAGTAAGATGTATTCCATTAATCTATTTGTAACAGATAAATCCTGTTATTCATTACAGTATATATTGTCAGTAAAACGAATAATTTGAAAGCATATGAAATATTCACATGCATGGGTGTGTAGCCGCCATGCACCTTCTCTTCGTCCCCACACATTCTTCACAAATCTGGGACGGTACATCCATTACCTCAACCACCATTTGAACCATTAGAAGTCTCTCCTTCGCCTTCCGGCAGACCCGCGCCGAGGAGGAAGTGCGTGATCTGAAGCAGCGACTGGAGGAGCGCAGGGACCAGCACGAGTACGAGCAGGAGCAGGACGCTGACGATGTACATCAGCACCTACAGATAGTCTCACACCAGAACAGAGAGTATAGGAAGAAACTGGTGGGTGGATGATTAATACACACACACACACACACACACACTCTCTCTCTCTCTCTCTCTCTCTCTCTCTCCATTTTGTAAGTAAATTGCTAAGTGGTGCCGAGAGACCCCCTCAGCCAACGAGAATACGGCCCCGGTACCGATTTTAAGTAGCTGTAAAGCATCGTAATTAAGCTACAAGATAAGTAAGTACGGTATCCATAACAGTTAACTCTTTCATATTCTGTTACTTTAATATTCACTGTAATTTGATTGTGATATGTGTGGTATCTGAATGGGCAAAGAAAAATGCACACACACACACACACACACACACACACACACACACACACACACACACACACACACACACACACACACACACACACACACACAGGATGATGATCTCTACCAGGAACTGGTTGAAATGGAAACGTACAATAAGCTGGTAGAACGGGTACACTGATTAGAGAAGGCATTTCAGAGTGAAGTGGACGAAATAAAGAAGCAATTGCACATGCAGAAGAGGGAATATGAAAAATTAGTAAAGGACGTAAACAAGAAAGACACAATAGATGAGCTGTCAGTTGAGGTGGGTTCACTTAGAAGGAAGATTAGTGAAATGGCAAGCACAGTTGTCAACCACGAAAGTTTTATGGAAGAGTTCAGAAATCTCTATCTATCTATCGATATACCTAGGCAGCTTCCCCCATGGAAAGGGAGGTAGCCGAGACAGGACGACACACTCCCCATTTACTCATCTATTCAAACAGTCATTCACATCTTAGCCCCAAAGGGAAGAAGGGACAGATCCTCACAGCACCACACCACACATGGGTCAACTGCGCAGTGCAATCAGTGACATCCGCAGCAGGGCCCGACAGCAAAGCTGGTTTACCCCTGCCACATCATAATAGACCCATTCCCTTACTCGCACCTGACCTGACTAGCTAATCAGACCAAATGCGGGAGAATATCCCCTCAGGGCTGCGTCATCATTTATTCATTCACAATTTCTCTCCATTTATTTCTGTCACGCACAGCCACTCTTCCTTGCTCAACAGACATCCCTCTCGCATCCAGCACTCTCTTCACACTGTCCATCCATCCTATTCGTGGTCTCCCTCTCAGCCTTACACTTCTCACATCAGATCTAGTTATCTTTTTCACCAATCGCTCATTATCCATTCTCTCCATATGCCCAAACCATCGCAACACCCTCTGCTCAACTCTACCAGCCATCTCCTGAACAACTCCAGTTCTCCTTCGCACTTCACATCCATACGCGTCACTCCACACATACTCCTCAGACACCTCATCTCCATTACATTCAAACTTTTCCTCTCTACTACACCCATATTCCATGTTTCAGCCCCGTATAACGCAGTCGGTACCACAACACCCTCATACAGCCTTCTCTTTACATCCATTCTAAGCGAATGACATCTAAACACTTTTTTCATTCCTCCCAGCACCTTTCCTACTTCATCTATTCTAAACTTCACTTCTGCATCTATTCTTCCATCCATAGCAACATGTGACCCTAGATATTTAAAACACTCCACCTCCTCAAGCAACTCACCATTGAAAACTATATTCATCCCCCTGCCATCTACCAACCTCGTACACTTCATCACTTTACTCTTATTCTCATTTACTTTCAATTTCCTCCTTTCACACACCCTTCCAAACTCCTCTACCAACTGTCTCAATCTCTCCTCTGAATCAGTCACCAGTGCAGTAACATCTGCAAACAGCAGCTGCTTCAGATTCCATTCTCCACCATCAACATTCACCAGACTCAGACCTCCACCTAAAACTCTTGCGTTCACCTCCCTTACAACACCATCCATGTAAATATTAAACAACCAAGGCGACATCACACATCCCTGTCGCAGCCCCACTCTCATGGGAAACCAATCACAGCATTTCCCACTCTTACACACGCTCTACTATTTAGATTAAAACTTTTCACCCCTTTTAGTAACCTACCATCAAGTCCATACAATCTTAAAACAGTCCACAAAGCCTCCCTATCAATTCTGTCATACGCTTTCTCTAAATCCATGAATGCCCAAAACACATCCTTGCCTTTCGCTAAATACTTTTCACACACTTGTCTCACAGCAAACACCTGATCCACGCATCCCCTCCCTCAGAAATGATAGAGACAATTAGGCAAGCATGCAGTCTGCTAGATCAGAGCAGTGATATTGAGAAGATAACTCAGGTGAATGAAGCAATGCAAAGCTACTAAAATGATCTGGAAAGTACATATGCTGATATGGTGAAAATGAAGAAAGACACAGAAACAAGAGTCGAAGAAAAGAGCATTAAAAACGAAGTGAAAAAAATAATCCAAACCAATCCAAAATCGGTCAAAGTTTCAGCAGATATCAACAAATCTATAGTAGTCACTGATATAGATGAGGAAGAAATAAAAAACAAGATTTCGAAAGACAAAAGGGAGATGGCAAATATAATGAGCATATTGAAGGAAGTATCAAAGGAAATCAGTAATAAAGACATAGAGGAACACAGAAGGCTAGGGAAATATGAGAGAAATACGTCAAGGCCCCTGAAAGTAACCTTCCAGAGTGTAAACACTGTGGAGGAAATACTAAAAAATGCAAACAGACTTATGGAAAAAGCGGAATTCAAACGCATGGATAAAAAGATGCCTAACTCAAGAGGAACTGGGATTACTAAAAGAGAAGAGAGAGGAGGCAAAAACAAAGAACGAGGAAGATCAGAGGAAGAGAAGAATACATTTTTTTACAAAGTAATAGGATTGCAGGTACGAAAGTGGTACATAACCAGAAGGGAATAAAAAGGAGGAAGGTAGTAGACCCAAGTCATGACAAACATGTAAACAAGATGATTAAGTTGATGTACTCAAATGTAGATGGAATGGTATCTGAATTATTAGAGATGAATGATTATATCAGAGAAAAGGAACCACGTGTTATTTGCCTAACTGAAACAAAATTCACACCAAGGATATCAAACGATACCCTAAACCAGGAGGAATACAACATATGGAAAAGAGATAGGAACTTAAAAAAAAAGAGGAGGAATTCTAATATTAACAAAGAATAATCTACAAGTTAAAGAAATAGAACTAGATATACCCTCACAAGTAGAACTGGTTGCAATAGAAATTAATACATCTGAAGGGAAAGTAATTGTGGCAAATTTATACATGCCATCCAAATCAAACACGGGAAAGAGGCGAATACGAAAACCTGGCAGAGATTACAATTCAGTGTTTAGGTGCATTACAACCATACATAGAATGGTGGAGAAATTTGAAAGAATTATATTAACTGGAGATTTCAATACAAATATAAATTGGAATACTCTAGATATAAAAAGTGCCAGGAAAGATGTTGGGACCAATAGCTCCTGGATCTTGTGCAGGAGATTGTCCTAACACAATATGTGAAGGAAAACACCAGAAAAAGAGGGCCTGATGTACCATCAATACTAGATCTTATATTTACTAGACAAGAAAATGATATTGACAATATAGTGTATCTCCCTCCATTCAGTGAAAGCGACCTTGCAGCATCAAATTGCAACTTCAGGATAGCATATGACGGTTAACAGTAATGAAAGTTACAAAAAGAACCTAAACTACAAAAAGGGCAACTATCATGACCTAAAGAAATACTTCTGTTCTTAGAAACAGATTGGAAAAAAAAGCTTAAAGGACAAGATTTAAATGTTATATACTGTATAGAAAATTCTGTGAACTTTATGAAACAGGAGTCCAAAATTACATCCCACAGCACGAAGAAGCAGAAATAATTTAAATAAAGATAAAGAAATAGTTTAATAAAGAATGTAAAAAGTCAAAAAAAAAAAAAAAAAGAGACGTTGTGGGATAGATACAGAATAGTGAAAGGGCATATAATAACTATAAACAGGCAAGAAAATTATACATGAAATAAGGAGAGAAGCCCTAAGACAGTTTGAGGAAGACATTATAAATAAAAGTAGTGATCAACCGACGCTATTTTACAGCTACATCCGAAGCCAAAACAAAGTAAAAGATAAAATATAATCCCTTACGGACGAGGGGATCATCTATACACACGAGAAAGATATTTGTGATGCACTGAATAAAAATATCCAATCAGTTTTTACACGAGAAAGTATTTTTGAGAGAGATGATATGGAACATGCATGCCCACATATATTACCAGATATACAAATTTCAGAAAAAGAAATACAGGAGGAGTTAAGTATATTAGACAAAGGAAATGCAAATGGTCCTGACGAAATTTCATGTTGGATACTACAGGAATGTGCAAAGGAATTAAGTAGACCAGTATCTTGAAAATTCAGGGAATTCTTGGGTCAAGGTAAACTACCTGATATTTGGAAGAAAGCAAACAGTGTTCACTTATTCAAGAAAGGCAATAGACAAAATCCATTCAACTACCGACCAGTATCACTAACCAGTGTTATAAGTAAGATACTGGAAAAGCTGATAAGAAAAATTTGTGTAAACCATCTAGAAGAGCACAATATGATAACAGAAAGGCAGCTTGGTTTCAGAAGAGGAAAATTATGTGTTACTACTCTATTAAGCTACTATGACAGAGTTGCAGAAACGTTACAGAAATGAGAAGGATGGGTGGACAGTAACTATTTATATTTCATGAATGCATTTGACAGAGTACCGTACCAAAGACTTTTATGGAAACTGTTCCATCAAGGAGGAATCCGAGGCAAACTGTACTGTTGGATGCAAGATTTCTTCAGAAAAAGGGAAATGAGAACAGTACTAAAGGGAAATTACTCATCATGGAGGGAAGTGACTAGTGGAGTTCCACAGGGCTCAGTGTTGGCACCAATTATGTTTTTAGTGTATATAAATGACATAGATAGTAACATTGGAAATGAAAGCTATCTAAATATGTTTGCTGATAATGCACAATACAAAGGAGAACTACTAACACAGACTCTTGTAAAGAGCTACAAGAAGAATGAAATAAACCTCATGAATGAAGCAATACATGGCAAATGGAATTCAATGTGGGCAATTGTCATGTAATCAAGTTTGGAAAAAATGGAAAAAGACCTGATTGGGATTATAAGTTAGGAAGTAAAACCCTACACATATCAGAAAAAGAGAAGGACCTAGGAGTGATTATCAATAACAGATTATGCGGCTGACCACATCAGTGAGAAGGTACAGAACATGTATACACTGCTTGCAAACATGAAAATAACATTCACATACATAAATGAAGACATGCTGAGAAAGATAATATCATCATTCATCAGACCAACCCTGGAGTATGCATCAGTAGTCTGGAATCCGCATCCCAAGAAACACATATATAAGACTGAAAAAGTTCAAAGGGCCGCTACAAGATGGGTACCAAGCTTAAGGGATCTAAGCTACGAAGAAAGACTAGAAAAACTGAATCTACCTACACTACAGAAGAGAAGGAAAAGAGGAGACATGATTATGCTATATAAGTGCATATCAGGGAAGGAGAAAATAGACATAAATGATTACTTAACATATGGGGAAGCATCAGCAAGAGGACACTGCAAAAAACTGCATAAAAAGAGAGGCGATAAAGACGTAAGGAAATATAGTTTCCCAAATAGGGCAACTGATCAGTGAAATGCACTACCGAATGAAACTGTGTGCCAAAACAATTTATAAATTTAAGGATATGTATGATAAAAATTGTTTTATACACGGAACAGTACGAGCCTGACTCATTCCTGTAAAGATACAGTTAGATAAGAACAATTAGGTTAGAACACACACACACACACACACACACAGGTAATCTTAAACTCAATAAGCTTAACCTCATTAATCGACGATGTATTCTATACTTTATTTTTGTCATTGTAGGATGATTGTATTTAGCTCGGGATGAGTCCCTAAGTAGTGTAAGGGTTAATATAGGTTACTTCCATCCTTTGTGATACGTGGGGGCGCTCACCATCCACTCACTTGATGTAGTGCTGCTCTCAGGTGTCTGCCTTTTCCTCTCCTCTATCCTTCTTTCCTTCCATCCTCTTCTGTCTTTCCTTCATTCTTTCCTCGTCCCTCTGCCTACGGGTGACTTTACACATCCTCTTCCGTCATTCTTTCCTTCATTCTTTCCTCTTCGTTCTGCCTGTGGGTGACTCTACACTGAGTGACAAGCTAAATGGTTTCCTGTACACCAGGAAACCATGTACCTCGCTGGGTGGTAACCATATAACCAAATTTTGGCGCCTGGTGGTTTAGTGGGTAATTATGACGCTCCAATCGGATTCAGCCGGTGAAGGTTTATATCCAAGGGATGGTTTGGGTTTATTGCTTACGTAATGCCATTCAGGGATGAGTGAGGTTGGTCACTCATCTTAAATGTCAGGACCAATTTGCCTAGCCCCAGGCTCCTACGCTCCTCATGGGACAACGTAGGATTGGATGATGGATGGATGGACGGATATATCCATCCTCTCCAGATCGAAAAGCTAAATAATATTATCTGGGGGAGTAAGAATGGGACAAATAACAAGCAGTTGGACTGAAATTTCCGGGTTATGAGAGTATGACTTCGCTTGCAAACTACCTTTGTTGCATCCCCCTCCCCCGTAGATCGAGCATGAGGGCAGGGAAGCAGAGCTGGTGCAGCGGTCAGCAGCAGACAGACAAACCATCCAGGAGCTGAGGGAGGAAACCGAGAAACTTAAACAGGAGTTGAAGCAGAGCTATGACACCATCGGCAGCTGGGAGCAGGTTAGGATAAATCGTATCTACTGTAAATAAATTTATCTCAGTATGAGCAAGTCTTCCTAGCAGTTTACTTTTATCAGAAATCTTTTTTTTTTTTTTTTTTTTTTACTTTCTATAGGATTATTAAGAGTTTGGCAGTTGTCTGAATGAAGTTATAAGAACAAATAAGGAATCTTAAACAAAACTATGGCTAAAGAATGGTACTGTACATGAAGACGTAGATTCCCAAACTAACGGTAATTAATTCCTTTGTCAGATTTGTATATCCATTAAGGACAAGGAGAGGAGAGTGCAGATTCGTCACATGCCCCTAGTTCTTTGGATTACGCTTAGACAGGATATATATCATAATAACTGTGAATCTCAGTCCAAGTTATAAGTCTTCCCCATAAATTTAGCTACAGTAATAAATAATGGTATTATTATTACACTAGCTTTCTTATGCAGGTTTTCCCGTTGAAGGCATATCTGATACATTAATACGCTTTTGAAATGCTCTCCACTGTGGATTCTCTGTACGCTATGATACTGTTAACCTTTTTCAGTGCAGCTATATTTTTTAGAGCTTTATCTTTGCCAACTACTGACGATTTTAGTCAGGTTACAAAAGGCTTTTCAAGCTTGGAGGGTTAGCTATAGTCTTCGTTAGCCCCTTCACTACTTGGGTTACGAATTCTTCCGACAGTATCAAATATAAACTGACTAACGAACGAACCAAATTATAAATAAATGAATAAAGCATTGACAGAATTAAGGTAATAACAGTGGAATTAGTTGGTGAAGAACAGGGAGGTTTTAGGAAGGGAAAAGGTTGTGTACAGTAGATCAGATATTCATTCTTCGATCTTTAGTGGAAAAGTTTCTAGAGAAGGGAAAGAAGTTGTATGCGGCCTTCATGGATTTGGAAAAAGCATATGACAGGGTGGATAGACAAGGATTGTGGAAAGTATTAAGAATATATGGAGTAAATGGAAGTTGTTGAATGCCGTGAAGCGTATTAATGAGGGGGCTAAGGCCACAGTCCGTGTGGATAGCGAATTGACTGAATTTTTCTGTTTGAATGTTGGACTGAAAGAGGGATGTGTCATGTCTCCATGGCTGTTCAATCTGTATATGGATTGGGTTATAAAAGAGATACAAAGTGGGGCAATGGATGTTGGGGCGGCTTCACTGAGTGAGGGCAACGACTGGAAACGCCCTGTACTGTCGTTTGCAGATGATATTGTTGCGTCCCCACCCCCCACATTGCCACACTCCAACAGCAGTAGTTCAGTATAGCAAGGACGTTGCCCAGTGAGTTGTTTTTCTTATGGTCAGCCTTACGGTGTACAGTACACAAGATCAGCTCAGACGTGGTGAATAAACACTGGCTTCTTAAGGTTCACTGTCTTTATTTTCCAGGTAATTACACTTCATGCTTTCCAACTTCACTGTTCTCACAAGCACTGGAGCTATACAAACTATACTAACTGCAATTACACTTAATGCTTGATAACAACACTTCACTATTTTCACAAGCACCGATGATACACAAACTTCACTGACACTACACTACACTCAAAATGAACTGAAAACCGACTGAACTTGCTTTAGTCTCTTCCCCATCCTTATAGAAGTTTCCTATATTCTGGAGTTTGCTACATTCTACGAGAACAACAGTTGTCAACTCGGAGGTATCCTAAACATGCCAGAGCTCTCCCACACTGCACAACACTCTAAATTATTTGGCATACAAACTTAAACTGAATTACATAATTTAACTAGTAATCACATAAATAAAACGTTATAGAGAAAAATAGCACAAAAATTAATGCATAACTTACGAAACGACTACGCTCACAAACAGCAAGCAAACTGGCAACTCTGACTCATACCGGAACTAGCTACCGTAAATATTGGGAAACGTCGAGAAGCTCCTCGACTACCTAATTGGCAAATCTCGCTTCTTGACAATATTGTATTGTTAAGTGAAGACAAAGGGGAACTGTAAGGCTTGGTGAATGAGTCTGGAGGCATGTGTAAGAAACGGAATCTAAAAGTGAATGTAGGGAAGAGTAAGGTTATGGTCTTTGAAAGAAACGAAGTCACTGGATGTACTGTACAGTGATGTGGATGATGAGGAAAGGGAAAATGTAAGTGCATTTGCGTACTTGGGTAGTGTGATGAGTAACGATGGAAGTTTAGAGAGTGAAGTGGTTGAAAACGTACAACAAGGAAGAGGGGTTGCTGGATCTTTGAAAGCAGTGATAAGAAACAGGGAAGTGAGCATGGAAGTAAAAATGTTGCTGCATGACATTACGGTGATACCAACTCTAACGTATGGACGTGTAGCTTAATTGGACCTTGTTGGAAGGACACAGTTCAAGAGTGAGAGCAGTGGAAATGAGTTATTTGAGAGGAGCATGTAAAACAAATAACTCAGAGTCAAATGGACACCCCTTACGGGATTATGGCCTCTGGCAATAGATAGGTAGATAGATGTGGAGTTACATAGAGGGACAGTGACAAAAAAGGAAGTGAAGGAACATTGTGGTGTGGATGTGGATGAGACAGAAAACAGTAGAAGAAAATACATTGAGGTGGTTTGGCCATGTGGAGAGGATGGAAAGCGACAAACTAACGAGGAAAGTTTATGTGAGTGAGGTGGAAAGGGGGGGGAGGGAGAGGGAGGAGGAGGCCAAGGATGACAAGGAGGGATGGAGTGGAGAGGTATATGAGAGAGGGAGGATGTGATCTAGGAGCAGGGGCAGTGAAATTGCGGGGGACAGGGCGACATGGAGGTGATTTGTTTGTGGCCACCCCTTACTGGATTAAGGCATCTGGCAAGAGACATATAGAACTAATCTTGCTGAAGGTGTTACGTATACCTTTTCACGTCACACACATATCAGTATACTGCATGGTGTTCTATCTATCTGTCTATTGCCAGAAACCTTAATCCCGTAAGGGGTGCCCATAAACAAATCGCCTCCATGTCACCCTGTCCCCCACCATTTCATTGTCCTGCCCCCTGCTCACACACCCCTCTCTCATATAATGTACCTCTCCACTCCATCCCTCCATCTCATCCTTGGCCTTCCCCTACCTCTCCCCCCCTCCACCTCACTCACACACTCTCCTCGTCAGTCTCTCACTCCATCCTCTCGCATAGCCAAACCACCTCAATGTCTTTCTCTTAATGCCTCCTATCACATCCACATCCACACCACAACGCTCCTTCACTTCCTCGTTTGTCAGTCTGTCCCTCCATGTGACTCCACATGCTCCTGTCAAATAACTCATTTCCACTGCTCTCATTCTTGACTTCTGTCCTTCCAACTAGGTCCAATCTTGACTTCCATACGTTAGAGTTGGTATCACAATACTGTCATGTAGTAGCTTTTTCATTTCTATGCTCACTTCCTTGTTTCTTATCACTGCTTTCAAGAACCAGCAACTTTTCTTCCTTGTTGTACCCTTTCAAGCACTTCACCCTCTAAACTTCCACCCTTATTCATCGCACTACCCAAGTACTTAAATGCACTCACATTTTCAGCTTCCTCCTCTTCCAACCTCACTCCTCACTGTACATTCACTGACTTCACTTCTCTTGAAGACCATAACTTTACTCTTCCCTACATTCACATTTAGATCCCGTTTCTTACACACACTCCCAAACTCATCCATCAAGCCTTGCACCTCTCCATCGTCTTCACTTAACAACACAGTATCATCTGCAAACAACAGTACAGGGAGTTTCCAAACATTACTCTCACTAGGGCCGCTCCAACATCCACTGTCCTACCTTATATCTCTCTTATTACCCCATCCATATACAGAATGAACAACCATGGAGACATGACATATCCTTGTTTCAATCCAACCTTCAAATAGAAAAATTCACTCAGTTTACTATCCACACATACTGCAGCCTTAGCACCCTCATACACACTCTTCACGGCCTTCAACAACTTTCCATCTACTCCAAATGTTTTTATTACTTTCCACAATCTTTGTCTATCCACCCTGTCATATGCTTTCTCCAAATCCATGAAGGCCGCATACAACTTCTCTCCCTTCTCTAGAAATTTTTCCACTAAAGATTTAAAAATGAATACATCTGTCTGATCTGCTCAACCTCGTCCCCTCCTTAAACCTCCCTGTTATTCTCCAACTAATTCCTTTGTTTTTCCCTAACTCTGTCAATAAGTATCCTACCAAATACTTTTCCTATTACATTAAGAAAGCAAATGCCCGTATGATTACCACACACTTCTTTTCCCCCCTTTCCTTTGTACAGGGGAATAATTATATCTGACTTCCAATCCTCCGGAACTCTACCTTCCTCCCAGGCCAATCTGCATATCTTCCACATCCATTCTACTACTATCTGTCCCCCATGCTTCAGCATTACACCACACACTCCAATTCCTGGGGCTTTCTCCATTTTAAATTTCTTCCTTGCTTCCACAACTTCCATCCAACTGATTGCTTCCTCTCTTCTCACATCCCTCCTTCTCCCAGCCATTCCCCAGCCACTTAATCTTGCATTACTTTCATTCTCTATGTTCAACAATTCATTAAAGTGTTCTCTCCATCTGCTCACACTTTCCCCTTTCTCCACTAGTAATCTACCATTTTTATCTTTCACCCCCCAACTAAATTCTTTGGCACTCTGTTTAACTCTCGTTACCTCTTTCCAAAACATTTTCTTACATTCCCTCCACTGTACACTCAAGTTTCTTCCAAATTCCTCATCCACTCTCTTCTTATTCTTTCTTACTAATCTTCTCACCTCTCCTCCTTTTTCCATATAACCCTCTCTTCTGTCTTACTTCTTCCACGTCCCTGTTTCTCATCCACTCTCTTTATGCTTTCTTCTTTTGTGCCACAGCCTCTCTCACTTCTTCAGTCCACCACGCTGTTCCCTGCACTCCCTTTCGTCTTCTCTTCGCCCCACACACCACCTCACATACTGCACAGATTTCTTGTGTGAATATCTTGCACACACCTTCCACGTCCCCCATCTGCTCCAATCCATATTTACCGAATCTCTCCTCCACTTCCCTCTTATATTCTGTCTTTTTACCATCCTCTTGTAACCTTACCACCCTCCTTGTATGCACTGCTTCCTCTTGTTCTTCCCTTCTTCTTTTTCTCCATTTCATTTGGACTTTGATTCTGACCACCACTTCGTGGTGGTCAGAAAGTCTGCTCCCCCAACCTCTATATACTCTTGCTTTCGTTACACACCTTCTTATCCTTGCAACCCCACACACATAATCAGTCATTGCCTTTCGTCCATTCAGTTCACCACCCACCCTTCTTATCACTTGCCACGTATACCTATGGATCATTTTGTGCCTGAAGAGGGTATTGACTATCACCAACCCCTTCCCGGCACAAATGTCCACTAAAGCACTGCCATTCTCAGCCATCTCTGCAGGCACACCCCACTCACCAACTACTCCATCCCACCTTCACATTCCCTACTTTTCTATTCATATCTCCAATCGAAAACACTCATTCCTTTCAAACTTTTCCATGCACACTTCCACATTTGTTCAGAACTCCTCTCTCACACTGCTTGCAAGATCTTGCATTGGTACATACACACACACAATTGACCACATTTGTAGTCCAACTCTCAGTCTTAGGCCCTGTTCACACGAGACGTTTTTAAACGTGTCTACCGCCAGGGAAACGTCGCGGTAGATGCTGCATTTTCCTGGCAGAAATAGTCAACCATATGAAAACCTCGAACCGCTGAACAAACGCGCAGTAGGAAGGGAAATCTCGGATCACGCGTTTGGAGCAGCGGTTGAGAAAAACGTGCGGTAGTGTGTGTACAGTCCAATACACTACCATTGTCTTTGCTAATGCGTGTTGTCTGAAAACACCTTGTGTGAACAGGTCCTTACCCACATAATCCTTGGTCCTCAGTGCATCATATTAATGTTAGCTCCTTCACTACCATGATGTATTTTTGGCCAGCTCCATGCTGCCCTTATCATTAGTCACGTTTTCTTTCCTTCTTGTAGTCTTGTTTAATTGTGGCAGGCAATTTAACCCTTTAGAATTAACCGATTCCGACCAAACCTGGAAACAATGACCAGCCAATGGCCTAGTTGTGTCCACAGAGTTTTGGTTGCTAGGCAACTACTCGTTGCCTGGCAACGGGCAAAAAAAAACGCCTTATTTTTTCTTGTTTTCTTGTGGCAGACACTTGTACCCTTTAGAATTAACTGATTCTGACCAAACCTGGACACAACGACCAGCCTTTGACCCAATTGTGTCTGCGGGGTTTTGGTTGCTAGGCATATACTCGTTGCCTAACAACGGTTGAAAAACCTCCTTTTTCGTACTTTTCACGTTTTGAGCTGTTGAAGCTTTACTAATGGGCATAGAAAGTTCCAACTTATTTTGGCGTAATCTTGAGGTTATTGTCTATCAGAAGTGTTCCATCCATTTTTCCCCTCTCTCCTCTAGTTTTCGAGTGGCAATCCCATGAAGATTGGCCTCAGCGTCCCTTGCAGTCTTCTTTAATTGTGGCAGGCACTTCTACCCTTCAGAATTAACCAATTCCGACCAAACCCGGACGCAATGACCAGCCTATGACCTAGTTGTGTCCGCAAGGTTTCGGATGTTAGGCAACTACTCGTTTCCTAGCAACGGCCCCATTAGTCCCCCCGTTGCCGTGAGTCAGGAAACTGTCAAAACCCAGTGGCCGGCCCCGGCACTATTTTTTTCTTACCATGTTGAAGAGAAACGTCTGGCACATTTGGCAATACAATTTTTAGCTTCCTACACCCATCCTGTGCTTCGCAATAACACGCGAAAAATTTCGCTAAATGACAGCGTACACGCTGGAAAAATGAGCAGAGAAACCAAAGAACATCGCACTAAGAAATATCCACATTTTCAACCCCGCCGCCCCCCCCCAAAAAAAAAAAAAAATGATGCTGAATTTGCTTGAAATGACTAGATCTCTGTATTACGAACAAAATCAGTACATAATATGGGAGGTTTCATTAAAAAAATAGGAAAATTTTCACATTTTCTGATGTTTATTGTGTTTATGCAAGTATCAAGTTATTTCTGTTGTCTGGGTGGTTTACTTTGTGTCCAAAGAGAGGCGAGAAATGGTATTTTTAGACATTAACCAGATAAGGGGCCTCCTTTGTGAGTGTACAGGCTGAACAACAGCGGCTAAAATTCGATAGGCCCGCCTACAGCTGGGTATCGTCGCTTACCAGCTTGTAGTTTATTTTTGCTGCTATCAAGCGATTTTATTCAGCTCAGAAAGGATCTGTCACGATAAAGGAATAATTAAGGTCATATTTAACCTCTCTGCTTCGAAAAGTCTATCCTAAACTGAATATGATTGTCTGAAGATGGCAAGAATAATAAGTGCAATCAGTTACTTATGACTCAGTATACGTAAGATATACTCTGTGTGTGTGTGTATTCACCGGGTCCACCGGGTCGGTCAGGATCACTTGATGATCGTGATCGTCAGCTTTTTATCCTCCCGGAAGGGAGCTGAGAGCTCATATAGTCCGATCTAAGGGCAAGGCTGTGACCCTCACACACACACACACACACACACACACACACACACACACACACACACACACACACACACACACACACACACACACACACACACGTCCCCTTGCTCAAGGGGGACAGTAACCACCCACTTCATCAGTGAAACTTTTCGCAACCCGAGCGAGGCGCGAACTCCCGTCCACCAGTTGGCAAGCGAGAACGTGTGTGTGTGTGTGTGTGTGTCTGTGTGTGTGTGTGTGTGTTAATTGTGACTGTACACGTCATTTACATATCAGTACTGTGTGTGGGTTCTCTGTACGTCATATTACTGTGCTGATACTGATGATTGCACACGTCACTTACATATCAGCAGTGTCTGGATTCTCTGTAAGTCATGTTACTATGATGATTACGATGTACATGTCACTTACATATCAGTACTGTGTGTGAGCCCTCTGCACGTCATATTATTGTGCTGATTATGATTCTGAACGTTAATTGCTTATAATGGCAAATGGTTGCGTTACAGCGTGAAGCAATAGAGAAGGAGGCCAGTACGCGAGTGGCGGAGCTGACGGAGGAAGTGCAGCATCTCACCTACCTGCTGGACCAAGCGGGAAAGACGGCACTCATCACGCAGGTATGGCGAAGGGAATATCCATATACAGAGCGGTTCAGACATAATTCTTTCCCACTCCTCTGGGCGATGTCTCGTGTGTTGCGGGAACGGCTCAGTCAGTGTTATCTGTGTTTATCTTGGATCATTTATTCATTTCCTATTCTCACTGCCTCACTCACGTCCACACCAGCAAACTGAGTCGTCCCCACAGCAAATAAGAAACAGCCAGGTGAGTTTCCAGTGAAGCGCTGTTTAGGGACGACCCGTGCTGTACACTCACTCCAAAAAGTATCTGAAACTTGACCATTTTGAACAGTAAACGAAGGGTTGGAATATAATTTCTAGTAACATTTCATGAATGTGCGTGCCTATTGTTCTTATCAGTACAGGATAAGGAATTATACACACCACATGAAATATACCATCTATTCAGAAAGTACTGCCTCAGGGAAAAACATGAACTGCAACAACGCTTGCTGCGAAACCATCACCCACCTGATTTCAGAAACTTGTTTGAACGAGTATACAAGGTTCCTGGGTGGTGTCATCGAACTGAGGCATATTTCTAACCTTTCTGGAGCTTAACTTCCTCAGGATGTTGATGTCTTGACCAGTGTAGCAAAACGCCTTGATAATGAGAACAGTGCGAGCTTGTCTTGTTCATGTTGTGGGAGAACACTTTGAAATAACGCTCAAAGCATTAATCCTACAGCACCCATTTTCACAAACGTGTAGTATTATGGCCCCTCCCCAACCCACCAACTTATCCCATCCCTTTCTTGTCTCCCACGACCATTTCTTTATCCAACCCTCTCCCTTCCCCCCTACACACAAAGATACCTTCACTCTTGGATGAGGAAGTTTTGAAATAAGTCATCACTACATTCAGGTCACTATAACACCCAGTTTCACAGGGTATTTGCCTGCCATAGTCCCTCACACCACCAACATTCCAGCCCATCACACCCATTCATTTGCTCACCACGCCCGTGTCTTTAACCCCTCTTTGAATGTTTCATGGTGAGACGTTGGGCCTTTGGTTAATTCGTTTTTTTTTTTTTTTTTTTAAGTTTACTATATACAGACGATTATATTCAATTGCGAAGATATTTTTCAAAGTAGAGGGATAACATAAGCTTCCAATATTGTTCTCATATTTGTTGTTCACCTGTTTATTAATAAAATACTTCCACTGGCCATATTCTCCAAGTCTAGGGTTAGGAAACTCCCTTGTAACTTTTCCGTAAAGTTTAACATATTCATATGGCATGTTCGAGCTTGTTTATAGGTTCTTAATCAACTGTATTATTGAGGTTGAGTTCCAGTTTGTGTGTGTGTGTGTGTGTGTGTGTGTGTGTGTGTGTGTGTGTGTTCTTACTTAATTGTATCTTTACAGAGATGAGTCAAGCTCGCACTGTTCCTTGTTTTCAACCATGTTTATAATACATATCTTCAAATTTATGAATTGTTCTGGCACACACTGTTTCATTCGGTAGTGCATTCCACCGATCAACTGCTCTAATAGGGGAGCTGAACTTCCTTATCTTTATCACCTCAATTTTTGTACAGTTTTCTGCAGTGTCCTCTTAATGTTGCTTCCTCATAGGTTATATACTCATTTACGTCTATTTTCTCTTTTCCTGTGATGCATTTATATAACATAATCTTGTCTCCTCTTTTCCTTCTTTCCTGTAATGTTGGCAGATTTATTTTTTCGAGTCTTTTTTCATAGCTTAGGTCCCTTAAACTTGGTGCCCATGTTGCGCAGCCCTTTGCACCTTTTCAGTCTTATTTATGTGTTTTTTGAGATGCGGATTTCATACTACCGATGCATACTCCAAAGTTGGTCTGATGAATGATGTAATTATCTTTCTCAGCATGTCTTCATTTATATATGTGAATGCTACCCTCATATTATTAAACAGCGTGTACATGTTCCTCACTTTTTCATTTATGTGATCAGCTGGTGATAATCTGTTACTGATAATCACTCCTATATCCTTTTCCCTTTCTGATGTGTGTAGCGTTGAACTTCCTAAGTTATAAACCCAGTCTGGCCTTTTTTTTTTTTCTTCACTTTTACCAAATTTTATTACACGACACGTCCACACAGAATTCCATTTGCCATCTATTGCTCCATTCATGAAGCTGATTTAATTCCTCTTGCAGCTCTATGCAAGAGTCTATATTTGTATTTTCCCTTTGTATTTTTGCATCATCAGCAAACATATTTAGGTAGCTTCCATTTGCTATGTTGCTGTCTGTGTCATTTATATATACTACAAACATAATTGGTGCCAGCACCGAGCCCTGTGGAACTACACTTGTCACTTCTCTCCGTGATGAGTAATTTCCCCTTAGCATTGTTCCCACTTCCCTTTTACTGAAAAGATCTTGCATCCAATCGTACAGATTACCTTGGATTTTACAATTTCCATAAAAATTATTTGTGTGGTACTCTGTCAAATCCCGTCTTGAAATCCAAATATATGCTGTCTCTTTTCTGTCTTATTTCTGCAACTCTATATGACATAGTAACTTGATAGGTTAGTAACACATGATTTTTCCCTTTCTAAAACAAAATTGTCCTTCTGTTATCATAGTGTGTTTTTCCAGGTGATTTACCCAAATTCTTCGTATCAGTTTTTCTAACATCTTGCTTACGATGCTGGTCAGTGATACTGGTCGGTAGTTAAGTGGATTTTGTCTATTTCCATTCTTGAAAAGGGGCACAATGTTTTCTTTCTTCCAAATATCAGGTAGGTTTCCTTGTGTTAAGGACTCTCTCAATATTAAATATAATAGACTGCTTAGCTCTTTTGCACATTTCTGTAATACCCAACACGAAATCTCGTCAGGGCCATTGGCCTTTCCCCTGTCTAATTTCCTCATCTCTTCCCTGAACCTCTTGTTTCGTTATACGTATATTTGTTAATATGTGTGGGCTTGCTTGTTCGTTTTCATCTCTCGCAAATCTACTTTTTTTTTTTAGTAAAAACTGACTGGAAACTTTTGTTTAGTACTTAACAAATATTTTCATTGATACAGACTCCTCATCCACGATGCATTGTATTTTATCTTTAACTTTTGCTTTGTTTCGTATGTAGCTGTAAAACAACTTCGGCTGATCAGTACTTTTACTTATAATGTCTTCCTCAAACTGCCTTTGAGCTTCTCTCTTTATCCTTGTATAATCATTTCTTACGTGCTTGTAGTTCTTATATGCTCTCTCACTTTTATGTCGTCTGTATCTGATCCACAGCAAATTTCTTTTCTCTTTTGCATTATAAATCAGTATTAAACCAGTTTTTTATCCTTATTTCCGTGTTTTTGTGCAATGGGACATAATTATGGATTCCTGTTTCGTAAAATTCACAGAATTTTTTATATATAACATATCTTGTCCTCTTAGCTCAGTGGTTCTCAACTCGTTTCAGGCCATGGACCACCGGCCTAATTAAAAAAAATATCCTGGACCATTTCATTTTTGAGTAATGATAAATAAGGCATAGACAACAAACATTTTGGTTAGAAATATATTTCTTACAAACAGAATTTCGAGAAATGATATAAAATAGTAGACAGCTGACATTTTAGTCTGAAATATATTTCTTCCAAACATAATATCCAGGAAATACATGAATACTTCTCTAACATTTTGCTGTGAAATTTATTTCTAACAAAAAAGAATTTTGAAGTTATGTAGGAGTATACAACTAACATTTTTCTTTGTAACCAGACTTTTGGATTCTCTTCTCACTGACAAGCTTTTCAATGTTAGGAGTGGTACTTGATAATGCACAATGAATATCGATTTCCACTGCAAGCCGATTCCTCTGTTTAGACTTAATGTGCAACAAACATGAAAATCTGCTCTCACACATGGAAGTTGATGCAAATGGCAGAAGACATCTGACTGCATGTGTTGACAGATTTGGGTAAGTACCAATCATACTGGAATAATCAATAGGAATAATACAATAAAACGAATGCTAAATTATTTATTTTGATAAAATTTTTCGTACTGAATTTTCAATAAATTTAAAAATATATGCACCAATCTCCAGTTTATTACCAAATATAGTGAACGTCCTGTGGACCACCCAAAAAGTCACCATGGACCACCAGTTGAGAACCACTGTCTTAGTTCCTTTTCCCAATCTATATCCTTAAAGTACTTCTCTAGGTCATGATAGTAGCCCTTTTTGTAGTTTAGCCTCTTTTTGTAATTTCCATTACCTCTAACTATGTCATATGCTATCCTGAAATTCTAATCTAGTACTGCATGGTCGCTTTTGCCGAAGAAATTCCTGTATAAGATCTAAGAGCTTTTGATCCCAACAACTTACATGGCTTTTTACATCTTGAGTATTCCAGTTTATATTTGTGTTAAAATCCCACGGTAGTATAATCCTTTCAGATTATTTTTCCATTCTGGATAGCAGGGTTCTTAAATTCTGAATTGTCTTTTCTGCCAGGTCTTCATACTCACCTCTGTCCCATGTGTTTGTCTTTTTTTTTAAGCAAGGAAGAAAGAACCAAAGGCCAGGAGCCAGCAAACCATTCCTTCAGAAAAAGAAAAAAAAAGCAATACAAGAGAGCCAAATTTAAGATCCGTTCAATTCGAGATCCCTGGACACATTGCGTTTGAAAGACTGGAGATCATGGGAAGTAGGAAATACAGACAGAGGGAGACACTTTCAGAGTTGACCTGTTGCATAAGTGAAGGACTGGGAGTAACGGTTAACTCTTGCATTAAAGAGTTGGACAAAAGAGGGAAGAGAGTTTGTTGCTAGACGGGTGCCACGCACCCATTGTAGAGATGGAGGGATGTAAGCAGACAGATTAGAGGAGCAGTGACCATTGACGTAGCGATTTAAAAGAGATAAAGATGCAACAGTCCGGCAAAGTGACAGAGGTTGAAGGGAGCAAGTAAAGAGGAGGAGAGTTAATGAGACGAAAAGCCTTTGACTCCACCCTATTGAGATGAGCCATATGTGGGGAGCCTCCCCTCACGTGAGAATTGTATTTTACACAGGGGTGAATAAAACCCGTGCATAAAGTCAACACCTGTGCAGGGGTAAAGAAGGTACGGAGTCAACTTTGCTCACCTAATCTCTTGGAAACAGATTTTACATGAGATGTAATATGATCTTTCCAAGATAAGTCCCGAGAGAATGAAACCCCAAGTATGTTTAAGGATGATGCAGGATTAAGCTGTATATAGGTGTAAGAACTGAGTCATTCATGCATTAAAAACAACAAGATTATTTTTACCTCAGTCAGAGATACGAGCCAAGTCAGACATTAAGTATGCCATAGCCTCATCCCTTGTTTGTTGAAGTAACTGCTGAGATGAACCTTGCGAGAACCGAATGGAAAGGTGAAGGATGGAATCATCAGCGTATGAGTGGATAGGGTTAGATGTACAGCTTAGAAGGTCACTGATGAATAAAAGGAAGAAAGTTGGTAATAGGACAGAGCCCTGAGGAAGACCACTGTTGATAGATCTAGAAGAACGATGGCCGTCTACAACAGCAGCTACAGAACGACCAGCAAGGAAGCTATAGATGAAGGCACAGATAGGATAGAAACCGTAAGAGGACAGTTTGGAAATTAAAGATTTACGTCAGACTCGATCGAAAGCCTTTTTGATGTGATGTCAAGTGCAATGGCAAAGCTTTCACCAAAGGCCCGAAAGGAGGATGACCAGGAGTCTGAAAGGTAGGTGAGAAGTTCGCCAGTGGAGCGACCCTAACGGAACCCATACTGACGATCAGAAAGGTTATGATAGAAAAGATGCTTTAAAATTTTTCTGTTAAGAATAGACTCGAAAACTTTTGAGACACTGGATGTTAAAGCTGTTGGACGATAGTTAGAGGGTTGAGAATGGTCACCCTTCTTTGGGACTGGCTGAATGAGAGCAAACTTCCAGCAAGAAGGAAAAGTACAAGTTGCTAGACAAAGGCGAAAGAGTTTACCTAGGCAGGGTGTAAGCACAGAAGCACAGTTCTTGAGGACAACAGGAGGGACTCCATCAGGCCCATATGCCTTATTAGTATAGAGACCAGTGATGGCAGAAAATTTATCAGCTGAAGAAGTTTTAATGTCAGCCATGAGAAAGTCAGAGGGAGGAACAGCACTGGAATCATCCAAGGTGGAATTGGAGGAGAAAGTCTGAGCGAAGAGATCTGCTTTATCAGTAGAAGGAATAGCTACAGAGCCATCAGAGTAGAAAAGAGGAGGGAAGGATGATCAGGTAAGGTTGTTAGAAAGGTTTTTGGCATGGGGCCAGAAGGAGCAGGAAGAATTCGAGTAGGAGAGCTGAGATCATTTAGTATGTATGAAATTATTTTTAGCAGAGCGAAGAGCAGACTTAGCACGATTCCGGGCAGAAACATAAAAAAAAGATGTGCTTCAGGGGTGGGTTGGCTCCGGTACCTTTAATAGGCCCTCTCCTTGTTGTGGACAACACCAGAACAAACGTGATTAAACCAAGGTTTTCTTGCATTAGTCAAATGATATAAGAAGGGAATGTATGCTTCCATGCTAGAGAATATCCTCTGAAATGCGCAAAGCACACTCAGATGGCTCCCGGCCATGGAAGCAGTAATCATTCCAGGGGAAATCAAAGAAGTACTACCTGAGGGCCTCCCAATCAGCAGCTCCAAAGTGCCACAACCGACATTTCTTTGGAGGGTCCACAGGCTGTGCTGGAGCAATAGGACAGGTTAAAGTAATAAGGTTGTGATTGGAGGAACCCAACAGAGAGAAAAGGTTAACAGTGTATGCAAAAGGATTAGTTGTAAAGAAGAGGTCAAGTATGTTCGAACTCTCTCCAAGGCAGTCAGGGATACAGGCAGGGTGCTGTACAAGCTGCACTAGGTCATTAAGGATAGAAAAGATGTAGGCTTGTTCACCCAGTGAAAGGAGAGAACCAAAGGTGATGGTGAACATTGAAATCTCCTAGAATGGAGATTTCAGAGAAAAGAGAACTTGATAGGATGTGTTTCATCGTAAAAGTCTTGGGTGGCATATATAGACTGCCACACTTAATATCCCTTCTGATGTACTAATCTCTACTGCACCTAATTCTGCTTGTAAAGGTATGTCTATTTCTATCTCTTATACTTGGAGTCTTTTCTTTGTTAGTATCGTAACTCCTCCTTTTTTAAATTTCTGTCTCCTCGCCAAATATTGTATTCAGTCAAATTTAAAGAGTCGTTTGATATCCTTGGGGTTAATTTTGTTTCAGACAAATAATATGAGGCTCATTTTCTGTGATATAGTCTTTTATCTCTAATAATTTGGACACCATTCCATCTACATTTGATTACATCAACTTCACCATATTGTTCACACATTTGACATTGGTTATGTTTACTATATCTTGCTTTTATTTAGTCCGTTCTGTTTATGTGTCATTTTTTTACTACTTTGTAAAAAAAAAAAAAATTACTTCTCATCATCTGATCTTGCATCTTTCTTTCTTTTTGCTTCTTCCCTCTTTTCCTTTAGTAATCCTCATTCCTCTTGAGTTAGGCACCTTTTTATCCACACTTCTTTGTACTCCTCTGATTCCTTAAGTTGGTTAGCATTTTATAACACCTCTTGTTCAGTGTGTGTGTGTGTGTGTGTGTGTGTGTGTGTGTGTGTGTGTAACAAGTATCGGGAACCTGACGATCGTTTGTAACAAAACTTGGCACAAGCAACCAGGGGTCCAATAACTCACATCCCGAGTTTGATTCAGATTGATGTTTTGGTCACCACCTGCTACTGCTTTCTTAAGTGAAATGTGAGTGGCTGTGTGTGGAGTTTTAGATTTATTATTTGGTGGGAGAGAGAGAGAGAGAGAGAGAGAGAGAGAGAGAGAGAGAGAGAGAGAGATTTGGGGAAGCAGACTAATGTCCTCTTAGGGTACGTTTTTGGCCACGTTTGTGCTCCTGCGATGGCCATGCTACCGGCAGGGCAGGTACTTCCAAAATATGTGTACGAGCTTTGTTAACCACAAATTATTAGAATTCTTGAACAAAAGATATGCGCAATACGCAAAACAGCTAAGAAAGACTGACTACTAGGAAGCAAGTGTATTTGTTTGTGTGTATACTACAGTATTGTTTAGATGGCTGTTTGCTTGGTAGGCTGGTTGTTTATTGTTACTGTGTTTGGTTGTTTTTGATCACATAACATTAACCAGGGTTCTTATCTTGCTCTGCATTATCTTACAGGAGGCGCAGCAGAAAAAGTTGGCGGAGGCGAAGATGGGTGAGGAGGCCAAGCAGAGGGAGGTGGAGGACCTGAAACGGAGACTCAAGCAGGCCGAAGATACCACCTACACACTCCAGGTATGATATTTTCTCACTCTGAGTCCACACGAGTCCTGGAGGGGTGCGGACGTCTCTGCCTGCCTCTCTCAGCCAGGTTTCATTTTGGAGCTCGAAGCTTTGAATGCGGGGGCTTCGGGAGGGGCCCTCTTGCCATTACCTCCCCAGTCTGATACCCTGAAGACCTCTGACCCGGTTATTGACACTTCATTGACAAACCTTCAACCAATCTGCCAAACGCTTCAACACTTCCCTCAAATTCACTAGCTGTTCCCGATGTGTCTGTTAGTTCCACTGTTGCCGCCTCTTCCCTCATTGTCATACTAGAGGATTATACCCCCCATTCTGCCTCTACACCTGCTTCATCTGTCTCGAACCCCTCTCAGTCCAAGTCCACCTCCGCTCTTTTTTCTTCTCACCTTCGTCCTTCCGTTCTTTCTAAACCTTGTCATTCATTTTTATCTTCCATTTTTGTCACTCAGAACTGGACAAAGTACTTTACCATTCTGCCTCATGCCCCTCTCTCCTCGAAGGATTTAGAGTTCCATCTTCTTTTGCCCCGTCGTATTTGGAAGGATGCCATTCCGTTCCCTGCGTGATGGCTCCCGTATTGTTACTGTCCAGAATACAGCCCAAGCTGATGCCATGACTTCTCTGTTGGATACAAGTGGTGCTCCCATTCCGACTTCCAGAAATTTGTGCCTCAGTTCTACTGCTGGTACCGTTGCGGTCCCTCCCGTATATTCGGTTGGGTGGTGGAGTTTTCTGACTGTTTGCCATCTGTTTAGACTGCCCTACAGGAGCTGGGTTATGATGTGCTGCCCATTCATTGCTACAGTATTCCACCACGAGGAAATCGTACACGCCCTATTAATACTGACAAGATCACGTTCGATTCACGGTCTTTTCCCGATCATGTTATTATCGGTAGTATGAAACGCCCAGTGAGTGAATTTTTAGATCCTTCTCGCCAGTACCGATCCTATTGGCGCTATAGCCATCCAAGTAAATAGTATCGTTCAGTGGCTACTTGTCCTAGATGCACTCAGCCAGGTCATACCGAAGTTGACTGCCCCGTTGTTGCATGCTGTTGTCCTAATTGCGGTGGTGGTCATCCAGCTTACATCCGTTCTTGTCCTGTCTTCATGTTTGAGGGTGAAGTCTCTTGTACTCTTGCTCGTGCACGTATGTCACTTAGGGTAGTACATCAGATTGCTCGAAGCATGGGTTCTGATGACTGTTCCTTGTACGCAGGCCCTGTTCTACCTCTTCACCAGCTCCTGCTCTTAGTGCTCCTTCCCATCCTCCCTCATCGTCAATTTCCTCTGTTCCTGCAGCTCTGTCATCGACCCCTTCCCCTGTTGTCCAGTCTCGTCCAGCTTCTGCCTCCCGTCCTCAGTCTCTCGATGGCCGATTACCAAAGGCTGCCCACAGGGTCTGTGTTCAGTCTGCTGCACCCATTCGGTCCTTGTGTGTCTGCTGTAGAAAGTCTACCCGCCTTCCTCATCGTGTTCCTACTTCCCTTGATTCTTGCACCAGCGTCGTCCCAGTGCAGTTCCTGTCCCTCATTCCCAATCTACCTCCTCCTCGTCATACTCTGTTTCTCGACAGCGGTTTGCTTCCCTCTGTCCTATTCAACATCTCCCTCTCCTGGTAGTGTGAAACGGCAGTGTTCATTACCAACATGCGTCGCTCGACCTGCTAAGTCTAGTATGGGTGTGTCCTTTGTTATGGACCCTCCTCCAGATAGGTGTCCCCCCCCCCCCGAGTCTGGTTTCTCAAGGGGACCTTTACAAACGTGCTGGCATCTGTAAAGGTCCGTCCAGTCCTGGATTTTCTTCCACCTACTCCTGTTCCCCCTTCCCCTGATCCATCCATAGCTCCCTCCCCATTCATTGCTCCTTGCAATGTTCCTCCCCCAGTTTTACCTCCCAGTTCTGTTCCGTCTCCCGTCTGTCTGTCACGAATCATTGAGGCCGTTGCTCTCATTTCAATGTATATGGCAAATATCATTTCTTATTTTATTTATTTTTTGGTATTATGGTTTTCCTTCAGTGGAACATTCGAGGTTTTCATTCAAATCGCTCCGACCTTAGATGCCTTCTTGCCTAGTATTGTCCTTTCGTTGTGTGCCTTCAGGAGACCCGCCTTTCCGCTTCCTCTGCTCAAATTCCAGGTTATATTTTTGTTAGTACGCCTACTTCGATTTGTGAATCATCTATCCTCGTCCACACTACAGTCCCTTATGAACTTACCTCAGTTTCTTCGTCATTTAAGTGTACTGTGGTAAGGGTTTTCCTTCATCATTGGATTACAGTAATTTCCCTCTACTTGTCGCCTTCCGGCCCTATAGATTTCCCCGAGCTTTCCCGTCTTTTGTCTCTTTTACCTCAGCCCATCTTGTTATTGGGTGATTTTAATTGCAGGCACCCCTTATGGGGTGACAATACCATTTCTACTTGAGGCCGTTTGCTTGAATTTTTCCCCACTAACCAAACTCTCCATATCCTTAATTCTTGTTGCTTTACACATCATGATTCCCGCAATCATACATATTCTTGTATAGATCTCTCTCGCTTACCATCTCTATCTGTAGATTTTAAATGGTCTGTGCTAGATGATTGTCTGAAAAGTTATTTTCCCATTTTACTCGCTACTGCATCCAATTAGCCTGTTCCCCGTCCCCCTCGTTGGTGTTTTGAGCGTGCCAAGTGGGATCTGTTTGTTTCTTTTTTAAATCCCCCTTTTAGATCCCTCTACCATTTCTAGCGTTGATAATATGGATTCTAATTTTACGGACTTAGTGCTGCCCACCTCAGCGGAGTCCATCCCCCAGACTAGGCTACTCGCTCCTTTGCGTCCAAATGTGTCACTTGGTGGTCCAGTGGTTGTGCTAGAGCCCTGCGGGTCAAACGGGCTCGATGGAGGACCTACCATGGGAGGATTAATACTCCAGGCCATCAACCTGGTTTCCTTGCATTTAAAAGGGCAAATTCCATTTTGTTCAAGACAATTAGAGCTGTCAGAAAATCAAGCTGGTCATCTTATGTGTGCTCCGCTACACTTTCTACGCCATGTCCTGTCCTATGGAATCGTATTCGCAGAATTTCGGGTAAATACTGACCTCCGCCAGCCCCAGTACTTTGTGTCCATGGTGCGTCTGTTACAGATCCTGCTAGGGTGGCTGATATTCATGAGGGCCATTTTAGTGAGATTAGCAAAGGATCCCATCTCTCCCGGGAGTTCCACCAGTATTAACAAGAGGTTGAACGTACTCCTGTCAATTTTGCTTTGTCATCTGTTGAGTCATATAACGCTTCTTTTTCTGTGTCAGAGCTTCTTGTAGGTGGGGGCGCCCATCATCCACCCACTTACTGTAGTGGTACTCTGTTTTTACGGTAGCTCTACACTGAGTGGCAAGCCAAATGATTTCCTGTAAGCCGGGAAAGCATTTACAACGCTGGGTGGTAACCTTATAACCAACCAACACTTGTTCCCTACGTGACAACAAGTGGGTTAGCGGAGGGTTAGTGCCTCGGAAAACAACTAACTAAAAATACGAACAAGAAGCCTCGGACCAGGACTGACCAAAAGGTGACAACTAAGGACCGAAGAAAGGATAGCTACAAGGAACGTAAGGGGTGCAAATGATGAGATGAAAGAAAGAGAGATTGTCCAGGTGTTTCAGGGTGCGAAAGTGGATGTATGTGGATTAACTGAAACTAAATAGCGAGATGAGAGTGTGAGAGAATCGGAGTGAGGATGGAGTATATGCGCGGGAGTAGGTGAGAATGAGAGGGCAAAAGAAGGAGTTTGTATTGTTGTGAGTAACAGATGGAAGAAGAGTATACGAGAGTATGAATCAATTGGCTCAAGGATTGGGTGGGTAAGATTGAAAGTTGGACTACGGATGTGAGCGATTGTGTGCATGTATGCACCAAAGCAAGATTGTGCAAGCAGAGTGAGAGAAGAGTTCTGGACAAATGTGGATGCGTGCATGGAAAAGTTTGAAAGGAATGAGAGAGTGTTTTTAATTGGAGATATGAATAGAAAAGTAGGGAATGTGAAGGTGGGATGGAGTAGATGGTGAGTGGAGTGTGCCTGCAGAGATGGATGAGAATGCGAGTGCTTTAGTGGACATTGTGCTGGGAGGGGGTTTTGTGATAGCCAATTCCCTCTTAGGCACAGAATGATCTACAGGTATACGTGGCAAGTGATGAGAAGCGAGGGTGGTGAACTGAATGAACGGAAGGCAATGATTGATTACTGTATGTGTGTGTGGATGAAAGGATGAGAAGGTGTGTAACGAATGAAAGAGTATATAGAGGTTGGAGGAGTGGATTTTCTGATCATCACTTGGTGGTAGTCAGAATCAAAGTCCAAATGAAATGGAGAAATAGAATAAGGGAAGAACAGGAGGAAGTAGTTCAAACAAGGAGGGTGGAAAGGTTACAAGAGGATGGAAAAAAGACAGAATATAAGAGGGAAGTGGAGGAGCGATTGGGTAAATATGGACTGGAGCAGTTGGGGGACGTGGAAGGTGTGTGCAAGATATTCACTGAAGAAATCTGTGCAGTATGTGAGGTGGTGTGTGGGGTGAAGAGTAGACGAAAGGGGGTGCAAGGAACAGCATGGTGGAATGAAGAGGTGAGAGAGGCTGTGGCTCAAAAGAAGAAAGCATATAGTGAGTGGATGAGAAACAGGGGAGTGGGAGAAGTTGAGAGACAGAAGAGAGAGTTATATGTAGAGAGGAGAAGAGAGGTGAAAAGATTAGTAAGAAAGAAAAAGAAGAGAGCGGATGAGGAATTTGGAAGGAATTTGAGTGTAAAGTGGAGGGAATATAAGAAAATGTTTTGGAAAGAGGTAAAGAAAGGTGGACAGGGTGCCAAAGAAGTTAGCTAGGGAGTGAAAGATAAAAATGGTAGATTACTAGCGGAGAAGGGAGAGAAGGTGAGCAGATGGAGAGAATACTTTAAGGAATTGTTGAACATAGAGAATGAAAGTAATGCGAGTATAAGTGGCTGGGGAATGGCTGGGAGAAGGAAGGATGTAAGAAGAGAGGAAGAAATCAGTAGGATGGAAGTTGTGGACGCAATGAAGAAAGTTAAAATGGAGAAAGCCCCAGGAATTGATGGAGTGTGTGGTGAAATGCTGAAGCATGGGGGAGAGATAGTAATAGAATGGATGTGCAAGATGTGCAGATTGGCCTAGGAGGAAGATGGAGTCCCGGAGGATTGGAAGTCAGGTATATTTATTCCCATGTACAAAGGAAAAGGGGAAAAAGAAGTGTGTAGTACTCATAGGGGCATTTGTCTGCTTAGTGTATGTGATAGGAAAAGTATATGGTAGGATACTTATTGACAGAGGGAAATAACAGAGGAATTGGAGAAGAACAGGAAAGTTTTAGGAAGGGAAGAGGTTCTGTAGATCAGATATTCATTCTTAGATCTATGGTGGAAAAATATCTAGAGAAGGGAAAGAAGTTGTATGCGGCCTTCATGGATATAGAGAAACCATATGACAGGGTGGATAGACAAGGATTTGGAAAGTATTAAGACCATATGGAGTAGATGGGAAGTTGTTGAAGGCCGTGAAGAGTATATATGAGGGTGTTAAGGCTGCAGTGCATGTGGATAGTTAACTGAGTGAGTTTTTCTGTCAGAAGGTTGGATTGAAGCAAGGATGTGTCACGTTTCCATGGTTGTTCAATCTGTATATGGATGGGGTTATAAAAGAGATACAAGGAGGGCAGTGGATGTTGGAGCGGCCCTAATGAGAGAGGGCAGTGTTTGGAAACTCCCTGTACTGTTGTTTACAGCTGATACTGTGTTGTTAAGTGAAGACGAAGGGGAGGTGCAAGGTTTGGTGGATGAGTTTGGGAGAGTGTGTAAGAAACGGAATCTAAAGGTGAATGTAGGGAAGAGTAAAGTTATGGTCTTCGAGAAAAGTGAAGTCAGTGAATGTACAGTGAGGTTGGATGAGGAGGAAATGGAAAATGTGAGTGCGTTTAAGTACTTGGGTAGTGTGATGAGTAAGGATGGAAGTTTAGGGGGTGAAGTGCTCGAAAGGTACAACAAAGAAGAAAGGTTGCTGGTTCCTTGAAAGCAGTGGTACGAAACAGGGAAGTGAGCATGGTAGTGAAAAAGTTACTACATGACAGTATTGTGATACCAACTCTAACGTATGGAAGTGAAGCTTGGACCTCGTTGGAGGTACAGAAGTCAAGAGTGAGAGCAGTGGAAATGAGTTATTTGAGAGGAGCATGTGGAGTCACATAGAGAGACAGACTGACAAATGAGGAAGTGAAGGAGCGTTGTGGTGTGGATGTGGATGTGATAGGAAGCGTTAGGAGAAACACCCTGAGGTTGTTTGGCCATGTGAAGAGGATGGAGAATGAGAGACTGACGAGGAGAGTGTATGTGAGTGAGGTGGAGGGGGGAAGGGAGGGGGAGACCAAGGATGAGATGGAAGGATGGAGTGGAGAGGTATATGAGAAAGGGGTGTGTGGGCTTGGAGCAGAGCAATGAAATTGCGTGGGACAGGGCGACATGGGGACATTTTGTTGGTGGCCACCCCTTAAGGGATTAAGGCGTCTGGCAATAGATAGAA